>NW_017804165.1:940891-1104583 GCF_001625305.1 Branchiostoma belcheri | reverse complement strand
TTTTGAAAAAGTTTATCTCGGCCGCTGGCCATGTAGTTTTGTGTTCTTGGAGGATGTCCACATAGATTTGTGTAACTGCTAGAGAGGAAAGAATGTATTACCTAGTATGTTCATACCTGTAACACCAAACAGGGTAATAAGTTGGCTTCCATTATCATTTGCTTCAATGGAATTAGTGAAAAATGATCATTGCTAAATACAATACAACGTTAAGTATATGTAACCACTACAATAATTTTCATTTTATTTTATTTTTTTATTTTTATTTATTTTTTATTTATTTTTCTATTTTATTTTTTATTTCTGTTTTATTTTATTTCATTTAATTTTATTCTATTTTATCCGTTCTATGCATTATCAAACTTCTCCTCTACTGCTAGAGCTACTAAAACCTCAGACCGAATATATTAAACATTTTAATTCGCCCCCTCTAGCGGTTTGGGCCAAATTGCAGCTTTCCAAAAAAAATCCAAGATGGCGGCGGCAGATCGGGGGCGCGGCTCGGCGATTGCCGATTTCATTGTATTTTCCTTGGTCTTTTACGCGATTCAAGCAAAGAAAACAAGTTGACCACAAGAACAAAAGAGTAATACAGCACTGGGAATCTAATGGTCCGTTTTGTTGGGCGGTAATTTCTCATTTCAAGTGAATATTTACTTGCGTCACAGTGATTTATTCACCAAATCAAAAGCGACATCTTGCGACTTAAGCAAATATGGAAGGTTAATGTACATAATTTATGTCATTGATTTATTGGTCCAATTACAGCAGCTATTAGCGAAATTCTAGAACATTAAATGCATACTATGATATAAAACAATGGTTTTGTGGTAAACATCATTTCCTCTTTTTTAGCAACTTCGTTGTATCAGAATAACGACACTATCATCCGGTAGGTCGACACCACAAAGTAAAGTATACATGCAGAGTAATTGGTTTCATTGGGTTTTTTTTTCACGGTCGAAATCAAGATTTATCCATCCAACCATCCAACGTACATATTTTGGAGCACAATATCTCGGCCGCTGCAGGCGGCCGAGATAAAAAGAAGTTTACAACCTACTGGAGAACACTGCTGCAGTTGTTTTGAGAAGACAATACACAAGGTGCATTGACCTTGTTGGCACAATGCACACACGCCTAGAGTGTTGCCAGCAATGCCAGGGTCAACTTCGTTGTTATTATTCGGGTGGCTACATAAGAAAGGCAAGCTACTCTTATAACATCCCAAGCTTTAGAGAATATAGCTTCTGTGCTATGTCCTAGGGAACGAGAAAGCAAAGAAAGAAAATTGTTCTGAAGTTACTGGAAAAGTGTCTGATCCCATTGGCTAGTGAGCAGCCAAAGCCAAACTACTGTCTTCCTCCTCTCCTACTTATTTCATTGCCATTACCAGTTCCAGAGCAACAAAAATGGTTTACAAACATACACAGGGTCAATGGTCTACTGCACAACTGTGACATTACCCTGCCCAGACAGGAAATTTTCATTTTCATAGCTATGCCATTAAGACTTCATATCAGATTACATACACAATGCATACATCCTGGTCCTGTTGTTGTTAAAGTCTAGTGTATTAAATCTTATGAGTGCCAAAAAGCATTACTTAGGTAGTGCTGTTGTTGGCTTAGGCCTGCTATGGTTGATTTTCTGCATTCCTCTCACATTGCAACATGATTAACTAGTAGGAGAGGTAAGGATGACTTGGGTTCAAAGTGCACCTATGCAGTTGTCTGCCATCCACAACAAACCTTACAGGTCAGACCCCGTCTGCAGTTAGTACATCACAAGTGTAAAGATTGCAGCAGCACTGTTTTATACTAATAAATCTGAGGGGGGTAGGACTACATTTATTTTATTATTTTATTCATCCCACAAATGTATTGATCCTTCAACTGCCCTTTCTTGTTGAATACCACCCAGTGAACTTTGATTGAAATGCCCTTTAAACTAGAAAGGCCAATATTTGCTTTGGAGCAAATACAGCGATGGGTTCACCACATTTTACGACATGGCAGGGAAAGAATGGGAAACACAAGGGAAAACAATGATTTACATTGATATAACTATAATATGAAGTAAAATACAACTAAAACAACAGTTGGATAGCTATTCCCTACTTTATTGGTTAGGATTTTTAATTGCATAATGCAAACTGTTGATTTTCAAAATAAAAAAAAACGTCCATGCCCGGCATTCCAATGCTGGAGCAGGAAAGCTTGAAATACCTACCAAAACACTTGAATACAGACATACTGTCAGTATGGAAATGCTTCTGTGCAGGTGTTAATCAAGTTAAATCCCAACAGCCAATCAGCAAGAAGTATAGAGGAAAGCTGCATGCCTATTGGTTGATGCCCTGCATTCCATTCTGATGACTCATGCCCAAACGTGGTAAACAAGGCAGACTAACACAGTAATACATTTGCTATAACACAGCCAAAAAACTCAAATAAAACCATTCTAAAAGCCTGTATCACAATAATTTAAAAAACGCCTAGGGGTATTTGCCCACTGTACCTCCATACCAAATTTCAGGACCTTAGGCCCTAAAATGAAGAAGCTGAATCCATTTAAAGATATGGCAGGAGGAGGAGGAGAAGGAGGAGGAGGAGAAGAAACATCAGAAAAAGCAATATGGTTTCACCACACCACTTCGTGGTGTGGTGAACCCATAAATATACCGTGACGCACAAAGCAGACAAACACTGTGATTATCAGGGTTCGACTGACCTTACACTCAGTGGAGGGTCAAAACTGGTGTAGTGCCCCTCCCTTCATTAGCATACACGTTTCTTTCAGCTTCTCAAGTGCCATGAGTTTATGTCCGGGTAGTCAATGTCATCAATGACAAAACAAAACAATACATATACATTTTAAAAATTTATTCATCCACCAGTTCTACAACATTTTAAAGAAACAGAATGAGGACTTGCAGTGTTCATGTACTACAGGTAGCAGCGAATGAATTTTTACACGGACTGAAATCTTTAAAACAAAGGTATTGATGTACTTCAATATCTCAGCTCAATATCTCAAATGACTTTCAATTTCCTACAAGATGGAATGCAGCAAATGTTTGCATACAAAAGTGCAAAGATGGCAGTAGTCAAGACATTGTTTTCAGACAAGTGAACAATTACAGTGTAGTGTGTGCATGTGCAAAACTGAAAATAATGAGTACATGTATACAGTATACAATAATTTCACTGCTTACTGATAATCTCACAATACTAGGATGTCTTCTCTAACATTCAGCATAATAGCCCTGAACTTATAATATATTTCCCATCCTGAGGTGTCTACAAAACAATACTAATTCACATACACGAGCCTTTGTTACGGTTTTGTGCATTTCCCTCCTTAAAATCTTGACTCCATGTCGAGTTGTACCCAAATTTGAACATTGGCAAGTGAAATAAAACAGGCAACAGTGATGTTAACACAACTGACTGCTGATAATACTAACAGAAGTTACCAGTTTTTGAGTCCTAACTGAATTGTTGCTTGTAACACTTGGAATGGTATGGCACAAAACCTATCACTAAGTACTGTTCACACTTTTAAGTGTCCTCACAAATTGCACCAAAGAGCTTTCATAGGTAATAGCAGCGTAACCAAAGTCTTCGGGAAAGTCCGTATAGTTCAATCTCATCAACATTAATGACCATCAAGGTGCTAACATGGAATATCTGTCCATATGGGGTTCCCAACAAGAATACATGTGAGAAATTCAACAATAAAGTCGTTAAATATAAGCTTATTTTTTGTAAGAGCTACATTTCATTCTCACAGATAATGACCAAGTCAGATCAATTACATCATTCAGAATATGTATGACTTCTTCAATTTTAGTAAAAGTTCCTTCCTTATATAATATTCTATCAACCGTCATCAGACTTCTGATCATTTTATGTGAAAGTATCAGTAAATGCAGAACTAAAATAGATTCTTGGTGTAATCTGTTTTGTCAACTGTTGTACATCCTTTACAATGCCGTATATTGGGGGTAAGTCTACCCCTGGCCATTTGGATGGTTTCAAGGAGGGTAAAATAGGGCTAGTACATTTCCTTTCCCCTTGTCAATTCTGACTAAAATCCACATAATATATGTCTATACCTTACAAAAATTTCATTCAATGGTATTGTACAAGTTGTGAGAAGACTTTGTAAGTATATTCATTAAATATCATGTATTTTGTTAACACGTATAGACCAATGAAAAGGCAATGAAAGGAGAATCCTAAAAGTAAACATAAATGAAATGTATCCATTTTTTTTACAAAAGGAACGAACGCTGGAACGGTAATATAAACTGAGAGCAGCAACTGAACAGAAAGTATCTCCTATAGAGTACATATAAAACTTTAGAATTCTTGACACCTGACATGTTGTATTCCGGTGGCAGCCTAGAGGCTGTTAGGACACAGTGAACCTCCGCTTGCGCTTTCCTTTTGAAACCCTTTGTGATGTCACACAGACAGTCCATCCAGGCTGCCTGCACAGGGATGACAAGAAGAAACAAAAATCTGGTTAAGCTTTGCAAAAAAACAACAACACAAGATTAGCTCTTATGCTCCATTTATTCTTTCCTGATAAATTAAGTTTTCCACTCAACATTCCGGTATAATACAGAGAATATGCCTCACATTCCACATGAAAGAAGACCTGCCTAGCCGATGTTGACCTTGCTAATAATACATGATAATGTATGTAACTGGGACAAGGAGAGGGTATTGATGTTTCATGAGGCACTCCATCTGATCGACAACACACTGCCTGCCTGCAGACTGACTGGACTTGAATTTGGGTTAAACATGTAACTGGGACAAGCGAAGAAAAACATTGACTTCCAGATGGTGGAGGGTAGAACTGGATAGATCTGGATGGAACAAACACCTAACAGTGACTGCCCTAACCAAAGGGATGTCATGATGACTTAGAAATAGATCTGAGTACCTGGGCCAGAAGATGGGTTAAACATGTAACTGGGACTGGCAGACACAAAGCCTGTCTTCATGGCACGCGGACCTCCATGAGTGGTGTGTTCTGCCCATGAATAGAAGACCCACAGGTCAGACTGAACTTAAACAAATTGCCCAATAAATACAACTGGGTCACAACATATGGTATTGTGGCCAGTCATAACATGTTTGTATCCACAACACCTGACATTTGGCATCCAGACAAGGCCCAAGACTTGTCAGTGATCTTGAGTACCAGTATATAACATGTCTGATGGAATGGGGGCGATCCTATATAACTGCCCAGCCAAACAAATAGAAGCACCATGAGAACACCAAGGAGTTTGGTGAGCGTCTCTTTAAACCATCTAGGCAACAATATCATGTTCTTACCATCTGATCACAATAATATGTCATATGGCAGACTCATACCTATAGCATACCTGATAACAACCTGACCAGATCTTCTAAAAACATCACTAATACTACCAGATTACTTGGATACAGGGGCATATTACACTGCATATTCAATATGCAATGTATACCACTGGCATTTTAATAAAAAATTGATGTCATTTCATTACTACATCATACAAATGCAGATATATTGTTGACAATTGTTACTGCTAACAGTAACACCTTGCGTGAGCCTCTATCCTATACTCGATTTAGATCAGATCGGATGGGCTAGTAGTTGTCTAGGTGTTCAGATACAAATTTCCGGGTCATCCTCTTCAGTGTATTTTGCCCAAAACCAGTAGAAACCAGTCTAACCAGGATCTGGTTGGTTTGTATTATGCATATACTAGGGTACACTTGCCTCAAGAGACCATACCATTGTAAATATGTACACACAAATCACCCTGCAAACTTTGTCAAACTAAAACAGCAACCACTTTTGAATATTAATACCGTTATGACCTAATTGACATAACAAACACTCTACTCTCTTGGACTTTGAATAGAGCGTGATACTGGGTGTCTCCTCTCCCCGCCTTAAAATGGTACAGTCCAACTTGTTTTGAAGCCAGGGGCCAGTGTTCCATGTGGGCCTCACCTTTTCGGAAGGCTTTTGTACTTGGCCACAAAGGGCACAATTGTGCAGGTTCCCCCTGTCTGACCCAGATCTTACCTTGTATGGTTGTAGCGCCAAAATGGGACAGGTGGCTGCGCACATGTACGGTGGCATTCAACTTCACAATGAACTATACAGCAGGGAAAATTTTAACCAAGGCTGACTCCAAATTCAGTTAGCTGTTCAAGCTAAACCCCTCTTTAGCACAAAGAGTGACTCTGGACTCAAACGCCCGATAACAACAAAGGCGCACTTGTAGCTGCCGCATGACCTTTAGTTTACCTAGTCATACTAGACTTCTCCCCTCCAAGATTCTGCATCCGCTTTCATAATTTCAGTGATCACATATCTGGATGGAACTGTACTCAAAACCCATAGCCAATGCACCAATATGCTGTTCTTGCAGTGTTGTGAGTTTTTCTTGTGATACATGATGATCTGCATCTAGACCACCATAATTCATTTAGGACAAAAACTACATGTAACAGAGAACCATTACAGGTTGAGGGGATAGATTCTATGTCTCTAAAATTTTACCAGTTTCGTAACACCAAGTGGGTAGCACTTCTTCAGCTAGTAGCTAACTGATTTTATCAACATTACTTTACTGCGAGTGCAAGGTAACATACACACATTACATTATCATTACAAAACGTATCAGCCCTGGGGCCTGCAGCACATCATCAAAACAATGCAACAAGTCGGGTCCCTCACAACATGTTGAGCGACTCTGTCCTACCTAACCAGTCAAAAAGGTCAGCTTATTCATGAACAATTATCAAAACAATGAGGACCGCTGCAGTTTGGAAATTTCCTAGCCTCAGGCAATAAACGTTTCCTTCTGAGTGAATGATGACTTACTAAAGTAACAGAAATTGGGCCACACTATCACTGTGTTTACTATACACAGAATATTTTTTTCTTTCAGTTATAAATGTAGTTTTATAACAATACTTACTCAAAAGAATATGGTACAAAAATTTGATTATGCACCAATCTACACAATCTTACAGGCAAGCAGCAGAAAAAGAAAGCAAACTAGGTCCGAATAGGACAGAAGAAAGCTCATTTCTGGACATTCTAGTGCTGCCTGGAATGCATTATGTGAACAAGCAACATGAACGATTGATTTATTGATTACTAAACCCATGATGACCCACAAAACCAACTAAGTAGCATGTTTTTACATCTTCATTCTGCCACACATCAATCTTGTCTGGACCATAGAATTGTAGTTTGCTGGCTTCATAAAACAAGCCTAGACATAGCAGTGAAATCTGCTGAGTAACAAGCACTCCAGGCTCCTGGGTACCTTCCAGTAAGCACAGCTGACACAGGCTATTTTGAGGATCCAGCTGTGGTCTTGTTGCCATGCTGGCTCGGCCATTACAAGCAAACATTGTAATGATTGATGGCCAATGATGGTCAAAACACTTTGTCTAAAGATATGTTATGGACACTCACACACAGTCATTCTTACTATGAACCATTTAGATACGAGGACCTCCATGAACTGGGATGGCAATGCTATATTTGGTATGTATGGGCATGCCTAGAAATTTGCATGTGCTTGGATGATGAACATACTGTATATTGCAATGGGACAAAATTAATACCCAGAACAAGCCAATGAAATGGTAAAAGTCATAAAATATTGATCATACTGTTGCGAGAGTCAGTACAAAGAGGCAATAATACATGTACTTCTATGTCTAGCCAGTCAAACAATGGCTGGCCTTCATGTCAGACTTGGCACAGTAGTTTTTATTAGTTAGCATGTTATAAATCTCTTCTGGACACCCTTTCCTACTCTAGGCAAATATCCCTGGAAAACAGGCCCCCAGATGTCTACCTTCATATGTATAGGCATCACTTGAGAATATGAACAATCTTAGCATTCCTACATAATATACAGCAAGAAATCTGGGTTGAAAACACCTGTAGCTACTGCTTTTTAATTTGTCTGATTAATTTGGACATGTATAAAAAAAGTTGAAGCTATCAAAGGGGCATAAACAGAAATGAGGAATATTTTACCTTTTGACGATATCTTGCAGCTTTTTGTGTAGTACATCTGCAGTAGGCCTCTCATCGGGATTAATGGCCACCATGGACTGCACCAGGGTCTTCAGTCTGTTGTTCCGTCCACATTTCAACACTTCAAATGTCAGTTTTGGGTCGTCCTGGAGAGCCTTTCCAACAGGAACGTTCTCCTTGCCGTTGGTGATGCAGGTGACCAGCAGCAGTTTATTGCTTTCCTTGTCGTAACATGTAGTTCTCTCCATCATGGAACAGAATATGATCCCCAGAGCAAAAATGTCAGCTTTGGCAGTGTAGCTCCCTTCGAAAACCTCTGGTGCCATGAAGTAGTCAGAGCCACATGCAGAGTTCATTTGGTAAGCGTTGATGTCCGTGTTGTGGCTAAGGTTACTAGCATTGCATATCTTGGAGAGGCCGAAGTCCCCGATTTTCACATGTGGTGGATCCCCATTTCTTGGTTGGCACACTAGCACATTGTCTGGTTTCAAGTCCCTGCATGATGAAAAACAAGGAAAGACAAAATATTAACTTGAGGCAGCTGCAAGTAATTTTACAATATTACAACTTCTGGAAGTAAATGATGACAGGAAACTTTCCAAAGTTGACAGAGCACCTGTAAAACATGAACTTGAAGTGTGATATTTCTCATATCTATACCCACCTGTGCACAACATTGTTGTCGTGCAGAAAGGATACTGCCCCCGAAAGTTGTGTCATAAACCTTGCATTAGTCTCTGGATCAGGTTCTCTTTCCAATAGATAGTCATTCATGGTTCCTCCATTACAGTATTCCATCACTAGCCACAGATTCAGCTGCCCATGGGGGATGTGGGGGCCCAGCTGTTTGCCACAGGGTTTGTGGGAGTTCGAGAAGGGAAGTTGGTGGTATGTCTTCCCCTTCAGGCAGACTTCTACTAAACACAGGTAGTCATCTTCACCATGTTTGACACGGTGAATCCCGCCGTTCTGCAGGTAACACTCGATCATCTTGACTATGTTTGGGTGGTCTGTGAGACGGGTCAGCGTCCACATTTCCTGCAGGGCTATCTCGATGTTTTCGGGATTTGTGCACTTGATTTTCTTGATGGCATAGTGCTTACTGTTCTTCAGGCTGATGGCCGAGTACACCACTCCGAAACTCCCGGAGCCAATCTCGTCTAGGACTTGGTATGGTTCGAGGTCCGGATCCATGATTGCATGCCTGAGCTGCGCGCGAAGCAGAGCTGATTTGGCGCGGAAAAACCAGTTCGGGCCGGGGTCGTCGTAATACCAAGATGGAGGACCGGACGAGATCAAAATTCACCCCGGGTGATAACCGACCGAATTCGGTCGAATATCTTCACTTAGAAGAACTTCTTGAATAAAGGAATTCCAAAACTCGGTAGCAGACCACTTTGGGCGACGACTCTGGTAGATTTCGACCGCGAAAGTGCTAAAACGTTGCCGGAAAAAAATATTTTCCAGTCGACAGATGTGAGCTATTTAAAATGCAAGTCGGGAAGGGTTTTCAAACAACAGCGTCCTAAGCCTCGGGTGTTGTCTGTCGAACTGGCGGGCTTCAGTGCCTTTCGTGAGCACAAGTCGTCTTAGTCGGAACGTAGGCCCCTTCTTCCAACACATCTGAGTGGTTTCTGAGGGAAGCGGTCGGTGTCTGGGGGTATTTACCTCGCCCAGAGAATGAATGAAACGCGAGCTTTGCGATCGTCTGACGTGCTGCCTTGTTGACCCTCTTTTTTCTTTCGATTGCTTAGAACGCATGCGCGATATGCAAATTTATGACACCTAACGTCTGGTAGGTTACTAGCGGTCAAACCTACAATCGAAATGCTAAGTCGTCATAATAATCCAAAAATAATGTCTAATAATAAAAGAAAATAATGCATTTCCCACAGTATGAATGAAGTAAAACATGGAAAGACAAAGTCTGAAGACATAGGCTGAAGACTTATGCCCGAATATTGGCAAACGAGTGTAAACTTGCCCTTGGGGCGAATGGTGATTAATGGCTTCCAGTCTCTACCAGACCATGCTGCGGGCTGAATTTGTTTTTAGAAATTGGCCGGATAGGGGGAATATTTGTCAGAGGAATTCTTCGGCTTTGCACTCCAATAGCTTTGACAACTCCATAAGATATTTCCCTACCGTTTAGCCAATTTTTCAGCCCTCGCCCTCAGAATGTTTTGGAGACCAACTGCTACTACCCTAACGTTACTACTAAATCAAAAAAGACAATAATACGGAGGATTACATGTTGTATTTGACTCTGTGATTTATGCATTATATCCGATTTCACGCATATGATATAATGAAATGTTATGAAAAAGGAATTGCACAATAGGTGTTGATTATCAGATAAACAACATTTTTCAAAGTCAGCTAACTAGTTTGGACCGGAAAATTGGTTTGTAAAAAAGTAGGACATGTTATGTAAAATGGCCTGGTTTGGGGACAAATGCCATAGGAGATGGCTCTGACATGAACGCCCCTCTTTGATATTACGATAAGCGGAACAATAACAAACCCTACGTACAGTTGTTATATATTATAAAAGTAACGGTCCCGTAATAATAGAAATATTCTTGGGTTAACGATCAGCCTACATCAGGTCTTCTTGGGGGAGGATGTAAAGTAAAATTGGCAAAAATAGGAATGATTGGCCAGGAGAATGATTCCGCCCAAGGGTAACATTTCTGCTTGGAAAAAAAACTGAGCGTGCAGATGGAGGCGGCCAAACTCCCATGACAAATCATTTTCCATACTTGGCTAAATTTTATTACTTTTCAGTCTGCGTTATTAGTCTGGTGGAGACTGATCAACTTAAATTCGAGCTTTTGAGGAGAACCTGACCATCAATATTTCAGTAGTAGTAAGCGTTTCCAAAATAGAAACTTGCTACCCAATGCGCATATAGGCACAGGAGGACCAACATGTAAGACTACTCAATTGTTTCCTTACGATTTTCTACTCTCGGCACCGTATACGTACTACTCAAGGACTGCTACTCTTCGCCCTTTAATCCTTTAATGTTAAATGTATAGCCATAACTAGCTAGGTCAACAGGCCTAGGGATGAGTTTCCCAGTTGTGCAAATGATGTTGTCAACACCACACATCCAGCTATTTACATCTCCACCAGAGCATCTCCGCATGACCTAGTTTCTTGAAGGCACGTTTGGCAGGTGTGCGTCTTCACCGTGTGATGGGGCACTGTCCGGGTTTTACCTGTGTAACAACATCTTTAACACAACAAAATCACCTTTGTGATTAGGATATTAGTGTGGCAAACACCAAACAAAAGTTCAAGCAACTTTGTCGCAGGTCAATGAACTATCAAATAAAGTTGCGGCCAATCAGAAGCCGGGGTCGCCGCGACATTTTGATAGCCTAAAGACATCTCGCTTCCTGGTTGGCCACTTTTCAGTTCAATGACCGACATGTTCCATATTTTTGGTGATGTGAAAATTGCCTGCTTTTGAAGAAAATTGTGATATACTAGTAGTTAGAACACCATCATGTATGATATGACCTGACATGGAGAAATATAGACTCCTAGTAATAGCCAGAAGGACAACCAAACACTGCATCTGAATGATGTTGTTTTTTTAACCTCCTTGTTGTAAAGAAACAAATCCCATACAATTTTTTTTCTTTGCCAAGTCAAAATGATTCTTAGTAAGTTAACCTCCTTGGTTTCACATAGTAGTTAATTTGACATGATTTACATCGAGGAATTCTATTAAATTGTTTTCTGTGCGGACGTATTGTACAACGCTACCACATATTAATGCCAAATTTCCTTCAACAAGCCTTCTTTTATCCTCATATGGTCGTGAGGGTCTCTCGGATATTATAACGTAAAAGGCTTTTATAAGCAATTCCCCAATTTGCTCTAGAGTAAAAAAAAGTGGGCCGAATTGTAACATTTTCACTTGTACCCTTGATGTGCATATTGGCACCATAGCAACATCACAGCTATTCGCATCTCCATACGACCTACTTTTTTCGTGACGGCACGTGGAGTAAAGCGTGCTTTTCTAATCCATGGGGCTCTGTTTGGCTCTTGGGTTTACCTGTATTATCAGGCCTTTGTATCATATTACCTTACACAACACCCCCCCCCCCGGAACCTCAATTTCCCATCCAAGCCAGCCTAGCGGGGACCAATAGGCGGGCAGCATTTCGGCCACACCCACAACCCGCGCTTTAGCAAGATATGGTTGAAAAAGATGTTTATTAAACTTGTTCAAAAGATACATTTGTAAATTGTTTTCTGAAATTCTGTGTCTTTGAATAGTTGGAGCAAAATAACTACCGAGCCGAGTTAAACCATTTCGGCACTGGGCTTCTGGTGCTCACGTCGGCCGCGCGGCGTACAAAACAGTATCTTAGGCCAAGTCTTTGTCTGTGAAAATGTAAGAAAAGAGGCCTTGCAGTCCTGTCCTGCCGATAACCTTGTTGCCCCGATTAAACTTTGTTACCCCGGCGGTATGATCTCGAAAATATGAGTGGCAGCATCTCGATACCCTTTTTAAAGACAAGGTTTGATTTGCCGATTCCGAGTTTCCAGTGCTGAAGCCGCCGACACACCAAGTGTTGACGTACCTTCGGCACTGGAGATCTAGGACGGAAGCCGCCTCAACTCTGTATACCGAGTGCTGAGAAAGGAACCCGTAACTTCGGTACTTGCATTATTTTCACCCCAAATACACCAATTCTTACATTGTTTATCTGACATTTCCAACTCCGATTACCTGCCGCGCCGTACGGAAGGATGCTGTTCAACCCCATTGTCGAATGGAATCGACCGCAAAGTGGGCGTGGCGCGGAATGCTGGTCACCCATTGGTCGCCGCTAGGTTATGTGGATGTGAAATTGATGTAGGCCCCCCCCCCGCATTGACAACAACAACAACGTTTAGTGGACCTTTTCGACGGGTATTTTCTTCGTCGGTCATTGAACCCACATCGATCGATGAGAAGCTGAGTTTATTGCGACACGATCAGCTGTAATATGTGAATGTGGCCTACTAGTATTTTGGCTAATGATCATACAGGAGAAATCTCGGCTTCTGATTGGTCGCGGTTAGGTTCAATGACCGACAACCAAACACTGCATCTGAATGATATTTATTGTTGAAGTCGTTTTTATCATTGAACCTCGTTGTTGTAAGAATACAAATACATGTACCATACAATTTTCCTTTACCAAGTCAAAACCATTCTCAGTAAGTTAACCTCTTTGATTTTTATATGTGACCAAAACACTAAGACATGGTTAGCAGCAAGGGATTCTATTAAATTGTCACATTTTTTTCTGTGCGTACGTATTGTACACGGCTTTTAAGATCATATGGTCATGAGAGTCTCACGGATAGTATAAGTATAAGCAATTCCCCACTTTGCTCTAGAGTAATAAAAGTGGGCTGATCATGAAACGTAACATTTTCACTTGTACCCTTGATGTGTCATCCAGAAATGTGCATATTAGCACCATAGGATAGCAACATCACAGCTATTCGCATCTCCATACGACCTACTTTTAGTGACGACACGTGGAGAAAGGCGTGCTTTTCTACTTCATGGGTTTACCTGTAATATCATATTACCTTACACAACAACCCCCTTTGACTGGAATTAGACATGCAACAACAAAACTTATGTTTGGTGGTCCTTTTCGTCGGTCATTGAACCCACATAGACCAATGAGAAGCTGAGGTTATTGCGACACGATCAGCTGTAATATCGCAGGGGTAAATGCGGCCTATTTCGGCTGATGATCATACCGGAGAAATCTCGGCTTCTGATTGGTCGCGGTTAAGTTCAATGACCGACGCCAAGGTTGCTCTGACCTCATTCATGTTTAATGTTCAGTCCTATACTTCCATTCTCCACCAGACGATGGATGATAGATATACACTGAAGTTGATGAGGAATACAGACTAAAGCCACTTGGGCCATTTCGTTCTTTGTGATTTAAGTAAGAGATAAGATCAAACAGAGCCAAAAAGCACACATCAATATATAAATGTTCTTGCACATATGAAATGTCCTTTGAATAGGCGACTGTTACCAGCGGTTTGCTGAGATGAAGAGAATCATCGGAACATTTTTACAGTAAGCTAGAAAAGAAAGACCCCACTGTGGCCTCGGGTACTAGCACGCTTGCCCCCACATGTTTTCAGAAAAGTATGCCAGGCGACGAGCTTTAAATAGGTGGGGCATTATGTTCATAAGCACATTGGAGAGAAATTCAATCCTAGCTGTCAGTTTAACCAGTCTACTGACCCATTTTCTTATTTTGCTGAATACAGTTTTGTTCAACGTGCATATAAAAATGTGATGATGTTTATGAATTATGACATGTCAGTTTCATTTTCCAAAGGCGCTTTCTTTCCTTTAATACAGTATCACCAAATACATATACATGTACTGGATCTTCAGTAGTGTTTGGTTATCCTGGTGACATTAATGTCAGCTGTTAAAACTCGGAAGTAGGTTCCACATCAGACAAAACGCGTGTGAGAAACGCAATGCCAATGGCTACATGCTCGTCACCACATCCCTGGGAAAATGCAGGTCATTTCTAAATACGTCAGACGTGCCAGGAATATCAACATCACATATATAAACATTCTGTCGGCAGCGTGCATGGCTTGGTGTCGAAAATAGAAGACTGGAACCCCAGGCGTTACGTCACTCACTATCAAGGACAAATGGGTCGTCAATTCGAGATATTTCGTTGTACGAAAAACGTTCGATAGTTTGTTGATGGCAATTAAATTTTATAGAGTTGATATTTGGAAACGGTAACAAGGTTATAAGGTATTAAACTCGAGTAGAGAGAAGATATGTTCAATAGCACGGCACGTCTACTGTTCATTTATCGTTACTAATAACAGCTACCACTTGGCAATCTACAGTGCAGATTCACAAAGAACAAAGTAGTACAAATGTACTAACCCAACAGTGTTGAAAGAAAGTGCGTTTATGTGTTCCGCACTTCTCGCTACTTTCATTTCTACCTGACACATGCCTGAAGTTCAAGACTAACTTGACCTCGATTCCCCCAGACAGAGCACGGTGATATCCACGTGCCCGGTCGGTACCAGAAAGAGGGCGTGTGCATGTGGGGTCAATAACCGCACGGAGGGCGTAACACTAGTACTTGAGAATCACTTGACACTGCACCTTTTACACCGCCAAGCAATATAACACAGAACCTTCTAGGAAAAAAATCTTTCATTACATTTCCCAAGCCCCTGTACAGGAGTAGGAACATTACATTGTCTTTGCCCATGTTGTGTTTTTCTTCTTGTTCCTCCAGTTTTAACCAACACCCTTCCAGAAGGCCTCACAGTCACACTGTCATCTTAGGGCCCAGTGACAGGAAATCTGATACAAGGGTAGATTGGGGATATATGCTCAATTTTTTTTCCGGTAAAGGCTTTCAAAATTATTTTCTTGACGTTGTTTTGCCATTCATTTTTAAAAGATATTTATATTCTATGTAGATGTTTATGCACGACACATGAAATAAATCCCAGGTTAAGATAGGGGAAATGTTTTCATTTAGGGTGGACATGTTTACTTAAAGCAAGTAGAGCTGAAGGATCAAGGTTCTTGACCTGTCCAAGGCGCCAATTTGCTACTCTCCTCTTATACTAAGTGCTTTTGATGCAGCACAGGCCCCACTTGGTTTAGATGACACATTTATAAAATTTCATTGGAAAATTTCAGGCCAGGCGCTAGGCAAGAAGATCAGGTTATCCTGCCTGAGCATTCTTATTGCAGTACCAGCTGGTCCAGGTAGGTGTAGCTGGTGACAGTACCAGCAATGAAGGTGCCTTTAGAAAATTGGCAAACTGTTCCATGGCCATATGAACAGCACAAGTGGGGCAAAGGAGTAGTGCAACTGCTTAAGCTAAGGATGCTTACTTCAGTTGAATGTCTAGCTACATACATGTACCTTCATGCCTTCTTTGGGTATATATTGCTATTTGCCTTTTTATACTGCCTTGTGTATTTTCAACTTTGCTTAGAAAGAGGCAAAGCTCTGTTGTTAAAAATAGTAAAAAATGATGACAGCAAGAGAAACGTTTTTCACAGGTGTAATTTCTCTGAGCTGACATGATAAACATTAAACACAGAAAGCCATCACAGCAGACTGTTGTGACAATTGTAGGTTAATATCATCAAATCTGTTCTTGGCCTCTAGCCAAATTCATATTTGTGCTGAAGCAATATAGACACATATACATGTATGTGAACAATTGGGACTGTTAATGTTACTGGGACTGTTACCTGCTTTGCTAGCTACATGTAAAATAGTTTCAGGATATGTTACTACAACCAAAACTTGTATTTCCCTTACAGGTCTGTATGTATAGCATATATACAGATAGTTATCACACTCACACTAAGAAGGCCACAGAAATAACACACATCATCACGGTCTTCCAAATAAAGCTACAAGCCCCTTTCTCTCTTGTACTTTTCTTCTCATCTTCTTTTTTGACGACCTCCCACCTTTACACATATTATATGTAGGCCACAACTGTAGTGACTATGTTACTATCCCAAGATTCTTCCCTCTCACATTTCCTTCAGCTCTTCACGATGGGTACCGCTCCACAATCATCCCGTGTCCCTGGAAGAACAGATATTATAAGAACATTTTTAACACTCTCAATAAAAGATATACATGTCCATTGTATTGGTAAATGCAACTACAGGTTCATAATTGAATACAATGTTTTAAATGCTGGTACATGTATAATGGGTTGGCCTCAGACTGAGAAGTGTAATGCTTTTCTTAACGGCTGGTACAAGCATTCCAATTGCCAGAGTTCGCATTTCTTTGTAAAATACAGCTAGAAGAAACTCTCTCTCTCTCTCTATCCGGTTCCACATCTCACAATCACAAACTAGTGTTAGAATTCCCAGCCATACAACTTTGCCTGAGAACTGCCCCACCTGTCCTCCTGCAGCACATGCAGCCACCAGGCCAAACTGTCCATCCTCCTTCTTCAGCCGGTGGGCGGTCGTGGTGACCAGGCGGCAACCGGTAGCTCCGAAGGGGTGACCGATGGACAGCGATCCTCCCCAGTTGTTGAATTTCTTCACATCTGGCACTCCAACCTACAAGTTACAAAATAAAAACACACAGTTAGGCATTCCTCTTAACATCAAACCTTTAGCAAAAATATATGTTGAATGGATTTCTTTGACCTGAAGTTTTACAGCATACTGAATCTCAACAGGCAACACTCAGGATTCTCAACAAGTTCAGGCCTATACAAATGATACGATATCAAATTATCATATTGACTAACTCAGTAGCTTTATGGTGTTGTTGAGGCATAATAGGGAAATTTTAAAAGATGGCGTTGTTTCTCACCTTTGCCTGCCTTCCCAGGTAGTTCTGGGCAAACCAGTCTGAGTCCATGGCTTTCAAGTTAGCAAGGATCTGGCCCTAGAGTGGGAAAACAGACATTTGTTTGCTGACAGCAGTCTTGACAGTTTTGCAATGTTGTGCATAATGTGTTTTCAGGTTGACAAATGTCTCTAAAATATTGATTTTTGGAAGATACTTACAGCGAAGGCCTCATGATATTCAAACACATCAATGTCCTGAAGCTTCAGCCCTGCCTTGTCCAAAACCTTTGGTGTAGCGTAGGTCGGCCTGTGGGGATAAAATTGTAACTTTGTATACTTCACACCAACATCAACCTTGTCACACACATTGGAATTTTGGATGTATCAGATTGGAAGTTACAGTAAAAGACAATTCCATTGCTTATACATGTATGTAACATGGTCTTTCTCCAGTGTAAGCAATAAATAAGACATGAGTTTTGCTTATGACTTACCCCAGCAGTAACTGATCCTTAGGATCCTGGGATGTGTACACAAAGTCCCTGCAATCAAAGTGAAACAAAAACTTGATGACGTACATGTATTTTGAATGGTCTTTTTTCTTTTTATCGCTTACATATACTATGTACAGAAATGTTTTTCTAAGCTTATGCATTGTATATTTACTGTACCCCTTGGTATCATAGACTGTATTGAACTGCACAAATAAACAAAATGCTGTGTTAGAAAGTGCAAGTAACATCTATGTAACTTCTAAATATATACACAATTGTCTGTACACACCTCAGGTAAGCCAGTGGTTTGTAGCCCATGGACAGGGCCTTCTGCTCCTCCATAATCAAGACTGCTGAGCCACCATCGGTCTACATAAGAAATGAACAATCAGTCCTGCAAGTCCATTGAAACATACTCAAACTTCACAAACCATATCTCATTGTGCCATTGGGCTCAAGCAACATAAGTTACCAGTGATAATCACCAACTAAAACAACTTAAGTCTAATTCAATGACATTGTGCTGAAACACAGTGACTTACCAGGAATGAAGCATTAGCAGCAGTGATGGTTCCATGTGGGCGGACAAAAGCTGGCCTCAGCTTGCCCATCTGCTCCATACTGGACACTCGGATGCCGTTGTCTTTGGTCACAACACCCTTGCCTGCAATAGACAAATAGTATAGGTGTTACTGTTTTTTTGTTTTTTTGTCTCTAAAAATGGATATACATGTACTATTGTATTGCAAAGCCTTGGCAATTGTCATTGTCATTGTCATTACAGCTCTACCAGTTGTATGCCTTGATAAAAAATGGATGAGAAATCAGTTATGCCATTAGTTATTATTATTGACCGTTGTTGGAGAGTGATATCATTAGCGTAAAGAAAGAATAGCCTACCAGGCACAGGGCATGGAACCACGTCAGACAGGTTCCCCTCATCCTGAGCCTTCTGTGCCAGAGTGTGGGAGCGCAAGGCGTACTCATCCTGCAAAAAGAAAGTTAAGAACAAATGGCTCATTTCCATGCTTTCTTGGTTAAGTTCTTTCACTCCATATTGAAGAAAAAAATGGGAAAGAAACATCTTTGCAAGAAAGTTTGTCTGACACTTAACTGAACTGAATTGAACTGACTCTCATTATGGCTTTCAATCAGTACTGGTTTCAAATGATTTTTCTAAGCCTTATACCAGGTAACAGCACATACATACACTATCACTAGTATCAGTTCTGATTTTCAAAGCCCTATAACAGAAAATGTTTATACAAGCATTACCTCATCTGGAATAAAATTTTAGATTTTAAAGCTTGTCAGGTTCACCCTGCGGCCATGGAACTTGTACCTGATCCTTCCTGGTGACACCAAACGCAGCAGCCAGCCTGTCAGCAGAGTGTCCCATGGTCTCATTGGTGGAGAACTCTGTCACACCAGGGAGCTATGAGGACAGGACAAACAAATCTATGGAATGTATCTTAATATACATACAGAAAACATCAACAATATTCAAGAACTGTATGCCCCAAACAAAATCCAGAATGGCTTTTGTAATAAGTTAAAAAATGTAACACAACTCCATGCTCACCTCAGGTGCCAGGTAGCTGGGTCTGATCTGGGCCAGGAGTCCCAACTTGGCTCCAGCAGTCTTAGCCTGAAATGAAATGGTATGATTTGCAACCTGTGATGTACGCACACTAAAGGTGTAAACTACTTGTCAGTACTGTGTAATTTGTGGACAAGACCTGTAATTTTCAGCTAAATATACCCATGATTTGGTGTTGGAAATCACAATATTTTAACACCAAAGCTTCTCAATCATTATAATTTCTGTCCAAACCAAAAATTAACAATCCAGACCTTTCTCCCCTTAACACACCGAGTTTAAAGCCCATCAATTGTGCCAACCTTAGGAGTTTTCATCATGATACTGCGCATCTTGCGGCTGAAGCGGATAGGAACATCTGACATAAACTCCACCCCACCAGCCACTACTGCATCACACTGGCCAGCAGCAATCAGGCCCACGGCTGGAGGAAACACAATGGCACAGATAGGTCAGTGACTCAGTGTTCACCCAGAAGGTAGATGCATCAAGTTAACAACAGGCACATGAAGATATATCTTGCTAAATCATGGTTGAAATACAAGAAAACATGTAGTCTTCTTCCTTGCTAAATATTTTGTTCTCTACATATGGGTACTAGTATATGCACTTTACAGTTATGCTGTCTTTCTACATCTCTCTTCTTCCCCTTCATTATAATCTAGAAGGCTGATAGTTAAATCTCCATCTTGCACACAGCCTGATGTCCTGACCTGTAGTCATGGCCTGGTTGGAGGAGATACAGGCCATGGTGACGGTGTGAGCCGGGATCCTGTCGGAGAACCCCGCCCCCAGGGCAGCCTCGCGGGCCAGGTTGGACGTCTTCACCTCCTGGATCACCGTCCCAAACACGATGTAGTCCACCATGTCTGGGGATAACAACATCACAGGTCATTACAAAATCAACCTTTTCCCTGCCATCTAATGCCTTGACCAAAAAACAATAGGCAACCTCTGTGTGCTCTAACCCTGTATGCTAGAAAAATTTCAACAAGTATACAAACTGTAATGGGAGAGCTGCTATTACCTCTGGGTAGTGCTGTCCTCTGCAAAAGACCCCTGTAACAAACAAGTAGGGGGATCACAAAAAATGCAGACAAGACAGCTTATCATGCTTGACAGCTTGATTTCAATTCTTTTATCTAGAGTTCTATCATTTGACCTAGAAATCAATATGAAAAAAAATATATATTTTCATAATGGTGCACTGAAAATGCTCACAAATATGATGTCTCATCAATCAACAGTATGGGAAATGATTATGCTAATGAGATCCTAATTTATAATATCTATCTTTAGAATATTTGTTCCCAAAGTTTCCAAGGTCCTATTGAGTTACATCCCTTAAAAGGATGAATTTTAATCATTGGTATGCATAAATTAACTTTGATCATCATACAAAAGTACAGACTCACAGTAAAGCTTGTCTGGCCAGATCATGGGGCATCATGTTGGCATACCTGTGAAACAAAAAAAAAAAACCCAAACTTTTGTTACAGTAACACACTGACATAATGTTGAAATAGAAAAAACTTTCCTGCTTACTTTTTTACTGCTCACTCACTCACTAGGGTGAGTGCTCTGCCCTCCAAATCCTTATTTATCTAACATGGACAAATGGTTAAAAAAAAAAAAAAATAATAAAATCCAAGCAGATCATACGGTGGCAAGGCAGTATCCATTGGCCAGGGGAGTGTCCATTAGCCTTCTGTGGCTAGTGGACACTCCTTTGGCCATTGGATACTGCCTTGCCACCGTATGATCTGCTTGGAGATTATAACTTGTAACCTCTACAGTTCCTTAAATATACATTGATGGCTGTGGAAGAACTTACGAGGTTCCAGCCTGCAGGAAGGGTGTGCGGACACCCTCCACCAGCACAATGTTCCTGACTCCCTGCTTTGCCAGAGTCTTCTTGGTCTTGGCTGGGGCAGCTGGAGAAACAGTGATAACCATGTCAGGTGTAAAGAAGACTCACAAAAGACGCTGCTGGGACCAAAATAAAGTCTGGTCCCCTTGAGTGACTCGAGTGAATTCAGGTTGAGCTAAGGGATTGCACCATTTCCCCATTTTATTAGTAATTCATGTCTTTCTGTCAAATTCTAGATTGCACTACATGCATTTTGGTGTAGGTCAAACCATCAAAGTCAAATTCTGCTTAGAAAATTTCTCCATTGGGTCATTTGGGTGGAATATATACGTTCATACAATGTGCACATTTATTGCCTGTTTAAAACCTACCTGCAGCCTTTGCTTCGGGAGCATGGTGGACGACTGATGTGCTCAGAGCCCGAACAGCCTCTGTGATAAACAGAAATTCATATGATGTCAGACTATGACGTGTGCAACGTTGAGAATTTTGATCATCACTGCTATTAAACCTTCAGTTGAAACGTTATATACAACTAAAGGTTAGTGTTATCGATTAAAAGCAACTGCTGATTATAATAATTATTCTAGCAGCGGGTTTCTTGGTAACATAGGTATCTACGTGCTTATAGGTGACTGTACTGTACCAAGTTTTCTGTACGTTTGTAAACCTGCCATGACGTTTTTCGACTGCCATGATTTTTGTCGCTCTGTTTTAGCAGCGTTATCGCAGTTCTTTTACGACAAACACGCTGCGAATGTTCTTAAGACACTTAAGGTTGTCATCGATGTTGAACAATGCGCCAAGACTTACCTCCTCCGCCCAGAGGGCTGCAAAGTCGGTGAGACGACCTTGCCAATCTCAACATCGCCGTCGCCATCTTGTGTGCCGGTGCAGTGTGAATGTGCAGGTGTCAAAGGTCGCAAGTCTCGCGCTGCACGAGACTTAAATAAATCACCCCTTTCTCCTTTTCTTGACAGAACTGCATCAAGTCGAGGAAAAAAATCTAAGGAAATATCGTTTCTTAATGTGTTTCAGTCATCTTTGAAATGTCTACAGCAGGATTGGGACAATTATTATCTCTTGATCTTAGGAGTCTCGCGAGAAATGAGGTCACAAGTGTGAAAGATCATGCCCTTAGGGGTTCTGTGACGTCTGTTCGGCAGTGCAGACGATTTCTCAGATTCAACAGATTCCCTTCTTTACAGAGGTTGACTGTTGTCGGGTTCTGGTTTGCTACCATATAAGATCAACGTAAGTTCTAAAACCCAGGAAGTATGGAAGTTGAAAAAGAAGTAGAAACACTTTGACATCGGATACGTCGGTACCGGTAATAATGCAGGCGTGTGGGCTGTCCAAATGAAGGAACACAGTTGGTCCTGTTTCAAATTTACATTGTGGTTCAAAAATTTCACACAAAACAGATGAATGTCATTAATAGAATAGATAAAAATTCAAAACCTTTTATTTGAAATCTCTATTGGACAATTTTAGGATAATTTGATATTCACAAGCACATTTTTGTCATCCCTATTTTAAGGCATCCTGACGTCACAATCATAGGCACCCTTTTTCGGCTCACCTTGGTCGTACCATCATGGCGGCAGCTACGAGGTTACTCTCGCTGAGCCGGTTTTCTTCCACTCAGACTTTGCATTTGTCCTCAGGTGAGTACAAATATGCATTGAGCCAACAGTGTCGGAGTTCACACCCCCTTTAATCCATAAACAATTGTCACGATTGGATTAAACGGCTAACAGCAAGGTGACAAGGCACACAATTTCTCACGCCCTCCCCCATTCTCTAGCCTTGACTTCTTGATGATTTTGCATAGATTTATGAAAATAAGATTCCAACTCAAAAAAGTTTCTGAAACCAGCATCCTGTAAATACATGCCCATTAGATAATTTGTCGTCAAATACCTACCGACTTCGTTTGCTTCCATGGACTGTAAAATAATGCTAGAGGTCAATTTTAAGGTCACTCAAGAACACTTCTTTCACATACCAATTTGTGGCGCTTAGAACTGCAGAATTGGTGTTTTGATAATCAGAAATATATGTTATTGTTCCATGATCTACTGTTCCATGATCTACTAGTATTGCTTTCTTGACATTTTGAAAGACCACCTGAAACTGAGGGGCTGTTTTTAAATGTTCCTTTATAACTGCTAATTATAAAGTACCTGATTTCATTTTGAAGGATTTATGCAAAGGCCAAGCCAGCTCTACTTCCAGAGATATCTGTCAATGACATCACCAATGGCAGGTAAGAAATGACACATGTAACGTTACTTGTATGTATTCAGAAGGAAACTTGAAATCCTCTTTTAGTTGGAGAAAAGGCATTATCTTTATATAATGTCCTTAGTTTGAGAACTAGCACTTGTACCTCTGACGATTTTATATTTAGATACATGTACATGACTGTCGGCTGAAGTCAAGAGCGGCCCAAACTGGATAATATTCCTACCTGGCTTGAAGGAATCTACATCTACATGTACATCTCATTGAACAACAAGTATAGTATAGCTTCACTTTTCATAATGCCCCTTGCTTTGTTCCAGCATGGAAGAACTTCACCTATGAGGTGAAGAATGATGTGGCTGTCATGCGGTTCAACATGCCAGACAGCAAGGTAAGGCATCATGAGAATTCTTTTTATCCACCCTTAAAATAAAACACATGCACCCACTCTTTCTTTTAAAACCTCTTTGTTAATGTCTATCACTTTTCTCAATCCATTAATGCCGTTACAGTTTTGGATCTATGGTTTTAGGAACTCTGGAAAATAGTAATTACAAGCTGAAGGCAGTCGTGTGTCCCATACAGGTTTTATATGAGATTCTGTCAAACATTTTTTATGTTATTTTATGCGTACTAGGTGAACACACTGGACAGAACGGTACTCACAGAAGTGAAAGAACTGTTGGAAAAGTTGAGATCAGATGAGTCGGTGACGAGCGGCGTCCTAATCTCAGGCAAGGCAGACTGCTTCATCGCTGGAGCTGATATCAGGTATGTGGGAATCGGGGAATTAGTGCCTGTCACTTTAAAATGTTCCATCCTTTGTGATTTTTTAACCTCTTTTTAGTCTGTGTAGCTTTTGGAATTTTAGCTTGTTGACAAGGGAATCAATTATGTTAATGTGGAAAGCAATCACTTCAGTCATACCTACGCAGTGTCTATCATAGTGCACGTCGTAATACTTTATTCAAGTAGTCAACTTTTATACAACATCAACAGTTGTTGGCTTGGTAAAAAGCCCATAGTTTTTATGTAATGTCTATTATCTTTTACTAAGTTCACGTTACCCTTTCAGAATGATTGCCAGCTGCAAGACATCAGAAGAGGTTGAAGCCCTGGCCTCAGATGGGCAGAAGGTGTTGCAGAGTTTAGAGGACAGTCCCAAGCCTGTGGTGGCTGCCATCATGGGGACATGCATGGGCGGTGGACTGGAGGTAACTTTTTTGCCATATAAAGGGACATATTGTATGCACGTTGGTCTGAAGTAGCTTGTAGCATCAAGGATGACCATATTTTGGTTATTGTTTAACTCAGTTCAGTTCAGTTCAGGTCATCCTCTTTTGAGGTGCCATTTAACTATCTACCATAAATTACACATTAGTCCCTGATGAAGTAGTATGTGTCTCACGCTTTTACATAGTGATTATTATGTCGATTGTTTGTCAATTTCAGAATAAAAAAACTATCATATTTTGTCATGACTGTGGGAGCTAGAGAGCCTTGACTTGACATATGAGAACCTTGCTATAAACAAATGTAATATTCTATCAAGAAAGTAAGATACTGTATATCATCCATCTGATTTGATGATCATGGCATGTGACTCTTTTTTTTACCTGTCGTACCTCTGCAGACTGCTCTAGCATGCCAGTACCGTATAGCTGTGAACGATAAGAAGACAGCCCTGTCATTACCAGAGGTGCAGCTGGGCCTGCTACCTGGAGCAGGAGGAACTCAGAGGCTACCCAGACTGGTTTGTAATCATCTTACACTGAAGGCTGACCATCAATAGATAAGATACTAGTATACAGCTCATCTGGTGTAAAGGGAGTTAACTCATACTAGGTTTTTACTTTGATGAAGACCAAAGGCAAAAGTACTTCTACTCAGTATGTCTTGCTTCTTAAAAATACATGTCTTAAACACTGTGTAAACTTAACATCGTGATGCATTAACATATTTTTGTATTGGCAGATACCATTCATGGAGGCCATGCCCATGATCCTGACAGGCAAACAGGCGAAGGGCAAGAAGGCCAAGAGGCTTGGTCTGGTGGACATGCTTGTTGAACCTCTAGGTAAAGCACAAAGGCAGATGACTTCACCTCAATATGTTAACTTGTGAACATGTGAAAATATTGTTTGCCAATACAAATGTAAGAGTATACACACCAAATGGTGTTGCACAAGACAGTGGCAATACATTATGCAGGTCATTCAGTGGACTTAGAGGTTTAGCCGGAGTTCAGTGTTTTTGTGTGTTTGTGTGCAGGACCTGGTCTGAAGCCTCCTGAAGTGCGAACATTAGAATACCTGGAGGATGTGGCCCTGGATGTGGCCCGGGGTCTGGCAGCTGGGAAGGTCAGCACTGCCAGGAAGCAGAACCTGCAGTCCAGTAAGTTTGCTGTCCTCTTCTCTCCTTACACAAGCTCAGCTGCTGACACTGTATAGATAATGACTGAAGACAACCTTGTGGGTCATAAACATTATTGTAGAGCTTCATATAACCATTGAATAAGGTGTAAATGTTATGTCTAGCTGTATCAGTTGGCTCGTAACTTGTCCTGTTGTCACACCCAGGACTGGTGAACTGGGCCATGCAGTATGACTTTGTCAGGTCAAGACTCTTTGGCATGGTCAAGGGACAGGTATGTGTGGACAGTATTTCTTATCCTCCAAGTACTTTAATGATAGTTTCTAGCATGTGATTTTAAATCTTTGTACCAGTCTTCAGTGATGGTACACATCAAAGAGAGTACCAAAAGAGTGAAAGAGAAAGAAAACTAAACTGTAATTTCCCCTCTTGTCCAATTCATCCTTTGTCATTTGATAATTTTGTGTAACAAAGTCCATTTATATACCATACAAATATCTTGAAAAACTAGATTGTATATGCATCTGTTGTTTCAGGTTATGAAGCAGACCAAAGGATTATACCCTGCTCCCCTGAAGATCATTGAGGTGAATTTTCCCATTGGGATAAATGAAATACTTTGTCTGAACTTGTCAGATTATCCACCAGAAATGCACGTATTCTCCAGTATTTAGGTAGTAAGTGCTAACCATACAGTAATACTTGTCCTCTATCTGCAGGTAGTGAAGACAGGAATAGAAAAAGGCAAAGATGCTGGATTTCTGGCTGAAGCTGAGGTGAGATTGTTTGTCTTACTGGTACCCCTGTTGGTTCTAGTCCTTATTTTATACTTCCATACTTGATAGAGAAATGTTGGGTATTTGAGGTACTAGTACCTCTGTTTTGATACTCTTTCACCTTGCTTTGACATCACACATATCATACTCTTACCCTTTGTTTACAGACATTTGGTCAACTGGCGATGACCAACGAGTCAAAGGCTCTCATTGGATTATTCAACGCTACGGTATGTCATCAATTCACCTGTACATGTATTTTAAAAGTATATTTTCTCTGGAAATTTATTTTGTATCCCTATTGCAATGGTTTATTGACAGAAATGATGATATGATCTTCCCAAAAGTCAAACTTATCAGCTTGTACAATCAGTATATATATATATAAAATGTTTTCTTTCATTACTGTTCAGACTGAGGTGAAGAGGAACAAATATGGCAAACCAGCAAAGCCAATTAAGTAAGTATACCTTTTGTAGATATGTCATATTTTGCATTAAGTATAAGTATAAGTATGAGTCTTCTGTTTAAGAAAGTGTAACAAATTAGATGAGTGTAAAAGGACTGCTTGTACCATATCTACGTTTATGTCATATCCAGCCCTGCCGTGGGTTGGATCTCCCTCTGGCCTTTTGCTGAGCTCGGGTGATATGGATGCTCTGTTTACCCAGATGAGTTAGACTGTACAATTTACTGTCTCCACAGGACTGTAGCAGTATTAGGAGCAGGGCTGATGGGGGCTGGCATCTCCCAGGTGTCATTAGAGAAGGGTTACCAGGTCATACTGAAGGACGTGACATCAGAGAACCTGGGCAAGGGCCAGGACCACATTTGGAAGGAGTAGGTTTCAGTCAGCTGTTAAAAATATTCTGGATAAAAGAGGCTTTTTATGCTTCATCTACATGTATTTTCAGATCTTCCTTTTCTCATTTCTGTTAATTCACTACTTTATGCTATCTGCATGCTTTATTGGTTGAATTATCATGCTAGTTTATCAGCATAGAATGCTTACCTACTCCATAAATTTGCATGAAGTAATTTAATCCTCAAAAGCCTCTAGTATGGGAGATCCCTTCTTTGTTAACAGCAATTTATTAACGACATCTGTGTTGTGTAAGCAGTCAAAACTTAAGTTGTAGCCATGGAACTTTATGACAGTAGCGTCAACATAGCATGGAGCATTTGAGAACCTAACAGAAAACTTACAACTAAGGCCACACCAATTTAATTTGTTGGTTCTCGGATTTTTTCAGAAAAATATGAAGCGACAGGGCGAAAAAAATAAAATTAAAAACAGGCCTAGGCATCCTATTATGCCCCAAAATGGTACGATAGGAGCCATGAACTCAACACACCAGGCTGGTTCAAAATTTAAACAATCAATTTTGAACTTTTAATGATACCATTGCATTGAAAGATGGAATTACTGTAACAACTAGGATGAAAAGGTCTGTTTTCAACTGTTCAGGGCAAAATATGAGCATTTTGCAGTTGATTCTGGATTTTTATTTTTATTTGCAAATCAGAAAAAAATGAAGCGGCGAATCCGTTAACCAAGAAATTAAATTGGTGTGGCCTAAGTAGCAATTTACGCAGAAATTTGACTTTAACATTCGTCCCTTTTAACGAAAATTATACGATTACTGCCGAGAATACATTTTTTAAACAGCTTTTGTCATCTTCTCAGGATGAACCTCAATGTGAAGAAGAAGAAGATCACAACCTTTGAGCGAGACATGCTGATCTCTAACCTGAACGCTCAGACAGCATATGAGGGGTTTGACAAGGTGGACATGGTCATTGAGGCAGTGTTTGAGGACATCAACATCAAGCACAAGGTCATCAAGGAACTAGAGCAGGTCAGTCAACAGTGCATATTATTGTATTAAAGAAGGTAACTTGGTCACTTTGGGCACTGTTACATTGGGCTTGTAGACAAGATATTGAAGTCTTGGTCTGAAAGTTGACACTTGATTTCATTAAAATAAAGTACCGGTAAGACTGTCTTGCAATGGCATTGATATGTTTCTAGATGGTTTGATATGAAAGTCAATTCAATAGCTGTTTATCATCACCAGAAATGTTTCTGCATGTATTTGAATGTTTTCTGTGTTGTTTTTTTCAGCACATATCTCCAGACTGCATCTTTGCCAGCAACACATCTGCCTTACCTATCCACAGGGTAATGTTTTGTCTCTTTTCAGTATCAAATTTGGTAGTGTTCAAATGTATTTATAAATCTGACCCTCACATGACTTTTCCCCTTGTAGACAAGTATACATTGTGTGAGACTTTATCTTAAACCAGTAGTATTTGCTAGACTAAATTGAAAATTATTAATCCTTGTTTAATTGATTGCGTACTGTTTTGTGCAGATCGCTGCTGGCAGCAAGAGACCAGAGTTGGTAAGTTCGGAACAATTTCTTAAGTACAATCTTAATAGTGCTTGTATTTTAAAGACAATACTTTTCAACTCAGACACAGTTTGCATTGCTTAATCAAAATATTAATGGCCAATGGGTAGTCAAATTCAAAAACAGATAATAAGCTACAGATGCATTCAATTGTTTTTGATGCTTTATTATGCCTTTGATATGATGTAATATTGTTGTCTTACAGTTTGTGCCAATAATATGATTCTAATTGCAAGTTCACATTGATGATTGTTCTTGTTCTGTTTCTATGTACTACAGGTGATTGGCATGCATTACTTCAGTCCTGTGGAGAAGATGCCCCTGTTGGAGATCATCGCCACGGACAAGACGACGAAGGAGACGTGTGCGGCGGCCGTGGCGGTGGGCCTGAAGCAGGGGAAGTACCCCATCGTGGTGAAGGACGGTCCCGGTTTCTACACCACCAGGGTCCTGGCACCCACACTGTCGGAGATCATCAGGCTCCTGCAGGTCAGACATATGGGGTCATGGAGTAGTTGTGATCAATCTTAGTGAACGTACATGTACATGATTATGTTATTATGTGTACTAAGGTTTATAATGTGTACTAAAATTATATGCCTTTACGCCGTTACTATTAGTAAGAAGGTTATTGCTTAATAATTGCTAACACTCTCCCATCCCCCAACTTTTGTACTTTTTTTCATTGTTGATGTATAAAATGAACATACAGAAAAGAAGTGGAAAGGTGTAACGGTTTAAAAAAATGCTAGTAGACATAAACATGCAACTTAGTACAGTGAAAATGTACACCATTCAGAGTGAGGTTTAGGGGATTGCTCACAGTACCTTGTGTTGTCCTAGGAGGGAGAGGGGCCTCAGAAACTGGACCAGCTGACTACACGGGCTGGGTTTCCAGTGGGCACAGCGACGCTGCTGGATGAGGTTGGCATCGATGTGGGGTCTCATGTGGCAGAGGACCTGCAGAAGGAGTTTGGAGTCAGGTTTGGAGGCGGTGATCCTGAGGTGCTGAGGACCATGGTGAACCAAGGCTTCCTGGGTGAGACCTACAGATCAAATACTGTAGTTTCAGAATTGCCATTGTATTACGCCAGGATTGCAATATGTGTATAAAGATGTTGCTGGTAGTGATTGTGGGTTTTCATATTGATAATTTTATACATTACACAAGGCACAGAACAGAACTAGCTGTAGTTTGAACACCAAGTAATCTCACCATATTAAGGCAAGAAAACATGGAGTACATTTGGTAGACTTGACCAGAACCAGGTGTATGCACAAAGTGGTTGAATGTACAAAACATTATTACTGAAACTGATCACTTGATAATTTACAGGTAGGAAAAGTGGGAAGGGCTGCTACGTGTACGACGGGGGCAAGGGCAAGAAGGGCCGTGAGCTGAACCCTGGTGCTGAGGCAATCTTCAAGAGGTTCCGCATCGAATCCAAAGGACTGTAAGTTCAACAAATTCAATTTTGACGCAGCAGTAAGAAAATTATGTCTGTCAATGCCAGACTGAGTTTTACTGGTCCTAGGTAATCCAGAAGATTGGCTGTTGTGTTAAACTTTGTATGAAGTGCAAATTAGAGAGAAATCAACAACACAGCAAGATTTGGTACAGTCAGCTGGCCTTCTTGGTCAAACAGAAAATATGGTTGTGACCTCACGTCTAGTTGAATTTAATTGTGAATGTCTAAGTGATGAAGTAGTCACATATTTTGCTTTGTCTGCAAGCTAAGGTATCAGCAGCTTTGGTAATTGTCTTAATGCAAAACCAGCAGTGTGCTTGTTTCATTATCGCCAAGGATGACCTTGGTAACACTTGTGTTAATTTCCCATCCATGGGAAGATTACTGACTGCGGATGACGTGATCCTAACGCAGCTGTTGTTGTTGTTTTGTTGATGCAGCAACACTGACGAGGACATCAAGATGCGTCTGATCACCCGATTTGTGAACGAGTCGGTCCTGTGCCTACAGGAGGGCATTCTGTCCAGCCCGGTAAGTCACAACGTACAGGAATTACACCTAAAATCATTTCATATTTTAAAAGCATCTGTTTCAACTCACAAGGTTGAGTAAGATATTGTTGAAAATACAGGTAAGAAAAGAAAAAAGGTTACTTAGTCATGGTCTTACCAGTCCCTGTGTTAAAAGTCACATTCGAAGTGTATACTGTACTATGCAGTGGAATGCTTGTGAAGGGTTGCTCAACTAAGAATGCAACTTGTTTTAAGATCACAGCCCAGCACATTTCAGCATTGTTACCAACCAATGGCAGTGTATTTGGCAACGTAGGTCTGTTTTAGACTGATTCATTAGAATAGAAATATACACTTAACAGCTGTGCAAGCTGTTAAATTAGATATATATAGATATAGCTCACAATAGATTTAACTATTACATTATCAAAATAACCAAGGAACTAGAGGGAGTAACCGAAAACCTTATATATCATAAGCAATGACTAAACTACAAGAAATCAATTCAAAAGAAGGAACTCCTGTGTTATTGCTGGTAACGCATTGTTGGGGTTCGTCATACCAGTACAATGTAGTTTGGTTTAATATAAAGTCATTAAGGGGGCCTAAGCTTTTTATAGATTCGTAGCTTTTATCAGGCTCACAAAGAGATACTTGTTGCACCGACTGTAACCTGTGAGTCAGAAGTATTTGTTGTGACAGAATGGACTGATACCACGTCCAAGTTCTGTCAGATTCCACATGGCATTACAGATGTTCTGATGGCAGGTTCTAGGACACATTCCACCCCTGGTACAAAACGCACTCCCTGATGACACATATCAGGCAGGTTTCGCATCAGGCAGGGTATAGCATACTAATAATGTGTCTGAGAACTGGTCTGCAGCGTTGCAGAGACCACCTACAAGCCATTGATAAAGTTGGATTCTGGTTGATAAGACATTTATCCTGGGACTCAGTCAGACCACAAAATGTCATAACAGAAGCAGGAAAGATACAGAGAAATCATGGCTGTTGACATCTTCCCTTGAATGGGCTAGCATTTCGTTATAGCGTTTTACCATAAACTTGAAGAAAGTCTGTTTTCTACAAATTTGTGTGCCCCATAGATTGTGGGCGCTTGGACTGAAATGAGCAAAACGTTATAACTTATATGTTCTAAACCTGCCAATGGTCCATAGTAATTTCATGACAATAATAAGAAACAAATCTACAAAGGAAACAAGAAAAATAGATGACAGAAAGAACAGATGAAGTGCTGGCACTGTAGAATTTGAATTGGAAATAGGAAACACACAAACAAGGACCATGGAGGAACCAATTTACAGCATTATCCTGAAAGCGATGTCCATCATGTATGCTGACTTGGCTAGTTGATCTCTTCCCTATGCACACATGCCCTCCTTCAATTTACAAGGACAGATGTGCATAGGAAGAAGAACAAACCAGCAATTCTAGTATTGAAGAATGAGGGAAAGCCAGGAATTAAGAAGGAAAATTATTGACTGCCACACATGTGACACACATTTATAGAGCAGTAGTGGCAGACCAAAACAGAACCATTATTATATTTAACTGTGAACAAATGAACAATGTTTATCTTCTTTTGCTTGCTGCATATTATGATTGTTCTGGACAAAGTATCTTGAACAAGTAATGAGCTTTGTTTGGTCAAATTTATTTCCTTGGCCTGATTATATCAATGCATATATAAATCGCTATCGATGCTTGGCTGTGCATAACCTTGTAGGAACTTTAGGGGAAATGAAAGTGTTTCTCTGCCATAGTTGGCGGCTTGCCGCTAATGACACATAAAACCAACACTACCGGCATGCCTGATGATAATCCACAGATTTACTGTTTGCCACTATGCATACTTATATCAATATCTACTATTTCTCTGGACTTACCTTACTTAGTCCTCCTAAGTCCTGCTCTAGTCTAGAGTAGGGCTCGTACGTCCATCTCCCTGTGTGCTTGACCATAGTCGCCTTGCTCCAACCAGGAGCCTCTGCCCACTGGGCCTGTTCCTGTGGACTTCAGACTCGCAACTGTTCCCAAAGTGTTGCACAGCAGACTGTTGTAAGGGGGAGGCTAACACTTCCTCATTTACATACCATCTCAGGGCCAGGCAGTGTGCAAATTTGCAGTTCACACAGAACTTCTCTTATTTTGAATTTTTTCCCACCAACATTATCTCCAAAACATCTCCTCCCACTTGGCTGGGGGCAGGGGAAGTCATTAATTATTGGCAGAGCTGTCAGAAGTTGGAGTGTGCATTTGGATCAGGCACCATAAAGGCACCAGTGCAGACAGGTCCGTGTGATGGGAATAATAATATTTGACACAAAAATTTCACAGGAAAATAATTACCAATTTCTGCTGTATGCTATTCCATTCTCTGTCTGGATAAAATAGATGGAAGGAACATTAACAAACCTTTTTTGGCAAATACTTTTTAAGTATTGAATACACTTTCACATATCATCCAGCCATACATGTTGGAGAAGAGATTTTTATTTTGACATTTCATTATCACACAGATGATGTGTCAGAAAGATTAGAATCTCCCAAAACGGTTCCATACGAAAGAAACATTGCCTGCATACAATTTTTGTTTTAATAAAAACATAAAATGTTATCATCACCTATCTCTTACCATTTGTACCCCCTTGGTTGCTTTATTGATGGCAAATTTGGTACTTTGGTAAAGTGGTCTGTCGTGAAAGAATTTTCAAGACCTTTTATAGCTCTTCTTTGTTTCATCTGGATATTAGCCAGCAGTGTGGCTCACAGGAAACAAGACCAGTGCAAGTTTTACAGCCAGACAGTAACTTCTCTGTGTTTTGACTTGTTTCTCTCAAAATTTATCAAACCCATAACCTCTACATGCCGACATGCTTGGTGTAGTCATTAATAACAACAGCTGTCAAAAAAAGTTGCTTGTTTGAAGGAAATGTATGGGCATGTCTGGACGCTTTGCCTTGGCCTTTGACCTCCAGGTGCAAAAGGAAAATCTGTTGATAAAGGAAATAGGATTTTGATGAAAACTTTTACAGGCAAGGCTTGAAACCTCGCTTAAATCTCATTTTTGTGTGCGGCGTGTAGTTCAAGCATTAAAATGCCTGACGAAAACTCAAAATTAAGTCAGATAGATCTATTAGACAATGATGTTGGTGTTATAACCTTAATTCAATGTCATGTTTGGCCCAAACATTGAGTTTTCTGAAGAATTTAACCTTCTTACTACTGTTTAACCATACAACCAATAGAACCTTGATGCCAAAAGACTATCCTAGCAGAAAGAATGTTTTTGACAGGCCTTTACAACTTTTAGCTTCCTGTTGCAAACAGGCCCAAGTTCTATAGATTGTTGTATCTTGTAAGTTGTCTGATCAAGGAGTCTTTCCGCCAGACATCTATGACTGCAGCCTTGCTACTGTGACCCCAGAAGAAAGTTTGTTTGAGATAAAAATTTGACTCAATAAATCATACATGAGTCAAACAAGGTTAACGAGGGAGATTAGTTATTCTTCACAGCCATAGGCATACGTGTGTATGCTAAAGTTTTCATAATCCTCTCATTAACGTTTTGCAGGCGCAGCATGTTGGGAAAATGATTTACACGATCTGTCTGTCACAGAGATTTGTTCAAGTTCAAGTTATTCTTCAGCTGTACATATCACACCAACAAATCTCTCTTCATCGTTATTACCATTTCCCCATGTGTTTAATCTCCCTCCCTTTCAATAAAAAACAACAACAATAAACAAACATCTGACCTGCTCCCCTTGTAGAGATGTGTATGTACGATACATAGATTTGATGTGTACACTTGTTATTTCTCTATAGGTTGATGGTGATTTGGGTGCAGTCATGGGGCTAGGATTCCCTCCACAGCATGGAGGTAAGGCTACTCACATATTTCTAAGTACAGTCCCGACATCTCAAAAACCAGTTGCTAAATTGGAACCTACTATAGCAGAGCTTAAGGTTTTGATATCTTGTTTACTATATAATGTTGGTGTATGGTGTGTTTATAACAGTTGAAGAGGTATGTTCTTGAGTCTTGACTTTTTCCTTGCCTTTCAGGCCCATTCATGTACGTTGACCTGATGGGAGCAGACAAGTTTGTTAGCTGGATGAGGAAGTTTGAGGAGGCTTATGGAGTGGCGTTCCAGCCATGCCAGCTGTTGCTAGACCACGCCAAGGACCCCTCCAAAAAGTTCCACTCTGCCAAGTAGAGTCATACTCACAGCTGCAGCGATGACTCGTGCTACCAATGCAAATTAAAGAGATGTCAATCATGTTCTGTTGTTTGAAAGAGGAGGGTTAGGGTGTTGAGTCAGAAACATGATTTATATACTGTATATTGAGACCTGTGTAGCTCAACTTTAGTCCAGTTGTAAACAGGTTTGCAGTTTGTGAAAGCTGGGGGGTAAAATCTGGGATACACTTAAATTGGAGGAACTGATAATACTGTACTTTTGGTAAACTGGCATATGTTTGGTCTCCAACCACCTGTTGCTTCATCACTGTTCAATGGTGCATTGGACTAAGATGTTCAAAAAGTGCTAAATTGAAGAATGATACGTTCAGTCCATACAAATTAAGCTCTGAATGTTGTTCCGCTGATGCTCACCCCTTGAATGTCCTTGGAGACAAATGTTGCCTACAGTGCGCTGAAGTTGTGACAGGAAACATCAACACTAGCCTTACAGAACAGCACAGTATGTTGAAGTGGTAGTGTACACCACATACATGTATTTGTTTGTAAAGAAATGCTGCGCTTTTCATACATTCATAAACAGCGATGTTAGTCATCTTTAATTTTGCTACACCTTACCCAAGACCTAGTCGTACATGAAACAATGTTATTTATACAGTAAGGGAAGATGTGTTCTGTTGTAAGCCCCAATGCTACACAAGCCCAAAGCCTGAATGTAAGAAATGATTGGCTTTCTGTGATGTGAATTTCCTGTGACCAAACTGTTTGAGAATGAGATTAATTGTGGTGAATTAGAGGACCTGGCCTTATACATTGTATTTGTGTTGAGAAGCTGCTTTCGTATATGCGAGGGCGAATAAAAATGAAATAGATCTTTATTTCGCAAAAAGAACCTCTTGTGTCTTTTCATCACTCATTTCTTACATGCATACTGAGTTAGAAACTTCAGGAACAAATGTTGACATGAGGGTTGCAAAAAATTGATTCTGTATGGCAGGAAACTTCTGTAGTCCTCTACTGGAGTCAAACACTCAACTAAACACACAGTCATAAGCGTTGACCACATAGGGAGACATAGTAAAAAGAAAGGACAAACAAAACAAATAAATTTCAAGCCATTTGTTGAAGCATTGCTTGAAGTCATGTTCATGTTTCATTTTGGACTAATTCTGCCCGATAGAGTGCATTGATACTGTATCTCAATGCATGGCCGCTAGGGGCGCAATTTCATCTTGTTCTATGGGGCACCATGGAGTTTAAACCTCCTTGGGGGCACCTTGTCTGGAAATTATCATCACGATCATCACAATTTCTCAACTGCAGTTGACAACCCACAAAATGAAGCATTGTTATGAGAGATGGAGATTTTTTTCTTGCCTCTTTTTTTTACCTCTCTGGTCTGCCCGATATACTAGTATACCGTTATCCTGAAGGATAGGATGACCCCCAATCAGAACTGCACCTGTTGATTTATCTGACAGGTAAGAAGTCATAAAAGCTTGCAAACTTTGCAGAACTAAACAAGCAAAGTTGAGTGATAGGCTATTGTTAAAACAAACCCATTTACACCGTCCTATGAATGGCTGTGGTGGTATTATTTCGGCTTCCCCAGAGACCTTACAACAAATGACATGAGTGACGTTCCTAATACAATACATATGGTGATCAAACTACCCGCCAGGGGGCCGAGCCATGTGCAACTTTTTTTTCTCCGCACATCACACTAGGACGGCTATGATTGGTCAAAGTAAAACCTTTGTGTTGTGATTGGTCATTCGTTGACCACTCTCGTCAGTGGTTGGATGCTTCATTTGTGACTTCGGGCAAGTTTGCGTGCTGTGCGCAAGATGGCGGGAAAGTGTGGATAGCTGGAGGATTTCTTGGCATCCGTGGCTTTTTCAGCAAACTATACCCACCAAAAGGGCGTTTTATTTCGGCAAGGTTATTGTAGGGCCTTGGGGCCAAAAGGAGGACAGTATGGAGTCAAACAAACTCTTTTCACCGGAGGTAGGGGCCCGACTTAGTGCATATATCACATCTGTGGACACAACTTCCAGTATCGTCAAACTTTGGGCTCAAGTCGACCAAGAAAACGCCATCAACCTAGAAAATGCGATGGAAAACCTGCAACAGTCTCTAGAAGCCAGTGACAAGTCCCTCAACTTCAACCAGTTGAAGGTAGGTGACCTTTGTTGTGCCAAATTTGAGCAGGACGCGCGGTGGTACCGAGCTAGGGTCGTGTCCAAATGCCCAGGGGACCGCTCAGTTACAGTACTCTTTGTCGACTATGGGAATATCGAAGTTGTTGACATCACGAAAACGACAGAATGCCCAGCCGAGGTTGCTAGTATCCCAGCGCAAGCTTCTGAGTGTATCTGCACAGGAGTCGAAGCCGCGAAGGACGGCGTATGGAGCCCAGAGGCGGCATCTTTCCTTGCTGGACAGGCCGACACCGAGGTGTCAATGAAAGTTGTCAAAGTCGTGCATGACAAAAGCATCGTAGTTGAAGCATTCCAGGGGTCGGCGGAGGATGGACAGGCACTTTCAGAGGTGCTAATACAGAAGGGATTTGCATGTCGTAACACTAACGCACAACGGGGCCTCAAGACCGTCACATTTCCTCCTGGTACTAAGGAGAGAATCTACATGTCACATATCATATCACCACATCAGTTTTGGGTCCAGCTACACAGCTACAAATATGATATCACTGAGCTGATGGAAGGCATTTTGGCCCACAAATATGAAATGGACAAACCAGCATCACTTCTCCGTGATATCCAAACTGGCACCATCTGTGCAGCATTAGGAAGTGATGACCCTAGCAATGTGTACTATAGAGGTATCGTGAAGAGCATTATGGATGATAACACTGCAGATGTGTACTTTGTGGACTATGGGGACTCACAGAAGATCCCACGCTCCAACATCAAGTACCTCCCACCAGAGTTTGCTGTCCTGCCTATGCAGGCTATCGAATGCACTCTGAAAGACATCCAGCCAAACCCAGAGTGGACAGACGAAGTCAGGAACTACTTCGAAATGGTGACTCTTGACAAAGAACTTGTAGGGGAAGTCGTTGGGAAAAGTTCAGAGGGAAAGCTGTATGTTCAGCTGAAAGAGCGGAGAGGGGGGCTGACACTTGATATAAGAGATATGCTAATCAAGGAAGGTTTTGCCAAATCGATCAAAGAAGACAGTGTACATGGCTTCAAAGAGACAAAGCTGGAATTCGGGAAGGAGTATGAAATGTATGTTTCTGATGCACAAGGTCCAGGAGACTTCACATGCCAGCTTCCAGAGTCCCTTGACCAGATTGACACAATTGCAGAGGAGTTACAGAATCTGTCACAAACTGCCAAGGAAGTGCCCAGTTGCGACATCAAGCCTGGTAAAGCCTGCATGGCCAAGTACATTGAAGACGATTGCTGGTACAGAGCTCAGGTGTTATCTTCTTCCACCACAGGAGAAGTGAAAGTCAGGTTTGTCGACTTTGGCAACACAGAAACAGTTTCTGCAAACGCCCTCAAAGAGCTAAACCAAAGAATGGCCGAGATCCCAGCCCAGTCTATCGAGTGTAGCCTTCCAAACATAGGGTCGTCCTGCTCAAAGGAAGCCAAGGAAGAGTTTAAGAAGCTGGTCATGGATAAACCCTTGACAGGCAAAGTTGTCGTTATCACAGGTGGGAAACACGTTCTGGAGCTGACTGAGAAGGGTACAGGTAGTCCTGTGAGCATTGCTGAACAGATGGCCAAGGCAGGGTTTACTCCAACTAAAACTCCCAGTTTGAGGAACGGAGCTGTCTCCTTAGAAAAAGACTGCGCACCAAGTCTGAAGCCTTCCTCTCCTACCAGTCCCAGACATCAAGCCAGCAGGTTACAGTATAAACCTCCTGCATATCCTCCTGGTAGTGTATTGTCAGGCTATGTCATGTCTGTGATCAACATCGGAGAATTCCACTGCAGCCCAGTACAAGAGACGGCTGAGCTGATGGAACTGATGGCCAAACTACACGAGCACTATTCACGCCCTGATGTGGAGCCACTGCGGGACCCCCGGCCAGGAGCCGTCTGCTGTGCACAGTTCATGGAAGATGAAGGCTGGTACAGAGCTGTGATCCGTAAAGTAACAGACAGCGGAGTTCTGGTCAGATATGTGGACTACGGAAACACTGAAACCGTGGAGATGTCAAGGGTGAAAGTTCTCAAACCAGAATTCACTGACCTGCCTCCACAGTGTTTTGAAGCATGCCTGATAGATATCGTACCTACCAAGACAACCCTGGCTCCAGAGTTTACCAAACACTTTGTGGACTTCGTAAAAGATCAGACTGTCCACATGAAACTGTTCTCAAGAGACCAAGGTGGAAGGTACACAGTTGAACTTACTAAGGATAACCAGACAGCAAGCAAAGTCATGAAGGGTTTCATGCGAGGTAGAGCCACGTCCCCTCCACCAGCACCAGGGATCCGCATGACTGACCTGGAGTTCATCCAGCCTTTCGTACACGAGGACATGTACCAGGACGTCTTTGTGACCGTTGCCGCCGACCCGGACGTGTTCTGGTGTCAGCTGCTGAGTTCTGCTGAAGAACTGAACACGCTGATGGAGGACATGAACAAACATTACTCCCAACTCAACCAGGAGGAAGAAGCCTTACACACCTGTGGGTTAGGGGTGTCCTGTGTGGCTAAGTACTCCCTTGACGAGCAGTGGTACAGAGCTGTCATCACTGGTGTATGTAGAAGCGGAGATGTGGAGGTAAAGTTTGTAGACTATGGGAATGTTGAGCTTGTGTCCAGGGCCAATGTGAAAGCCATCAAGTTGAAGTACATGCAGCTGCCAGTTCAAGCCATCCAGTGCTCCTTGCTGGGGGTGCTGTGCAAGAATGACATGTGGACAGAAAGACAGATGCAGCAGTTTTCCCAGATGGTGCTGGAGAAGGAGTTTGTTGCAGAAATCATCGCCAAGGAAGAGCTGGAGAATCGGTACGAGATTGAGCTGTTTGACCACAGAGGCAAGAATGTCAACAACGAGTATGGCCGAGTCACACAAACATTGGTTTCCAGACGGGACCATGTCAAGCCTCCACCCAAACAGTTGCCTTTGATCCCCGCACCTGGAGCAGCATTGACAGCTATCTCCAAAGGGTACATCTACTCGCAGCAGGCTGAGGTGATAGAGAAGAAGGAAGCAAAGGAGAATCCCACACCAAGTCCTTCCAATCACACAGGCGAGGAGAGATTGATGCCGAATGAGGAGTCTGAACAGCGAGCCGCATCTGACAGTAGTGGAAGCACAGACTCTACTTCAAGCTCTGTCAGTCAGCAAAGTGCTTATGTGACTGCACCATCAACCCTTACAGCTGACAGTCGCTCCTCCAGTTGTATTTCCCTGGCCAGTAGCACTTCATCCAGGAAAGGTAGCCTTGACCCAAGTCAGCATATGGGATTCAATCAACTCCAAATCAAGAAAGGCACCACAATAGAGTTAGCCGTAACACACATTGTCACTCCAAACCAGTTCTTCTCTCAACTGTTGCACGACTTCCAAGAAATTGAGGACCTGTCTGAGAAGCTACAGCAGTTGTATAATACAGACGAGTTCAAAGAGGCTTTCATCAGCGATCCTGAAGTTGGTATGCGATGCTGTGCCCTGTACTCGGAGGATTCCATGTGGTATAGGGCAGTCATCACAGATGTTCTGGACCAACAAGTTGAAGTGAAGTTCGTTGACTTCGGGAACACAGAGGTGTTGGATACAACTGACATTCGAGTACTTGACGAAGAGTTTTCTGTAGCACCTAGCTATGCAACTGAGTGCAGTGTAGCACACATCAAACCCACCTCAGGAGTATGGAATGCCAAAGCTATTGAAAAGTTCTCCTCATTGACCGAGGATAAGACACTCGCTGGAAAGGTCATCAGTGTAAGCACCCGTGGAAAGGCACTCTTGGAGCTGCGAGATGTGGAGAAAGGGGAAGACCAGCCATCTGTGAGCCAGGAGTTGGTCCAGGCAGGATTTGCCAGGGAAGCCACGCCGTCTGTCTCCAGCCGAGGCAGCACTCCTGTAAGCAGCAAGGCAGGAACCCCCACATCTAGTCGACCAGTGAGTCCAGCAGCTGTAGATCAACCAACTGCTCCTCAGAAGTCAGCAGAGGCACCTGACAAAATTGTGTACCAGGAACTCTCTTTCGCTGATGGAAGCGTGCTTGATGTGATGGTTTCTCTCCTTGTCAGCCCAAGTGAGTTGTGGTGCCAGCCTGTTGAAAGCTATGATGGACTCAGCAAATTGATGGAAGACATGGGAACCTATTACAACAAGTCAGACGATACCAAAGATCACATCGTAAACCCAGAAGTGGGTCAAGACTGCATTGCACGGTTCTCAGAAGACAACGAGTGGTACCGTGCCAAGGTCACAAAAGTGACAGGTCGCGAGGTGGAAGTTAGATTTGTGGACTATGGCAACAGTGAAAAGAGGCTGGTTACTGACTTGAGGTTGTCTAAGCCGAGCTACTCAAAACTGCCACAGCAAGCTTTCAAGTGCTCACTGCAAGAGAAGATGTTGCCTTACGACGGAGAGGCATGGGGCAACAGAGCATTCAGCCATCTGCAACGTTTGGTGATAGACAAGGAGCTCAAGTGCATTGTCTCAAGCAAACAGACCAAGGAGGGTGTCTCCTTGTACTTCATTGACTTGACGTGCAAACAGCACATCAGTATCACTCAGAAGATGGTTGAGGCACAACTTGCAAGGCCTGCAACAAGCAAGCAAGATACGGCACCTCCCAAGGACACAAGGAGAGAAGCAAGCAAGTTAGAAGCAGCACCTGCCAAAGACATCAGGCGAGAAGCAAGCAAGTTAGGTGCGGAACCTGCCAAGGACATCAAGAGAGAAGCAGCATCTAACCCATCAGTGCCACCAGACCCTGAGGTTAAGACTGGACTGTCAGGCATAGCTGTTGTCTCCTATGGAGATGACCCACTGAAGTTCTGGTGCCAGAGGACGAGCCAGGGGTCCAAGCTGGATGAACTGATGGATGCCATCGATGCTCACTGCTCAAGCGGGGATGCAGAAGACGTAGGAAAGCTGAAGCCTGGACACGCAGTCATAGCAAAGTACAGTGTTGACCAGGGCTGGTACAGAGCTGAAGTGAAAGAGGCAGTGTCACCGAGACAATACATCCTTCAGTTTATGGACTATGGAAACCAGGAGCAAGTCAGTAAGAGCAACATGAGGATCCTGAAACCAGAGTTTGCCCTCCTTCCCAAACAGGCCTTCCCCTGCTACCTATCAAAAGTGGAGAATGTCACACCTGAAGCCAAGGTCAAGTTTGCAGAGTTAACTGCCGAGGCCCAGCTGAAGCTCATCGTAGTTGACAAGAAACAGGACATCTATGAAGTGGAGCTAGAAAACCCAGAATCGGCCCTGCAGGTCAACAAAGAGATCTTGAAGATGGTAGCTACAGCAAACCCTCCAGCTGAGGACCCAAAAGCACAGCTGGAAGTGGAGAGAGAAAAAGGTCCAAGCATGTCTACCTCCAACAAGAGTGAAACAACATCACAGCTCCCCGCATCAACAACTCCAAAGTACCCTCCTGTTGCAGTACAGGCAGGTGGTGCAGTGCCAGTGTACGTCAGTCACTGTGAGACACCAGCAAAGTTCTGGGTCCAGGTAGCCGACCAAGAGCCCCAGTTGAACAGTTTGATGGAGGCAGTTGAGACATCTGCTCAGGCTGGCAAGCCACTAGCTTCTACAACACAGCTCAGCCTTGGCGACCCATGCTGTGCCCAGTTCTCAGAAGACAATGGTTGGTACAGAGGGAGGATCATAGATACATCTGAAGAAGGAAAACTGGGAGTACAGTTTGTTGATTATGGAAACAAGGAGTCAGTACCCCTAGAGAAAGTCCATGAGCTACCAGCTGATTTGCCGAAGCAGCCACCATTTGCAGTTGAATGTCTGTTGGATGAAACGAAACCGACTGGGTCAGACTGGTCCAGCGTAGCCAGTTCGTGGTTCAAAGAGGTGACAATAGAGCGAGTTCTACAAGCAGAGTTCCTCAACTCAACAGAACCTGTCAGAGTGAAGCTGTCTGACGGAAGTGAAGATATCGGGAAAAACATGGTTAAGAGAGGACATGCTATACAGGAGGATACAGAAATCAAGGCACAACCATCTGAAGCAAGTCTAGACCGCCCGGTACAAGTAGCTGAAGTATCTTCAGGACCTCTCCCTGTACTGAAGGAGGTTGACTTGTCTGAAGAAACCAATACTGAAGTGTACGTGGCAGTGACATTGTCTCCCTCCAACTTCTGGTGCCAACTTGCAAGTTCAACTTCAGAGCTAGACTCCCTGATGGAAAAGATCTGTGACCACTATGCAGCCGACAACAAAGAAGAAATGCTCAAAGACCCACAACAGGGTATGTCATGCATAGCCCAGTTCTCTGAGGACAAAGGCTGGTATAGAGCAAAAGTCATGAAAGTTGAGGGGGACGGAGTTGAAGTGATCTTTGTGGATTATGGCAACTCTGAGAAGGTGGACAGGTCACTGGTGAAGATGATCAAGCCACAATTTACCGAGCTTCCTGTACAAGCCTTCCAGTGTAGTCTGGCAAATATAACTTCAACAAGCAGTGTTTGGGACAATGACACCACAGCTAAGTTCACACAGTTGTGTACTTCTCAGGAGGATGCATATGTCATCAAAGTGTTGGGAAAAGACGGCAGTGGCCTTCATACTGTGGAACTAGCTGCAAACAAGGAAGCACTGAAGACCGGTGAGACAGTTGGGAAACAGCTTGTAGCCGAGGGACTAGCCAAGCCGCTGCAGGACATGAGTGGAGATGCTACAGCCATAGCAGCAGAAAGCAGTACCAAGCAACAGAAAGCAAGCAACTATTACAAAACAGACAGTTTAAAGGCAGGAGACAGAGTAGATGCCTACATCTCGTTCATGGACAAGTCCAACCACATCTGGTGCCAGAAGGTTGAACAGTCAGATGCCCTGGGAGAACTGATGGACACTATCGACACACACTGTTCCAACCTGAAGGATGAGGAAGACGCCTTCAACATGCCTCAAGAACAGACAGCATGTCTGGCACAGTACAGCGAGGATGGTGGATGGTACAGAGCAAAGGTTATTGAAGTAAAAGAAGGATCAATGGCAGTACAGTTTGTGGACTTCGGGAACACTGAGGAAGTCGCATCGTCAAAAGTGAAACAGATAAAGCCAGAGTTCTTGGAGTTACCAGAGTTGGCGTTTGAGTGTGTACTGAAGAACATACCTGTGCCATGGGAAGCACCTTTGGTGAAGCAATTCTCTGACTTGACCAACGATAAGGCACTTACAGTCGATGTACAAGATGTCATCAAGCAAGACAAGAAGCAGGTGCTAGAAGTCATTCTCCTTGATGGGGAGCTGTCAGTCAATGAAGAATTGACACAAAAGATTCAGAAGACAGCAGAAACAAAGGCCTATAAGTTGGCAGAGATATCGGAGGGAGAGACCCACTCAGCCTACATCAGTTCTGTGGTGGATCCAACAAAGTTCTACATACAAATGGAAGGGACAGAAGAGGTGCTAGAAGGACTGATGGAGAAAATCCAGCACTGCGAACACTTGTCTACTCCATCCTTAGACACCCTGCAAGCTGGCACTCCTGTATTGGCCATGTATACTGTGGATGACCAGTGGTACAGAGCACAGGTTCTCAGTGTTGAAGGAAGCACTGTGAATGTGTTGTATGTCGACTTTGGAAATTCTGAAGCTGTTGGGTTGGAAAGGATGAAGTATATTTCACCAGAGTTCCTGGAGACTCCACCACAAGCTGTTGAGTGTACACTGGGGAAGGAAGTCGCTGATCTGCCAGAGGATATCACCACAATCATGCAGGGGTTGACTGAAGTCTTGACCATCAAATTCTTGCATCAAGAAGTACAAAGATGGGTGGTAGAAGTGTCCCAAGGTGAGACGTCTCTGAAAGACATGGTGCCGAAAGTGGGAAAAGAAGACGTAGAAGAGACCACAGTGAAGACCTCCACACCATCCAAGGATGACAGTCTGCAAAGCGTGGACCCAGAAGTCTCTGCGATCGAAAGTATGCCCCAGCCAACAAATTTTGTATATGCTGCTAATGATATTGACGAGGGAGAACTTCAGGAGGGCTATGTCTCCCACACCACCAACCCCAGCCTGTTCTTCGTCCAGCTCGCAACCTCTGCCGGGAAACTGGACACCCTGATGAAAGAGATAAACGAGGAATACGGCAGCCTCGGTACGCTCGACCGAGAGATCGCTGACATCAAACCCGGTATGCCGTGTATCGTGCCGTTTTCCGAGGAGGGAGAGGAAGTGTGGTACAGGGGCAGGGTGCAGTTCACCAACCATTCTGTCAGCGTCTACTACATCGACTATGGAAACGAAGCAGTCGTCCCAGCGGAGTGTGTGAAGAGCATCCCACCAAAGTTCATGACCCTGCCAGGTCAGGCCATAGCCTGCACTCTGTCTGATGTGTCGCCCGTGGAGGGTTCCTGGCCGGAGGGAACGAATGAGAAGTTCATGGAGCTCACAGAGGAGAGACAGCTGATGGTGGAGTTCAACAAAAGGCATGGAAGTGGCTGGAATGTGCGGCTTCTCGATGGGAAGGAATCGATCGGAGCGAAGCTCACCACAGAAGAGATCAGCAAGGAGGAGAGTCAGCCTGTTGAGACGACGCCAGCTGTGAAACAGAACGAGACCCCAGACTCTGGGTTAGACGAGAGTCGTGAGACTGTTTCCTCAGATGTGAAAGCTCAGGCAGAAAGCCAGGACACAGTGATACCAGCCCTGCAGATTGAGCCTGGGACAGAGGAGACGGTGTACTACCTGTGTGGGGAGTCACCAGACAACTTCTTCTGCCAGCTGGCCAGCGCAGAGGCACAGCAGACCAAACTGGCTGAGGACATCGCTAACCTTTGTGCTGTTGCAGGTAGGTGTTTCTTCTAGTTCTACTGGTATATTTTTGCTAGATACTTTTTTGTTGATTTCTTGTACATGAGACTAAGTTTGAAGAAAATGTTTTAGGTGTGCTGTGTTTTGTGAATATCAAACTGATGATATTTATTGGTTTTGTTTTGTTGTAGTGGAGCCGCTGTCATCCCCCCAGGAAGGCCAGACTGCCCTGGCACAGTTCTCAGAGGATGACCAGTGGTACAGAGCCGTCATCACTGCTGTTACAGAGCAAGGGTGCCATGTCAGGTATGTAACATATCAATCATTTTACTTAACTGTCAACTGATTGCTGTTGATATTTTTGTTGCATATACACTGTCTGGTAAGGTAGCATGATAAAAGTTCACATGCGTCTGAAGAGACACAGTAATAAAAAAAGTCTACTTTTCTTAGCCAACTATTGCATGTAAATAAGAACTTATCTGTTGAAGAAAAACATGATTGTATGATTTGTGTTTTCTCCTTTACTGCAACATTAACTTTCACAAATTCAACCTATTGTTTATTCTAGGTTTGTGGACTATGGGAATGCAGAAGTTGTCCCCTGTGCCAAGCTGCGTCCCCTTCCACAGGAACTGGCCCAGGTACCTGGGCAGGCTGTATCATGTCGGCTAGCAGCACTGGGTCCTGTGGCAGACAAGTGGAGTGACCAGGCTATCCAAGCCTTCCAAGGTGTGTACTTCTGCCAGCAAGGAAAAAATAATCACTCAACTCTCTGTTTTAAAGTTCTGCTGGCATGATTGACGTAGTCGTTGAACAATAACAGATTTATGTTTTAAGACTATCAGTAACATGTAATATACACAGTTTCAATACCTATTCTCTTTTTTCAGACACCTGCATAGAGAAAGAACTAAAGGCCAAGTTCGATGGCAAATATGATGACAAATTTGACGTGGTTCTTTATGACCCAAGTGAAACTGACGACAGCTCCATTAACCAGAAGATGGTCACCTTGGGGCATGCAAAAGCTCTGACAAAACCTGGTAAGGAGGAACCAAATTCGGTCCAGTTGGACCAAGTTTCAAACCAGTTGAAACCCGTTTCCACCCAGTTTGAACCAGTTTCTGTTTCCACCCAGTTTGAACCAGTTTCTGTTTCCACCCAGTTTGAACCAGTTTCTGTTTCCACCCAGTTTGAACCAGTTTCTGTTCCCACCCAGTTTGAACCAGTTTTTGTTCCCACCCAGTTTGAACCAGTTTCTGATCCCACCCAGTTTGAACCAGTTTCTGTTCCCACCCAGTTTGAACCAGTTTCTGATCAGTGTGAAGACATTTCTAATGAGTTAGAATCAGAGACTCAACAGTCTGAGGTAACTACAGCTCAGGTAGCACTAAATTCTGAAGCATTAGAACCACCTATGTCTGAAATTCGGTCGACCAATGAAGAAAAGGAGGTAGTCACAGAGCAGGACAAACCAGTTTCTGACGAGGAAAAGATAGAATCAGACAAGCCAGAACTGATCACTTGCCAGACAGAAACGTATGATCAGCAAGAGCAGCCAGTTGATGAGGTAGAGTCTGTCTCTGACCAGCCAGACCAGGTTATCGAACAAGTAGAACCAGTGGCTTACCAGCCTAAAACAGTTACTGATGAGGTAAAGCCAATGACTAGTCAGCCAGAGTCAGTTTCCAACCACCCAGAAATGGCTACTGACCAGTCAGAACCAGTAACAGAGCATATAGAATCATTGTCCGACCAGCCAGAACCAGTGACTGAACAGACAGAAGCTGAGCCTGAGCAGCCAGGGCCTGTAATCGATCAGGTAGAACCAGTGTCTGACGAATCAAAACTGGTCATTGACCTCATCAAGTCAGTGTCTGATGAGCCTGGACCAATAACAGATCAGACAGAATCAGTACCTGAACAGCCAGAGCTGGTCACTGACCAGAAAAAGCCAAACCTTGATGATAAGACAGAACCTGTGTCTCATAAGCCAGATCAAGTTACTGACCAGGCCGTGTCAATGTGTGGTCAGCAAGACTTGGTTACTGATCAGGCAGAACCAGTTGCTGATCAGATGGAACCAGTGTCTGACCAGCCAGAACTGGTCACTGATGAGGCAGGATCGGTTTCAGAACAAGTTACTGACCAGTTGGTCGGTGCTGAAGTGTCGGAAGGGCCTGGTCAGGGTCCAGCTGAACAGAAGAGTGAAGGTGAGGTTTAGATGTTTCCACGTAGTTCCCAGTATCTGTAAATTAGTTGAAATTTTTATGGCATTTCATCATCCCTGCATTTTTTAGTTTTTGGTACCCCTGCACAGTTTTGGGGTGAATGGTTTCTAAGGAAACTACCATGTTTGAACTGCAACCTTCCTTTTTCTTCTTCTTTGGACCCTCCTTTTGTGATACATTGTCTTGCCGACAGACACTAAACTACAGTGTTAAAATGGGATGAAAGAAATCTTACTTAGTTTATTTGTAACCCAGTATAACCCCTTACTTTTATAGCATCTTGCCAATAGACATTAAAACAGTGTTGTGATGAGAAGAAATCTTTCTTAGTTTTTTGTAACCCTGTATGACCCCTTATTTTATTTATTTGTGACAGACCTAGAGGATGAGACACCAGCCCAGTACAAGAAGCCCCGTCTGTCCAAAGGTGAGGAGCTGGATTTCTACTTCCTGAGTGCAGAAGACCCAGACAACATGGTGCTACAGCTGGTCAAGTCTGAACAGGACCTCAACAACCTGGCAGAGAAGATCAGCAACATCTATGACGGGTAGGTTTACATGGGCTGTAGCATTTCAAAACCTTGTATATTTATTTATTTTTTTTACCAAGGTGCTGATATGTCTTCTGTATCTGTATTGGAATAGCCAGTATAACTGCCCTTCAGCATTACACACCAGCTTCAATGCTCAACATCTTGACATGTTATACATTTGAGGCATATTATTTTGCTGTGGTGTAGGATTCCACATTACTAAGATGGAGTTAAGAGAGTAGTGTGTATCTGTTTAAAACATGCTGATAGCTGTGAAACTGTCTTACCCTAAAGACCATTGCAGATCCATATGTGAGAGAGGTAAAAGTAGGTACTACCACTAGAAAATCTCTTGATACACACTATTCTCTTCTCTTCTTTACAGATTAGCTGAGTCAGACCTGCAGTTCAGGGACATCCTGCCAGGGTCAGTCTGCTGTGCAAAGTTCTCCGACGGTCTGTGGTACAGGGCAGAAGTGGTGTTCACCGAAAGTGACCAGGTAATCTGCTCTATCGTTTGCTTTTGAGGTTTGGGAAGTTATCAGACAATCATCAGCTATAAACAAAGACCCACCAAAGACGTTCCAGCATGAGACCTGGAACTTTCTCAACGTGTTAGCACTACTTAACTTTTATTGATTCCAAGTAAGAGATGTTTTTCCACTTTCCATTTTTTTATGTTTATGCAAAGCGAGTACAACATTGGAACCTGTTCCCCTGCAGGTGACTGTGTACTTTGTAGACTACGGGAACACAGAGACTGTGGACAGCAGTCATGTCCGCAAACTGCGCTCCGAGCTGGCTGACCTCCCCACTCAGGTGTTGTGTCCATACACTTAACTCTGGTTACTGATATTTGTGTTTATGATAAGTTGTTGTCATATGATTATAATCTATATTGTTACAATCTTTTGTCACTTTTCCATGTACTGTACTTTGAGATTTTGACAAGTGTAGTTATTTTGGTTGTTCACAGTACTAATGAAACTTAAACAGAGAGAGAAAATAAGACGTTTATTTCCAAATCGCAGGCAGTGCACTGTGGAATAAGCGGAATCGAGGCGACCTCAGAAACGTGGACGTGCCAGGTGAAGGAAGCTCTGGAGGAGCTCTGCACTGGAGGCGTGGTCAGGGGCGTGGTCGCTGACATGGAGGATGATGGGAAGGTTCTTCTGGGCAGCTGCACAGTGGAAGGTAGCCTTATTCATTATGATTGACAGTAGTTTTGATGAGGGAGGAGTAATATTCATTCGATGTGTTACTGTGCATTTTATGAGAGAGAAAAGTGTTTATGCACTAGCAGATACTTTACTTTTTTAAAGTTGAAGTGAACACTAATGCCATAGCATTACACTTTGAACCAACTGATGTACAAGCAACTGATGCACAGAAAGTTTTAATCTTGTTGGATTGGATTCATTTTCTGTTGTCCCCTGGGCTGCAGGTGTGGACCTAGTGCAGCAGCTGTTGGATCGCAGGCTGGCTGCGAGGGAGGGGGAGGAGCCAGAAGGGAGTGAGCTGTCTTCTGAACCACAGGTAAATTTTTATGTGCAGCCAGGAGTAATGATATATGGAATACACCATTTGATTCAGGATAACGTAAGTAGGCATACCTCAGTCTGGCAGGACCATGAATAGTACAGCTTATTGTTTGTTTTTACTTCTGAAACATTCTGAGTGAACTGCACCCTGCCTGAGTTGTGATAATTTACTTTCTGTCTATATGTCTTCACACATTTTATGTGTGCATTGGAGAGGGTAACTGCATTTTACTTTAATGACCTTTGCCAAGAAGGACTTGAATTATGTAACTTTAATATTTTATCTATCCCTGACCTCATACCTCATGACCTGAATGAAAAGCAGCCAGTAGGCCAATTTTAGTATTCATGAATGAACAAAGGCTCAAACAAACAAACAAACAAACAAACAAACAAACAAACAAACAAACAAACAAACAAACAAACAAACAACAGATTATACACTACCTTTACTCACCTTACTTGACACTGTTACTTTGTTTCAGGATACTGGAAGTGAAGCTGTTTCGTCGTCATCGCAAGACGATGTGGAGTCTTGCACACCCTCTGAGACAGAAGTTAGCATCCGATTGGCAGCACGGCAGGTGAAAGCTGGTGACCAGCTGAACGTAGTGGTGACAAACGTGGTGACACCCGACCATTTCTGGTGCCAAGATGTGGAGGCTGACCTCCCAAGGATAAATGGTGCTCATGAACTTACTTACCGTCTTTTTTCAACACATTTTAGAATTCTTAGAATTAGTTTTTAAAGGAACTTTGGAGAAAAAATCCATTCCTATTTACCAATATACCCATATGATATGTACTGAGCAAATACCGACTGCCGTGGCTCCGGCTGGGTTGACGGGGACGCCCTGAGCATTGAGGGCCGCTGTAGCTCCGGCCAGGAAGGCGGCGGGATCCTGACCGCTGACGATAGGAGCATGTGCAGTGGGTCCGCCCGGTGGTGGTGGTGGTGGGGGTGGTGGGGATGCGGGGCTGGCTATGCCTAGGCCAGACAACTGCTCTTCCATCTGACGGACCTCTGTTTGTAGTCGCTTCAGGTCCAACAGCTTCTGCAGTTCTTCCTTCTTCTTTTTGAGGGAGTCCATCGTGTCCTGTAAGGTAGCGGGGAGAGTTGCAGTAGGGCTCCCCGGCGTTGTCTCCGAGCCACCGTCCGAGTCGGAGGACGGGTCGATCTCCAGTCCGGGACAGTTTTTGTTGGCCTTCCCTTTCTCATGCAGGGCTGTGGGTTGTCCGCAACCCGAGCACTTTTTCTTCCGATCCGCTTTAGTTTTCTTACTCATCTTACAGAATCGCTCCCTCAAAGTACAGAATTGCTCAAAGTACAGAAATGCTCCCTGTTGCCAGCGTGTCAGGAACGGACTGAGGAGAGTCCTGCTGTTTACCCAGCATGCTGTGCGCGGGTAGTATGTGTAGCTAATTAAGCCTTTTGAGCTGTGCCCCAAAAGTAACCTTTGAACCAAAAGGCAGGTAACTTATGTTCTTCTGTTGCCCCACGTCCAGCCTACTGTGAGCTGTGCCAGGAGACTGTGCAGTCTCCAAAGGTGAATGACCTCTGCTGTGCACTGTACAGTGAGGACCAGACCTGGTACCGAGCAAAGGTGGGGTTCTTATCGGATCACACACATTTTACTTTTGACAGTCTAGTAAGATGATAAACAAATTGGATTTTATAAGCAGGCAGCTAGTGAAAATTATCAATGCAATGTTGTCAATATAAGCATTGGTGCTGTTCTCTTTTCAGTGCCCAAACTAGCTAGATTCAGTAGGTGTTTGTGGCAACCTTTATTTTTGCATGACGTTTTGTTTGTCTCTGTCTGCATGCAGATTCTGGATGTTGTGAGCTCCAAGATGCTGACTGTACAGTTCATTGACTTTGGCAGTCTTGAGACTGTGAGCCCGGTCAATACTCGCCCCTTGGATGCTGAAATGGCTGCCTTGCCTCCTTGTGCTTTGGAATGTAGCATGTCTGACATACAGGGCAGGACAGCAGATAATGGCAAGCTATAGTGTCTCTTTTTTTTTGTAAATTTATTACATGGTTGTATTTTCCTATGTATTCTTGGCATGTAAATCTTAAAACTTTGTTCACTGTAGTTTACAAAGTTTTTTCATGCTTAGCAGCACTTGGCAGTTCCATTGCATGTTCAACACAGTTAACAGTCATGCATCCAATTTGTTTCCTAGGTTAATTTGCACCTTGTATCCACTTTTTTGTCAGACATCAGCTTCAGGATTTGAAGAGTATACCACAAATTTTTCTGCACAGTTTATACTTGGGTATTTTGTAGCTCAGTTTTGTTTTACTGGTTCCCCACTTTTGGTCATCAGAACTGCAAGTCTGTTGACTAATCTAACATGTTGTTAATTCACAGGTGGCTGGTCGTCAGAAGCTGTGTTGTTTTTTGAGGACCTTGTACAAGACAAAACCTTCCGTGTCCTGGTGGATGAGGTGACACCAGAGGGGGCTGCTAAAGTGGAGCTGTACAGCGAGTGTGAGGAGAAGACAGTTTCTCAGCTCATGGTGGTCTCAGGGCACGCCAGGAGGAAGGGTGAGCCTCAAGTTTGAGAAAAATTATTATGTTTACCTTTAAAGAAGGAAAACAAATTGTTTTTGCTCCGTTTCTTCTTATTCAAACAAATAAAAGTCCATGACCTGAACCAGACTTCTCTCACCATTGCAACTGGAACTGTAGCAGTGTTGGGTTACATTTTGTAGCAAGATTAAGTCGAAGAGGCTACTCACCGTATATGTGAATGTGTTTGAATAAAAATAAACAAAGCAGTAGTTTTTTTGGGGGATAGACCATGTGAAGGTAAACAGCATGCATTTGCTTTGCAAATGTTACTTTTCTAGTTTCTTTCTGTGGCCCACTCAGTGACAAAGTACCTTATACACAGTAGTATGTGTTGGAGGAGATCTCTTCATCTGACCCTGCATTTGAAAACATTAAAATCATCCCAGTATTGTCATTTGTACAAATGATGTGGATTATCTCACAGCAGGCAGTGTCCAGAGTGGCAGCATGGACAGCCTGAGTGGTTATACAGGCACCAGTACTGCTGAGTCGGCCAGCCCTGCTCCGGGAAGTGAGGCAGGAGAACAGATGGAGAAAGGTGATGGTCGCTTACCAAACATCTTTTGTGATGCGCCAAAAAACTCAAGCAACTGGATATGACTTTTTGGAAACAGTCAGACGTCATATATTACCTCGGCCGACTGGTCTCTCCGATGTAGGTGTTCTTACAATTGGGCTCTTCACATTTGAGTCTGTAGTCAAAAGTTCATACTTATAAACCTGCTTTTCCGACAACTCTCCAGTGTCACTGACGAAAGGTAGTGGATGCTACCTGAAACGTCAGGCTGTTTCCAAAGTCATATCCAGTTGCTTGTGAATTGTTTTTGGTGTATCTTATTACCTGGATGTCTAACCTTCACCGACAAATCTTGTGTGATGATTTTTAAAACACAGTTTACGGCATTGAATCCACTGTGGGCTTCAACAGCCCAGTCCAGAAAAACAAAACTTTTTGTAAATTTGTATTTCATGTTCGACTGTAATTTTTCTTCTCACCGACACAGAAGAAACGGTCCAACCAGAGAAAGAGTCACCAGACATGTCAGCTGTTGTGGAACAGATTGAACAGACAGTGGTGGCAGGCATGAAGGAGACAGAGGAACAGGGCCCAGGTAGTGATATGTGAACTATCAGTTGTAATGATTATACATGTAGCAACATAAAATTTGCACAGAGTACTGACCTTGTGTACTAAGGTTGGATTACTTCAAATATTGATAGACATGTAGATAGTGAGGTATGAATTTTTTCTAGATACAAGGAGACAAAATAATATACCAGTTTTGCTTAGATGCTTTCCTGTCAGGCATCCGTGTGATTGTTGCCCTAATGTCTGTCGTGCACAGATGTGATAGGAGCTGAGGTTGAGCTGCAGAGCACAGCTGTAGCAGATGCAGATGTGGTGGTGGAACCAGCTGCAGAGGCAGGAGACTCTGAGCTTCAGGACCCAGCAGCAGTGGGAACTGATGCGGAGCTGCAGAGTTCAGCTGCAACAGATGCAGTTGATGCCCAGAGGTAAGTACCTTGTGTCTAGACCAAGACATACATGTTTGTTTGAATCTCTTCTACAAGATTGGATATGGGGGAAACACTGCTATTGCTATGGTGTCTTCCACAGTCAAAACTGTTTCTATTTTCATATATGTTTCTCTTAAAGGTTTACAATTTTGTTGTAGTTTTGTACATTGGGGTTGATAGATTTATCGTTTAATTCTTCACAGCTCTGAGATGGTGTCTGCTGACAACATTGCGCAGACTCTGTCGGTACCCGTTCCATCAGACACAACCCCCTCCTGTCAGACCCCCACCACCAACAGACCCTCCGTCTCCAGTTTCTACACCCCCAGTGGGGAGGTGTCCCTGTCCTTCGCCACAGACCGGGCAATGTCCCCTTCTTCTGTCCTGGAGGTCACCGGATCAGAGTGGACAACCTTTGAGGAGATTATTGTGTCCAGCCCTGAGAGTGGATCACAGCAGGGTGAGTAAAAAACCTGTCATGAAAGTTCATCTGTGTTTAAAGATGTAGTTACATGTTTAAAGTTAAAACTTTTGATCCAACACAAAGAAGTTCTCTCACCAGTCACTCTGGTGTTCCAGTGTTGCCGTCACACTTCAAAGAAGCCATGTGACAAGCCTCACTGGGTCAGTCTACTGCGGAAGACCAGGGTGACTGGTCGAAAGCTCTAGTTGAGAGAACTTTATTGTGTTGGATCAGAAGTTTTAACTTTAAACGAGTACAATGCTGCTTGTTCCTTTCTTGTGATATCTTGTAGTCGCCTTGGGGTCCTTATTGTCTCCATTTTGGCCAATAGAAGACAGCACTGTGAGTTCTGCTGACATCCTGAGTGAAGCTGCCCCTGCTGAGGATGCAGATGAAGAGCAGTCCTGTGTGCCTACTGCCCTCGACATCAAGACTGCTAAGTCAGCTACATCTGTAGAAAATGGCTCATTGAGGTGAGCTCATATTCAGTATCTATAATCTGTAGCTCAGAATTGTTTAGATTATAGCAGAAGCCATAGGAATGTCACAGGCTTAAAGTAAGCACTGAGAATAGCAGGTCAAGATCCTTGATTTGTGTGTTTATAATGCTTCTTTGTTCTGACTTCAGTGAAATGAATGGCATCACAGATTCACCTGAGAGCAAAGAGATAGGGATGAGCAAGCAAGAAGTGCATACCAGTGAGTGTAATCTGTTTTTCTTTTTTGTACATTTCCTTCTACCACATGCAGTTGTCTCCTTTTGTCCAAGAAATGATTGTAACACTTGTAAGAATGTTTTCACCATATGTACACCATGATCCTGGTAAATCTTCATTTGTGTATGTCTCTTGCAGATGGTGATGTGGAAACACTAGGAGAGCAGGTGTACCAAGTTTAAACCTGCCTAGAACCAGCATACTTGATAACTTGATAAGGGACCAATGAAAGTCAGCTCAGTTTTGTTGGCATTTTGTTTAGAGAAAAATTAGTTAATACTAGGTACAATCATGCAATATACAGGGACTTGTATTTTCTTGTAGTAGACTTGAGAAGAATAGTGTATTGTACCATGCTGTTGTGACTTATCATCATGATAACACAGAATTACTTTCTGGCTGACAGTTCACTTTCGTAAAGATTGTAAAACATAGGAAATATATTTTTGAACAAGTTCTGATGTAAGGTAGAGATGTCAAAATCTGTTTATTTTTCTTACCATTAATACTTTTGTTATGTAGGTTGGGATGGTGCCATGCACCTCTCTTTAGCTGCCAGAAGATTGCACTTTAGAGGTTCATTTTGACATTTTTCAACATCCACTGTAGAGTTGTTGTCATTTGTGCCATCATTTATGCAGACTATTGTTCAGGAAACAAATGATGTACAACAACAGAGTCTTTCTATTTTTGAAACTGCTTTTTATATGTCAAATTTGCCATCATATTACATTATACTGCCAATCAACACTTATACTACTCTTTAACACGTGATTATAGATACAGTTGAGTACCATGGTACAAATGTACATGGATAAGAAAGCCTACAAATAATTTGTGGTATTATTTCCTTCTAAAACATTTAAAAAAATGTGCCTGTACTGACAAGTATTACCCACCAATGTTCTCAAAGCTTTATGATCAAGGTGGTAGTTTGAGAAAAAATGTAGATGACAGTTAATCACATAAGAACTTCATAAGGCAAATAATGGTAACATTTTTTTCAGTTCCATAGAGGATTAACAAAGTTTATGAAGCAGTTAGAACATGGAAGTTTGCACTTTGCATTTATTATTCAATAAAAGAACAAAATACAATGATGTGTACAGTTTATCATTACATCTATCTTAGCTGTGGAGACTCAAGAAGCCTTTTGTATGTATATACTGACTTCAAGCTGGAAGCCAGTATATACATACAAAAGACTTCTTGAGTAAAAAGGCTACATTTATCTTTGCCTTTCTTGATTTGCTCAGCAACATGTACAAGCAGAATGTCTCCTAATATGTTAAAGTACACGAAAATGCTACATTTCAGATAATGTTACAATATGTTGGTGGCTACTACTTAAAATAATACTTAGTAACTTTTTGACCTTCAACCATGAAAAAATATGTACCATCAATGCTGGTTATCTTCACTTCGAATACAGGAAATGTTCACCTCTTTTTCTCTTGGGCTCTTGACCAGAAACCATGATGGAAAATGCATTATGACAACATCTGAGGGACATAACTAAGTTGACTATCCCTCTGGCGAACCATTTGAATATACTGTAGCTTGAAATTGCACATCCATAAGTTCCTGGTTCCACATATACAGGACAGGGCAAGTTTGAATTCTCGCTACAACCTCAAAGTTGAGTAATGGGTAATTATGTCAAATTGATCATTACAGATGGTACAAGCATTATCTCAAAGATGGAACATTTCTTAAATGCTCACTGCACTTTCTATTCCCTAAATAATGTGTATGTTATGATTGATGACAATGGCATAAGGAGCAAATATTCTCTTGACTTGCATATGTAGATTGTAAAATATTTTACATTTCATCTTTCCCTAGAAACTGCAGCATAGCAAAAGATACAACAAATTGGGAAACTATCATGTGTGTATCTCACATAGTCAAGTACAAATACTGTAGTACACTTGTGTGCCTCACTTGTTCAAGTTAGGGCAAACCAGAAACACAGTTCAGAAGTATGATGAAAAGTATTTTGCTGTAGTGTGTACATGTACATTTAGTTCTGATCTACTCTGATGTCCTCAGGTAAGTCCAGGGGGCTCCTGGGCCTGGCTGAAGGCCTCATAAACATTGGCTGCAAAATCCTTCACACACTCCATCAGCAATAGTTCCTGAGGAGAAGGGAGACTTTGTGTTATTTCTCACAGACATCTGTATTGTATAGCTTTGACAGAACATACCGGCATGGTGGGCATTCAACAGTGCTAGTCGGTGACTGGTTGTAGTACCTGTTGCACAAAACCTGGCAAGTCTAGTCTTTGTGTAAAGCTATCTATTGAGGATACTCCTACTGTCCTATCTGTTCTACAGTATGTTTCTAGGAAAATCACAGGTGGAAGCACTACACACCTCAGTGAAGATTAGATGTCCAGGTAATAAGATATGCCAAAAAACTGTCCTAAAAGGTAGTGGATGCCACCTCAAACATCTCACCATTTCCAAAATCATATCCAGTTACTTGAGTAACTGTGCTTTGGCAATACCCACCTGTACATATTTGTTGGGAGAGTCACTACAGATCTGGTGGATCTGTCCATTCATCACTGGGATGACCTTGGCCATGGGGAGGGTCACCTTGGGAACCCTGCAACAATGTCATTGTTAACGTGTGTCACATTCTCCATCATAGTGTGATTTGAAATCTTTTATAACAGGGAAGTAATTTCTGAATTTGAAAGTTAAGATCACTATTTTTTTCCTTGGACATTCAAACTGGAGTCTTCTATCTATACGTACCCCAAGTCCCCATCTGCAGCCACAGCATTGCCCTCTGCGCTGAAGAACACACCCACTTCATCACACAGCCGGGTGAAGCTGGCCTCCAGACACGTGGACAGCACTGTTTGGAAGTCAACACTGGAACAAAAGTATCGGTACATCCTCAGACTTATCCAAAAGAAAAAAAAGCAACTTGAGATTGTCTAACTTTAAGATGATCTTGTCCTTACAGTTTCAGCCAAACTAGTAGCTTGACATCTATTTTCCCTTTGTCAAACAAAAAGTGTCAAAGCAATACTTTTCAAACTAGTCATCTTTTTGAAGAGATCAGAAATTATATAAACCATGGCTTCTGTTTATTTATCTCAAACACCCACCTCTCGATCATGTCTCTGGTCTCTGACAGCAGCTTCTGTAGGACCTGGTCATCCTGAGACAGGCTGGAGGCCTGGACAAACAAATCAGGACAAGGAGATGACAAGACATCCATCATTTGTGGGAGACTGGAGGAGACATTCAGCATTTGTGAGAGGCTCTTGAGTTATGTAAGGAGACAAACAGGTTTCTATATCGACTAAGTTACATATAGCGGCGAGAAGCAGAACTCCAGTCAGAAGCTCTGAGGAAGGTGTCTGATAGACACTGAAACGTAAGCAAGGCTTAAGGTAGGAGGTGCTTTAGCTCCATAAGCAAACGAGTATGTGGCTAGTCTTCCTGGAGTTAGACATACATCATACAAATTAACTACATTAAAATTGAAACATTGGTTGTGTAAAAGAAAACCCCTATATCACCTGGTCAAGTTTCTCCTCTTCCTCCTCAGGCAGCATGTACTTGGTGAGCCCGGTGGTGCTGGCTGACCGGCCGGTGATGTCCAGCCCGTCCTCGGGTGCCCGCTCCACCTCCCTGCGCACCTTCCACACCGCCTGGTGCAGGTCCTCCAGGGACAGTTCCTGCCTCAGGGACAAGCTGTAATTCAAACATGCTAGGTGGGTGTCCTGGATTCAATTTCATTTCAATTTTGAAGCTTCAAATAAGTTGACATTTTTTGACAGCTGTTACTTTTATGTTAGCTATAGGGGTTGGCAGAGAAAGAGGTGGGAAGACAATATAAAAGAGTGGAGTCTAGCTGAAGCCATATGAGCAGTGGAGGACAGAGTTAAATGGAGGAGGATAGTGGACCAAGTCATGGTGCCCCAACGACCCTCAACGAGGTCAAGGGATAGGTGCATTGTTTGTTTCAGAAATCAGATGAAATATAGTGAAAAGGATACTGAAAACCATACCTTCCGATCACTTCTTGTACTGCTTGTCTTGTATCACGGATCAACAAAGTCAAGCCTGGACACAAGGTCTGAATGTTAATACTTTGATACAACAAGGTGGGAATAACATTCATTCACAAAATGAAAGGATTTAATCAACTATTTTACAGTCTTTAAGTGTGAAACAATATGAGGCTCACCATCTCCCAGCAGGTACTGGATACTAGCCAGATATCTCTCCTGGATCTCACGAGGGGCCTGGACAACTTCTTTACTCTGTTTCACAAATACATGATCAGTTTCAGACTTAGTATCAACTTTTATCGCACTAATGTAGCCCTTTTGGCTACCAATTCTATATTGGTTATGGGTTAGGCAGCAGGCAGAAGCTTAAAAAAAAACAAGAAGACAAGAAAGACTTGTTACATGTAGTAGAAAAGTACTGTATTTAAGATCTACAACTTGTATTACAACAGATTGATTATTAAAATAGATACTCACTGCTCCATTCAGGTTAAGCAGACTATCCAGGTACATGTAACCTCCGATGATGTTCAGCTGTACCCTCAACAGTACCACCAGGATACAGGTACCATACAGGGCTACCAGCACTCTGGTGAAACCTGGCCACAGACACATAGGATTTCATTACCCACTTTCCTAAACTGCTAGTTGAGTAGAAAGTGGATAAAATACTAGTAACCTAACATTGTTTTATTATTCTTACTATGGAGTAGGCAAATTAGGGCTGACAATAACTTTCTAGATTAGTTTGACTTCTCTGATAACAATTAAGGATTGTGATACTCACTGTCTATTTTGAGGTCTTCCCACAGTTCAACTTTGTTTGGAGGTCTATGATGATGCAAAAAAGAACAAATAGGTAAATAACATCAGAAGAAGATAAAGAAGACCACAGATATGTAAGACGTAGCACCATTTGGGCAGATCCGATGCGAGAGTTGATTTTAATGCCCTCCATGTACAAGGTACATATGAAAAACCTCATCCTTTACAGGGTGTCTCACATTTTGGTCCAAGATTAGTGACCAACCTTTAGAATCAAGCAGACTGTTAAGAATGTTTGAAGGCAAAAACGTACTTGGACTTGAGCTTAGCGACCAGTTCCTCTGTGTTTATCCTCTGCATGAGAGTTTCCCTCAGGCTGGGAATCATGGACAACACCGTCATGTTACATGTCCGCTGGTTGTTGTCGAAGTGATGCTTTTTCCTGCAATGTCAAGATTAAACATCAAAGTCTACAAAAGAGAATTAGACCATTCACAAGGTGTGAAACCACAACAGTGTTACATGAACATTGTAGAATAAGTCACTGGTAGCCATATGCAAATAAACCTATAGCTACAATATTTGTACCATTACTCATGACAAGACATTCAGATCAGAACAGGCTGATTAGAATTACTGCAGATTACCATAGATATTTACCTGGCATTCTCCAATTGTTCTGCCATCTCTTTTTCTTGGAGTTCTCTCAGCTTGGTCTCTGCATACTTCCCGAGAAAAACAGCACCTTGACGGAAGAAACACACCAAAAGTTCTGCTGAGTCACACACTCTCTTAATCAGTGAACCAGAAAATGGACTCTGAAGTGGAGTTTCTAAGCACCCATTGTTGGACCTGATGTTTATATAGCATAGGCTTTATGGAAAAGGCCCTCTCTCCTTGCACAATGATGGGAAGTGCATGTGGGCTTTTTTCAACGCTTATCTGGATACCAGGGGCCTTTACTCACCTCCAACAACCACTCCGGCAAAGATGAACTTCTTCTTGTGGCGTTTGATGAAGTCCCACACAGCCCCCAGCATCTCTGCTATCACTTGGAAGCCTCACTCAGCTCAAAAGAGTTTGGTCCACCTTTAAATTTCCTGAAGTTGAGATTTGGCGTTATACCGCAACGAAAGGGAATCACACGTGATAAATAGATACTCAACTTCTTGACTTATTTTTGAACGATGCAAAATATCTCAGTTCTTCCCTAATTCAACGATTAAGGACAAAGCTTGTGGTGTTTGCACATAGTACACACATTTACCGCCATGCTGTTTTCCTCGTCAGCGGATGGGGTCAAAAGTCAATAACCTGGAGGGCATAACTGGACTATTCCACTGATTTCATATGGTATTTGTACATTAACCAATGGTCAAAATGCTCATATTTGTATAAAGTATATAGGTTATCAAACAAAATTCATCATTTTATATGAGGACATGCTAACGATGAATAAAAATTTACTAACAGTATTAAAGAAAGTTTTGCTTCTTACCCGAAAATAGTAGTATCTTCCATGCCAGGAGAAACAGCCAAAATGGCGGACGACAGTTTCTACTTGGAGTTGTCGCGTTCACCCATCCGTTTTGACCCTGTTTCAAACGTCAACAACGTCTTCTTCGATGAGAACAACAGGCAAGTCTTCGCCGTGCGCTCTGGTGGAGCGACGGGCGTCGTGGTTAAAGGACCGGACGCGAAAACCTCCATCAACTTCCGGATGGAAGACAAGGGGAGTGTCATCTCCATCAAGTTCTCCTACGACTTGAAGATCCTGGCCATCCAGCGCTGCTACAAAACCGTGGAGTTCATGAACTTCGGACAGGCGGTAGACCCGGTAGAGTACTCTCAGAGCTGCAAAGGGAAGACGACCAAGATTATAGGATTCAACTGGGTGGCCATCAATGAAGTTGTGTTTATCACAGACCACGGGTTGGAGTACTACCAGGTCATTCCTGAGAAGAAGACCCTGAAGTCCATCAAGACGTACAACGTGAGTGTGAACTGGTTCGTGTACCTGCCGGAGAGCGCCCTGCTGTTGCTGTCCTCCTCCACGCTAGGGAACGTGCTGCACCCTTACCTGTTCAGGGCAGGGCAGGTGAGAGAACTTTCAATTGTTATTTAATTGTTGTTCAATTGTTGGGCCGTTTCTATTGTGAGTTGTATTGTGAATGAATGCTGTGTCTTTCTTTGAACACTTGTTAACAGTAATTCATATTTTCAAAAATCGATTCTTTTTCTCAGGTATTCAAGCTCCCCAAGTTTGAGGTGGACCTGCCAGTCGTACCCAAACCTCCAAAGCTCTGCTTGCTGGAAAGGGATGTCACCATGGCTCAAATATATGGGCAGGTAATCTTTCTAACTCAATCTTACCTGTGACCATATTACACTTTATCTTTTTTGGAAGTCTCAGCAATCTTTGTGTTTGGGAATTATAGCAATGATTGTACTTACATGAACTTACCTGAATTGCAGAGGAGCAAGTGGTTAGCCCTTTGTAGCTCCTATGTCCATCATGGTCCTTGTGCTAAACTGAATGCCAGGAAGAAATTCTTCAGTGTGAAAGTAATCCAGGTATGGAACAAGTTGCCATCAGAGACTGTAAATCAGTCGACCACCATCGGATTTAAGAACAGCATTGATGAATACATAAGGACCACGATGGACATATGTATTCATCAATGCTGTTCTTAAATCCAATGGTGGTCGACTGATTTACAGTCTCTGATGGCAACTTGTTCCATACCTGGATTACTTTCACACTGAAGAATTTCTTCCTGGCATTCAGTTTAGCACACAGCATCTGCAATTTGTGGTGGTGCCCCCTAGTGTCATTGGGATTGCTTGCTGGTATGAGCTGTCCTAGTCATTTGTACTAGTGACTGAATAATGTGTTCTTCACTCATTTTCTGCATTACTATATCTGTCATCAGGTGTACATCATTGTCCTGCGCCACCAGCCCCGAGGACCGGGCCATGCCAGTGCGGAGGTGGTTCTGTACCAGCTGCAGAAGGAGAGCCCTGCTAAGAAGACTAACGTGCTGAGGCTGGACATGAGTGGCCGCTTCGCCGTCAACATTGTGGACAACCTGATTGTGGTGCATCATCAGGCATCCAAGACCTCCATGATTTTTGACATCAAATTACAAGTGAGATTCCTACTTTTCATATTTTTCCTAATATTGGAGTAAAGATGTAAAAGAGCTTACTGGTATACTTTTATCATTTATGTACATGTATGTAATTTGATGTTGATTGACATTTCGTGCTTGTGTGTACGTCTTGCAGGGTGAAACAGAGTCAGATGGCTATGTTACCTACCACCATCCGGTCCTGTCTCCATTGCCGATCAAACCGTTTAAACTCAGGGTAGCAGGTGAGTCAAACTCCAGTGGCACAGACATTTGTAAGTCTTCTGATTTTCATGTGAGACATGACAGGATTCAACTCAATTTCAGAAGGTGGCAATATCAGTTAAAGCAATGGAGTATACCAACTTTCTCACCTCAGGGGTGCCCACTGTTGCTGGTCCAGAGGTGAAGGAGATCAACTGTGAGCTGTACTCCCCTAACTGGATAGTGTTCCAGCCCAGCATCATTATCGATGCCAAGCTGGGGTGTCTGTGGACTGTGTGTCTGAAACTGGAGCCACTGGTCACCATGATTCCTGACAAGTGTCGTCTCATGGACTTCTTACTGCTGCGAAGGTCACTATCTACTTCATAATACCTGTATATACATGATCCATACTTTTTATCAGTAATAGATGGAATATTGTTTGAGACTTCAATGAAACCACCCTTCCAAAAGAGTGGAAGCCCTGTCCATTGGTTAGAAAAAGTAAAAAAGTAACATTACATTAACTACTAGAACTTTTCGATGTTTCACAAGTAGAACTGAAAACACACAGAACTAGAAAATCATGTTATGGCCAAGCCAGTGGGTTATGTTAACCATAACTCAGTTAAGATACCATTCTTTATAACAAGGAAATGTAACAAAACATGTCTATTCTTCCCCAGGGACTGTAAGATGGTGATCCTGTCTGTATGTAAGCAGATGCTGACTCCTGGCAGACAGTGTAACCTGCCAACAATTGCCAGTATCTTTGACAAGCTCAACAGGGTAGGACATAGAGTATAAACAGTGTATTGTGGCATAAAACATCAATTTAAATGAATATGAATTAGTGAATGAGAAAATTTTATATAGGATTGATGCTAGATAATTTCTTTAATTTTTCACCCAAGGATTAGGTTGGTACCATCCATGGTCCACCTAAATACAAAAGACAGATCCAGTCTCTAAGTGCAAGTATTTTTCAGTCTACAAGTATTGAGAGAACTGTTGTTTCTCCTGAAGGTGTACAGATCATACTTGGAGGAGGAGACAGCCTATGCCCAGGCTGTGGAGATAGCCCAGGCCAGAGGTACAGGGACACCCAAACGCCCACAGAGGTCCCAGGCTGTTATCGACCAGTCAGACATGTACACACATGTGCTGTCTATCTTTGTGGATAACAAGGTAACTTCACAGAGCTTCAATTTTGTGCTTTGTAAACTTACAAATGACTGTTTCAACTGTCAAGATCATAAGTAGGCAATGAGTTTTATCTAATTTGCACATCTTGATAAATAAAGATCAAAGTGAATTTGACGAGGTATGTACCATTGACATGAAGAAAGGATCAAGGCTCAAAGTTATCAATTTGTTTGCTCTGACTTGTATGTATTCCCTGCAGGAGATCAAGTACAAGTTCATGGTTGCAGTGCTGGTGGAGTATATCCGGTCCTTGAGCCAGTTCCAGATCCCAGTCCAACACTACCTGTATGAGCTGGTCATCAACACCCTGGTGCAGAATAACTGCTTCTACCAGCTCCACCAGTTCCTACAGGTGAAATGCTTCATAGATTGGAAGGGACAGTTTTGTTGTCCTGAACACCTGGAGTGAAATCCACTGTCTTGAAATTACCTTGAGGGATGTTATAGAATATTTTGAAATTGAATTGTACTTGCACTTAAAAATGTTAACTGTATAATGTATATACATGGCATTGAGGTACTTATGAAAACAACTGCTGATGCTATACATCTATACATGCTATACACTATGTGGTTTAGCCTGGGTGCCATCCTCCATAGTTTCCGCCCTCTCCCTAATGTCGCTGGTCCATGGTGCCCTGCAACATAAGGGAGCGGGCAGAAACTACAGAGGATGGCACCCAGGCTATATGTGGTTACTCCTTTTGCTTTCAATATTCACAATCCTATAATGTTTATCGTAAAAATGAAACCCCCAGATTTTTTCAGGCTATTTTATGCGAAATAGTTCCTTTTCACACAAGTGTTTCTTGCTCCAACAGTACCATGTTCTGAGTGACTCCAAGCCCATCGCCTGCCTGATGCTGTCCCTGGAGAGTGTGTACCCTCCTGCTCATCAGCTGGCTCTGGACATGCTCAAACGTCTCTCCACAGCCAACGAGGAGATCATTGAGGTCAGTATTGTAGAAGCATTTTCTACCATACTGATTCATGTATTTCTGTTAGTTGCTGAGCCAGATCAGGAGCGTTCCCACTGGGGTACAGTTGACTGGATTGAAGCCAGTTGCCAATCTATTTGGCTTGATCATGATCTGAACAATTTTATCCTTGTGGGAGTAGAAGTAAAAGTGTTAGCAGGCATTATAGTTAAAAACTGCTGATACTGTCTAAGGTTTGAATGGCTGAAATGTATGTAGTAATGATATTCTTTTTCCTTCAATTCCACCCAGGTTTTGTTGTCCAAGCACCAACTCCTCACAGCCCTGCGATTCATCCGCAGTGTAGGTATTGTAGACACAGTGTCGGCACGCAAGTTTCTGGAGGCAGCCCACGCCACAGAGGACAACATGCTGTTCTACACAGTCTTCAAATTCTTCGAGCAGAGAAATCTCAGATTGAGGGCGAACCCTCGCTTTGCTCCTGGAGAGCACTGTGAACAATACATCAGCCAGTTTGTGACAACATTTGGAGAGGATGCACTCACTCCTGTTGTTCAGTGATCCAATGTTTTACTACAGCTTATGTGCAATCTGTTTCTATGTAAAACAGGCAGTGTAAACCGGAGAAGTAGACTGGTGACACTTTCATTAAGTTACATAAACTGTTGCTGTCTTAAACCCAAGAGTTACAGTTCAGTACTTTATTATTGCTGAAAGACATTATGAAGGATAATTAAGTTGTGAATGCTGTACAAATATATACATGTATATGGAATAATTTAGCTGTGGGGAAAATATAGTGCAATCCTATGTGCTATGGTATTTATCTCTTTTATCTTGGTGATTGTTTGAAGGCTGACCTCATTCTGTGCCCATCTTGCAATTTCATTATATTTGCATACTGTACACTAAAAGCAGGATGACATGTGAATTAGTTTGGCTGAATAGGTCAGCTGACTTGCTTCCATTAATCTTTTATTTGTTTGACCAATTACCATGTTTTGAAATTCATCCCAAAAATTTAAGAAGACTATGACCTTAAAACAGAGATAACCAAAAATTGGCTTCTCCCTTTAGTCTACTAGGCCCAAGAGATGATGAAAATGAACAGGTTTGCCATTACTGTACCCAACCCTCCAAAAGTGTCATTAGCCATCTTCTTAAAATGAATATTATTATAGACCACACAGAGGTCACTCTGGATTTCTGACTACTAGTATGAGAAAGATGTTGTGTCAATCAAATAAATCTATGTTTTAATGACATGGTGAATGATACCAATTCAGAGAGAGAATGGTACATATTAGACATAACTTATGTATTTAAAATAAAATTGAACTGCATTGTTGTGTGCTTAATTGCCTCCGTAGTTTTTGCTCACTCTGCCAATTGTGATGTTGCAGATTAACTGCTATACAAGATGGTGCGAGATTGGTTTGTTACATTATCACATGCAATCAAATCAATAGGTGCAACATTATAAATAAATATTGTCCTTGTTTTGGCAAGTTTATCACCAACCTCAAATACAGCTCATGGACATAAATCTTTTGGTATTTAATATATGTGATAGCATGTTCATTAAAATATAATTCTGAGGTTATGAATGTAGTTAATCTGTTATACATCTTATGTAACATGTAAGTAACATGAAGGCATTGATGATGATGTAAGACTAAACCACATTGGCAGTTTTAGCAATAATGATACTTTGCAGACAAGAAATTATTGAAAAGATCCATGGAAAAATTCCTCATGTACATAAATTTCATATACTGTATGGGCTAACATCATGATGATTGAAAGAATATATAGTTTTATGAAAAGCAGTCCTCAGTTAGTATTACAAAGCATGGTGTGAGAGGCTCTCCCTCCCTTGCTATCTCAGGAATTTATACAAGGCAGATCGATGCCCGAGTTCTGTAATGTCTTCATCAAGTTGAAAATGTTTGACTCGGGAAAGTGGTGAACGACGAAAATCGGTGTTCGTGTCCCAGAAACTCCTGTTAATGCCACGAAAGTCTCCTCAATCCTCCTTCTCGTCCATCGTTTCCGTGACAAACGGAACATGTTCTACAGTTTTTGGCGGGCGGTAGCTCCCCATTCCCGCCGCTCTCTCCGCTTCCTCCTGTGTGTACGGCTCCGTTTTCAGTTCCTTAAGTCTCCTCTTGTGTCCCTTTGACTTGAAGTGTTCCTTAAGAGCATGAGAGTCGATGAAATATCGCGCACAGTGGAGGCAGTAATGCTGGGCTGACCCAGGCAAGTCCAGGTCGACATCTTGATTCATCAGTGCAGAAGCCTTTTCTGGTTTCAAGTCATCGTGGACTTGGTCGACATCCTTACTCCGGCGTTTGGTCTTCATCTTCTTGTTGTTCTTCATGCCACCTCGGTTGGCGTTCCTGTGTCGCACACGTCCCATTTTCTTCACGAAACGCAGAAGATACTTGTCCACACGTGTATCAAGTGGGAGGGGGGCAGTTACACAAGTCCACTTCAAAATGCTTTTTACCTCCGAAACAGCGAGGTTTGAATCAAACTATCTGCTCAGTTTTTTTCTTTGAGATATTGCCCAACAGCCGAGGTAAACAATATTCATTAAATGTTTCAGTTTTACCCCCAAACTGCTGTCATTCATTGATCACACTTGGCATATGTCTCTCTTGTATGACTCACGGAAAAGAAAAAGGAAAACGTGTTCGCTTTCCAGAGATCACAACGTAAACCGGAAGTACACTTCAAGATTTTTAGGGGAAACTTGACTTACTGAATATCAATGGATAATATAATGAAATAGTAAGAGCAGAAATATAGATATGTGATAACATTTGCATACCTTTTATTATCACAAAAATGTACATGTAATGTTCGTAAGTGGAATATTGCAACTGATATATTTCTCTGATATAATATATTTTCCCTGTAACTAAAATAGTTTCTTCCGGATTTCTATGTTCTGATTGGTCGGTAAGGGCGATGACGCAAGCTAACCCTACCCTATAAATTCTGGGGCGCCACACATGCGCTTGGCATTCAATGGCGGACAGCCTGGTTGATTCGTCTTCTCTTGAACTCTGCTAATCTCTCTAACTTTTGCTTTGTTTTCCAACTTTTACATCATCCAACCGATCAGGTGTATGCAAGACCCTCCTATCTGCCACTGGACGACGTTTTGGGTGACTTCGTGAGAATTTAGTGGCGTTTTTTCCTGCTGACCCCTGGCATTGTTTTTGAAAACAGCGCGCGCGCGGGCTATCCAAATTTTTCGCGGGAAATCAAGGAGGGCCTGGATCACGATCGGTGAACTTGCTTCTTGCTGAAAACTGAACGCCAAACCGAAGAGATGTCGCAGCAATCTGCCGTTCTGCACCTCGAGGATGGGGCTGTCTACGAAGGGCGACTGTTCGGAGCACAGAAAAGTGTTGCCGGGGAAGTCGGTAAGCTGCCGCCCTCCCCCTTTGCACATGTCTTTTTTTGTTGTGTCCATTTTCAACTCTGTGTTTGCAGCTGTTTCTATCTTTGACAGTTTTGACTCACCAGTTTTTAGATGTAAACAAATTTAGAAGACCTGGAAATGATGTGTTGATGTAGAATCTGTTCATGAAATTTTCATTTTAGATTTTATTGATGATGTGAGTTTTGTGACACAGTGACAGTTTATACACAAGAAAGAAAAATTATATTTTTGCTCTCTTTGCTGTTCACATTTGATCACTATACTTTGGTTGGCCGAAAGGTTCCTAGTTATTGACTGTAAGGTTAACATTCGTGTAGAGTGATTCTCACATTTTCTTTTGTGTATCTATGCATAATTTATTTGATTTACCTGTCTTGAGGTGATTTGAATAAGACAACACAAAGTTTATTTTGTGGATTAAATCCACAGGCTTCTAGTTCTGTCCCCTCTCCCAAATCACAGCGTTAGGCCACACAGATTTAATTTTATGGATGACATCCGCGTGTGCATTGCTTTTCGCCTGTCCTCAAAAAAAGAAAAGGCTCTGGCCTGGGTGCCATTCTCCATACTGTTCATGGTAGCTATCAACAGTAGGGAGCTGACAGTAACTACAGAAGACGCCACCCAGGCTGACGAAGCTCCACGGAACTCCAGAACTCAGTACAGTACCGACTCCTAAATGCTGCAAAAGGCCAGCATGTGCCGGCTTGTCTTAAAAGTTGTTATGTACAAGGGGGTTTAAAAAGAGACCTCCTTGTTATGTGCTACTGCAAATTTGTGTGGTTTATCAGCATATTTATTTGGCTGGAATTTTTTCACCTGCGTGCACTAGTTTGGGGTCTTCTGAGGATGTCATCCATAAAATTAAGACAGTGCGAAGTTAGAGAGATAAGCAACAATTTGTAAGCTGTAACAGGTATTATAGGGCTAGTCATTAGATTTCTATTGGAAAACATGAAGGCCTGCACGACAAATATTTCCTTGCTGGCATGTGTTACAAGCATGTAACAGTGGGGTTCAAGCTCCACTAGGTGGAGTAGTGGTTATGGTGCTCTGGTCGTAAGCTGGCTGCCTGAGTTCAGTGCAGGTTTGATTCCCGGTGTCCCGGGAGTCAGGGGTTTTTGCGTTTCTGCTCGCTCCAGTAACGTTTCAAGCACATTTAGACATCAATTCACTTGTAGTAGGCAGTTGTTTCACAGGAGTCTATGATTTAGTACAAAATCTATTGATTACCAAGTCATGACAGTGATTGTTGCACTGACTCTCCCTTTTCTTCCCAGTGTTCCAGACTGGAATGGTGGGGTACCCAGAATCCCTCACCGACCCGTCCTACCGCTCCCAGATCTTGGTCCTGACCTACCCCCTCATCGGCAACTACGGGATTCCCGAGGACGGTCAGGACGAGTACGGGATCCGCAAGTGGTTTGAGTCGGCAAAGATCCACGTGTCGGCTCTGATCGTCGGGGAGTACTCCCAGCAGTACAGCCACTTCAGCGCACAGAAGTCCCTGTCGGACTGGCTGAAAGAATACGACATTCCTGCCATTGAAGGTACTGATTCAATTTACATGGAAAAAGACTAGTGCTAAAGTTTTATGATACTAAAGTATGTTGCATGGTGAAGTACAGAGATCTGTGTTTATGGCTTGTTCATTCATACTTTGATTTGTGAACCTATAGAAAGCAAGAATTGTTATCTCATTGAGTTGAGTTTCCATTTTAAGGGCAAGTACTGTATTATACATTGTTAACTTATTTTACATCAATCAGTGAAAAGTATGTATGTATCTGCATGGCCTTACATTTTGTGTATTGTTTTCAGGTATTGACACGCGTGCCCTGACCAAGAAGATCCGTGAGAAGGGCACCATGTTGGGGAAGGTGGTGGTTGACGGCAACGATGTTCCATTTGAAGACCCCAACCTGAGAAACCTGGTGGCTGAGGTGTCATATGATGTAGGTGTCTCTTTTTAGTGTTCAGTACCAAAGAATTCATGTAGTGATGTATCCCTCATTGTTATACATCCAGAAATATCATTTTTTAGAGTATTGTAAAAACCCTCAGAGTCAGAGGTCTAGTCACAGAAACCTAAACAATGAATTTAACAGTGGAGTGTAGACTTTGAGTCTTAAGACTAGTAAGTAAGAGAGAAGGATATGGATGTTAATCTCCGAGCAGATCATACAGTGGCAAGGAAAAATTATGAGCAGATATTGCAGAAGTTTTTGGGCATTGCTGATGGAATTAAACTCTCATTACTAACCCTTGAGGAACAACCTTTCTTGTCTCAGGAGCCGCAGGAGTACAACCCGAAAGGTGATGTGAGGATCATGGTGGTGGACTGTGGGCTCAAGTTCAACCAGCTCCGCTGCCTCTGCAGACGGGGTGCCAAGGCCAAGGTTGTTCCCTGGGACTACAAGTTCAACAGTGATGGTATGTGTATTTTCTGTATTTTGTTGTGCTTTGTTGTATTTTGACTTTACGTTGCCATTGTGCTGTGTTGTTTGATACCTTTAATAATTGTCTTGTAGGTTTAAGAAGAGAAGTACATTAGATGAATATACATCTATTTGTTCATTCCGTTTTTTTGAATGACCTCTGTTTGTACATGCACTGTATAGTAGAGTCAAGTTAAGAGAATTTATGTTCGCCTTTTTACAGAGTATGATGGCCTGTTCCTGAGTAACGGCCCGGGTGACCCGTCCATGGCCACACAGACCATACAGAACATCCAGCGTGTCGTGAACGAGCCCAACCCCAAACCTCTGTTTGGCATCTGCCTGGGGCACCAGCTTCTGTCCATAGCTATCGGTGCCAAAACCTACAAGATGAAGTAAGAATCAGCCTTTTTTTTTTGTTTCCTATATTCCTAAACAGAACTGTAGACAAGAGAACTGCTGTTGAACTTTTCTATGTTATGATCGCCATCCATTTTTGGGGGGGTCATATGATCAAGACTTTTGGCCACAAAGAAGTAGTTGAACAGTACATGTACTATTAGAAACTAGCTGTTGTTTTCTCAAATCCTAGATTCAGTTCTGGTCAAATTGAATTAGTACCATCATTGATCACTATAACATTGGTTTCTTCCTCTGTGGTAATTGTTGTTGTTGTTACTCTGCAGGTATGGCAACCGCGGCCACAACCAGCCGTGCATCCACTCTGGCACGGACCGGTGTTACATCACGTCCCAGAACCACGGCTTCGCTGTTGACGCATCCAACCTCCCCCAGGACTGGTCTATTCTCTTCACCAACGCTAACGACAAGACCAACGAGGTACCAGGTCTCTTCAACATTTGGGATGATTAAAAACTAGCCAGTTTAGCTTAACGAGTGTACAAGTGCACTGTCCAGAACTTATGAATCTACTGTGACAAAAATCTACTGCCATGCCAAAAAATGTATTTCTGTATCCTGTTGTTTTTCAGTCGGTATTTTATGTGGACTGGTAGATTTCACTCTTTCCCCATTCTTTGTTTGCAGGGTATTGTGCACAACTCCAAGCCCTTCTACAGTGTCCAGTTCCACCCAGAGAACATGGCAGGGCCACAGGACCTGGAGTCACTGTTTGATGTCTTCTTGGATGTGGTCAGAACGCACAAGAAAGGCATGGGACAGGCAGGGTAGGGGGCCTTGTATCTTTACATTGAAAGAATTAGTACTACTGGTAGCATTAAAAGTTGAACTTTTAAAACTGAAATTGAACAATCAGGTCTTTGTTACATTTTGTTGGACCCTAATACCTCATCCCTCGTGAACTTGAAAGTAGCCTACATGTCAATTTGAGCATTTCTTTAATAAATTGTTGAAATTGTGGTACCAAAAAAGTTTAACGTACAGTGTAGTCATCTTGAATACTAGATTAAGTGTTTAAAACTTTTAACAGTTATCTCACTGTTAACTTTTAATAAAAGCCTATTCTGACTAAATTCGAATTGTGCCTTTAGGTAAGTCCCAGAAAAATTCTCATTTTAACAAATGTTCCTCCCACAGCCCTTGCGTAAAGGATCGTCTGGTTGACCATCTTGAGTACAAGGTGCCACCATCGGTGCCTGAGAGTCGCCCCAGCAAGGTGCTGATCCTGGGCTCAGGGGGCCTGTCTATTGGTCAGGCCGGGGAGTTCGACTACTCTGGATCTCAGGTTTGTGATTTTGCCCACTAGTTAGCTTTTAGTATTGTGTGCAATGCCACTAGTGTAAATTACGCTGCCTATATTTTGAGTCTTATACCTGTAATTGTGGAAGTGGTGAGGTTCAGCCTTGTATGACTCAGATTACTTGTGATAAGGTAAGAAGTTATCTATTTCCCCTAGAATTCTTGTTACCATGCCTCCTGTTTTTTTAGGCCATCAAGGCGTTGAAGGAAGAAGGTATCCAGACGGTCCTGATCAACCCAAACATCGCCACAGTCCAGACCTCCAAGGGCCTGGCAGACAAGGTGTACTTCTTACCCATCAAACCTGACTACGTCACACAGGTCAGCGGACAAGTTCTCTCATTCTCCTCTATTTTTAGTTCATTTGGTTGATTCCATAGCTGAATAGGTACAAATGTATTATAAGAAGTGGGCTGTGGTTAAATCTATGAATAGTCTGTGAATAAAAACACACAGTCCTCTTGAGACAGGCATATGTAGTGGTGAGTCCTCACCAAAGACAATGATTCAGATATAATTTTAGACATACAGTCAAACCTGTCTATAGTGGTCACTCAAGGGACTGGTCAAAATTGACCACTATGGCCAGGTGACCACTATAGAGAAATGGCCGTTAGTTGCCCCCCCCCCCAAGTGACACATGCTTTCAGTACCATTGAACAAAGATGTATTTATGTCTTTATTCTCAAACATATGAAAACATTCATTGCACAGGTAAGTCTCTTTTCAAATGTAACATTACATGTTATAATTCAATTGTTGTTCTTTTGCTTTAGTTGTGGGCTTGAAAAAATTATATATCAAAACTGCATGCACTCGACATGATACTCAGTTGATCTACTGGGACTATGAAACCTTCCCACTAAAGTATACAAAATCACTGGTTGCCGTTTACTGTTCTTGTGTACGTGTAACATCGATGTTACCTACAGAAAACTTGAAAGCGAATCAAACAACAAAGTTTCTGTCGACTCCAAGCCATGTTTCTTCCGACTGCAAACTCCTTCGACCGATAATTCCTTCTCACTCGCTGTCAGTTGAATCACATCCACCTTGTGGAATACGTTCGACGTCTGTCTTTCCGCTTTTGCCATCGTTTCTCCGCAATCGCCACGTTACTAGTACCGTAAGTCGACAAGTGGAAGAGAATGACATCGCCATGTTTTTGTTCTTTGGTGAGTGCTTCGCATGACCGACATCGCCACAACGAATTCCAACGATGTAAACAAGATTTTTTGTACCAAGATGCTGTCCATTTAGTTAACAGCAAAATAATTGTTCATCTGTTGCCGTTTATTTTCCGTTTTTTGGTCATTTTTGAACATGAAAACGTAGCGAAAACTTTCCTTTGTTTACGGCTTGGGTTTCTTCCGGCGTGGGTTGTCTGCCTCTGCCATTATGCCAATGTGGTGGTCAACAAAAATAGTGCTGCTTTCAGGCTTACAAATTTTGTAGAATATTCACTACAGACTTAAGTTTACGATGGAAATTAGTTTTAATAATGTATTCCAAATATTTTTGTAATGTAATCACGCCATTTGATGCTATAAAATTAAATAAAAGTCGGCAGATCTACCTTCAAACTAATGGAGTCTTCCGATGACCCCAATTGACCTGATTGTCGCTGCAGCCTGCGCCATTTTGAAAAATCACGAAACGCATTTTCTCAGCCCAAATTTCTTGAATTATGCCCGTGAAAAAGGGAAGTTGGCCACATATTTATGCTTTTCAAGGAATCGAAAAATCAAATATGGATATTCGTAAGTTTTTTGTAAGGATGATTGCCGCAATCTTCGCCGAGTCCACTGAAAGCACCGCGGCACGCACGACATGGTGTTTCAGATATAAAAGACGCCAACACAAGCGACCGCAAAAATTTCGTGTCAAAATCAAGTTTTCCTTTATTTCATACACATCTGGAGTCTAATTTCAGTTCACATTTTAATAATGTAGCGGCCACAAAATTATCACAAGGCTTGATTGAACGTCCTAACGGCCGTAGCCCGAGGTCGGGTGGTGTTACATACGTGGTGCTTAGCGGGTAACGGCCGGCCAGCCGTGACCGCTATCGGCGGTGTTGACAGCCGGCGGGACCGGAATGGGGTGACCGCTGACCGCGTTGAACAGTGACCGCTATATACGCGATTCTTAATGCTTACGTAAATGGGAAAAATTCAAGGGACCGGCAAAAACCGACCGCTATGGCCGGGTGACCGCAATGCCAAGGTGACCGCTAGTACAGGTTTGACTGTAGCTCTAGTTTTAGACAATTACCTTTTACTATGTGGATTTTGAAGTTAATTTGTACTCTGTTTCTATGTTCTTTTATCCTTGTTATTTGCAATTAGCCTTCGGACAGGAATTTGCAATTAACTAATGCAATAAAAGTCAGGTTTTCCTGGTACAAAACAATGTATTTTAATGTATATGAGGGATTGTACATATTGCCTGTCTTGTCCATTGTAATTTTTTATGCAATTCAGGGAGTCTTATCCCTGCTGTAAGGTTTGCTTTTTGATGTCACAAATAATGTAAAAAAAATCAATTATCAAACTTATCATTTTTAAATACCAGGTCATCAAAAGTGAGCGTCCAGACGGAGTGTTGCTGACCTTCGGTGGACAGACGGCGCTGAACTGTGGCGTGGAGCTGACCAAGCAGGGCGTTTTCGAGAAGTACAACGTGCGCGTCCTTGGTACCCCGGTCTCGTCCATCGTGATGACTGAGGACCGCGAGATCTTCGCCAAGAAGATGGCTGAAATTAATGAGTTTGTTGCCCCCAGCGAGGCAGCATACTCTGTGGACCAGGTAAGTTATGCTGCACTAAAGGGTTAACATTAAACTTGAAGTATATGGAAGTAATTGAAAGAGAAACACGTATGCAAGATTGTACTGTGGTGGTACTGTTTGATTGTAGTTGGTCAATGATACTGTACTCATTTCTTAAAGATAAATTCATCTGCACAGCTGAACAGATAAATTGATACTACAACCATCACTTTTTTTCAGAGTCAAAGAATAAGCTGCCAGAACAAGTCAAACACTGGCCTAAGAAATGGAACTGGAAAAATTGAATGTGTGTATAAAATTTCCTGCTAATTCTTTTCAGACTGTCGAAGCTGCAGAGCGCTTAGGCTACCCCGTCATGGTGCGAGCAGCCTACGCCTTGGGCGGGCTGGGCTCAGGGTTTGCCAACAACAGAGGAGAACTGACCAAGCTGGCTACGGCGGCCTTCGCTCACACAAACCAAGTCCTGGTGGACAAGTCGCTCAAAGGCTGGAAGGAGGTGGAGTATGAGGTGGTCAGGGATGGCTTCGACAACTGCATCACGGTGGGTCCTTTGTTTTTGATTATATTGTAGGTTATAAGGTTTTTAATTGGATCATAGCTGTCTTTTTTATATACGTTTAATTTTTATGGCTCAAGTTACTGGTCCATGTCAAATGTGTTGGCAGATCTACAGTATGTGGCCTTGCTGACATTTTGCTTGATTCATGATTACAGAGAGACGCATTCACAGAAAAAGTCATTCAGGTATTAATTTGAGCAAAAGCATGGTAAGATAATGGTTGTTGTTTCCTCAGGTTTGTAACATGGAGAATGTGGACCCGCTGGGGATCCATACGGGAGAGTCCATTGTCGTGGCTCCCAGTCAGACCCTGTCCAACAAGGACTACAACATGCTGAGGACGACGGCTATCAAGGTCATCCGCCATCTGGGGGTGGTGGGGGAGTGTAACATCCAGTATGCACTCAACCCGGAGAACGAACAGGTCTGATGTCTTTAGAAACCCTGTTACTCTTCTGTTCAGCAATATGCAATGAACAGTGTAACATTTCATGTATATTGAAAAAGATGTCATGAAAATGAGAACATAGAATATATAGAAACTTTCAGTACATACATCACCAAAAATATTTGATATTTAAATCCAAGATTCAAGATCACTTTATTGAACATTGCAGTGAGACCACTGAATTATGTCCAAAGTTTAAAAACAATTTACTACAGACAAACAGTATTTTCCACAATAAGATGCATTGGCTTTTTAGAAATGTTGCCATCTATAAGAATAAGTTGCACTGGTCAGAAAAAGGAAATATTTGCCAATCTTTTTACTTACATACAAAATGACATCCAGGAATCCTGTTAATATTCAACGAGTGTCATTCTTCCCTTTCCAGTTCTACATCATCGAGGTGAATGCCCGTCTGTCCAGAAGCTCTGCCCTGGCCAGTAAGGCCACAGGTTACCCGCTGGCTTACGTGGCGGCCAAGCTGGCCCTGGGTATCCCCCTCCCCGAGCTGAAGAACTCCGTCACAGGCTGCACCACGGCCAACTTTGAGCCCAGTCTGGACTACTGCGTGGTCAAGATCCCACGCTGGGACCTGAGGAAGTTCAACCGAGTCAGCAAAAATGTAAGACGCAAAATTTTTCTAAGTTGACTTATTATCTGCCTTTCTCAATTTCAATATTATCTGTACCTGTGGATTTGGAAGGGACTATTATAGTGCCTGTATTCATTTTTGTAGAAGAAGACTATTTATTTAGCTCTTTTGTTCTTGTTTCGGTACAAATGAAAATGGCTGTAGTAGTTAATGTTAATGAAAATGAATAGCAAGGATACAACTCAAATGTTCACATGTCTTGTAGTTTCCTGGCTTATGCTTAAAGTGTTCTTTCAGCTTTGTGGTAACAGAATATTTATAGGATTATCATTGACTGTCGAAAACCTACTAAGGAAGGTAAACAGACAGTTGTATGAAAACGGGTATGGCTTATTGGAGAAAGAAAAACAGAGGCCTATGGTTTGATAAACTAGAAACACTGTTCAATTGAGTTTTACAGTTGCTGATCATCTGACAATACTTTCTCCCTGCCTTTCCCCAGATTGGCAGCTCCATGAAGAGTGTAGGAGAGGTGATGGCAGTGGGACGGCGGTTTGAGGAGGCCTTCCAGAAGGCTCTGCGCATGATGGATGAAAACTGCCTCGGCTTCGACACAAACCACAGCCTGATCGACCTGGAACTGTCAGATCTAGATAAGGTAAGGATGCTGGTACTCAATGTTTAAAACACACACTCACTCTCCGGTTTATCGTCTGTCATTCCCCGACTTCCGAGGGTTAGACATACTCGCACTGCAATACTGAGGCTTGATGGCAGCCTACCTCTTGCCTCTGTCCTGTGGGTTGATGGACGTAGGTCCGAGTTTTAAACGACTGCATTTTCTTAGTGGTTGATAAACAGATTTGATACATGTATGTAACGGGAATGTTTTTGTATCTGGCAAAGGTTTTTAATCGATACATAACATAAAGTTATTGACATCAAAAAGTTATTGATACATAAAAGTTATTGTCTTAAAAGACATATTCACCCAACACTACTGTCCCTGTGCTTAAGAAAGATGTAATCTGTTTATACAGGAGCTGGTCAGTCCCACAGACCAGAGGATCTTTATGGTGGCCAAGGCCATCGCAGCCGGCTACACCATCGACCGTCTGTACAACCTGACTCGCATCGACAAGTGGTTCCTCTACAAGTTCAAGAACATCGTGGACTGTGCTCAGACAATGCAGAAGTTCTGCACAAAGGTGAGAGAAGGGTCCACATAACTTTTTAACTTACATTTTTGCATTTCACATATGAATTGTAGCCACAACAAACACAACACAGGTCCATTCTCTACTAACAAAATATTCTGATCATTGTTGATATTGAAATCAGTGGTATTTGAAGTTAACAGACTGTTATTAAAAAATAAGGAATTTTTACTTTTGATATTATTTCTATCAAAAGTAAAGGAGAATTTGTAGATGATACATTTGAGTAGTGTGAGGTTCTTTTGGAGATTTGAAGAATTAGTTTCTAAAGTGCTTCTACACTGTACTTCCTTTTCGTACTTTGCAGGCCAATATGCTGGACAAGGACATCCTGCTTCAAGCCAAACAGCTGGGCTACTGTGACAAACAGATCGCTGCCTGTATTGAAAGGTAAGGCTCTTCAAATATACTCTGATACAAACTCAAATTTTGTTGACTTAAAGGACAGGTGACTAAACAAAAGCTGGTTCTACAATACTGTGCTGTTGCTTCTGATGTTATAAGTCACCAGAAAAAAGTTGCACAAAGCAGTCAATATTGAAGAAACCATACTCGAGGTTGACAATATTTTATCTTGTTCCTTAGCACTGAGCTGGCCGTGAGGAAAGCCCGTCAGCAGTATGGCGTTGTACCGAGTATAAAGCAGATAGACACGGTGGCTGCAGAATGGCCGGCCTCTACAAACTACCTGTACCTGACCTACAACGGCTCTGCCAGCGACCTGGACTTCCCCGGAGGTTACATCATGGTGATCGGGTCGGGCGTGTACCGTATCGGCAGCTCCGTGGAGTTCGACTGGTGCGCTGTGGGATGTATACGCGAGCTGAGGAAGGTACTATCGCTTTATTTCTTGGTACTTTTGGATTTCCTCATTGTGTGGTATAAGTTGTGGGTACATTTTTATTGCAAGTAGAACATTTAATCTATCCCAGTTGTAATGTTACATTTATACTTTTGTGAAGATGTATGTAAGGAATTTGGGATTTCCCCCCATGAAAAAAAGTGACCAGAGGTTGCAAAAGCAAGTGAGACATTGATGACTAGGCAGTGGCTTTTAGAACCGTTACTTTCATAGAGATGAGGTTCGTGACTACCATTAAATACTTTGATAGATTGTTCTGAACTGGCTTTGCTTGTTTTACAGCTTGGCTTCAAAACCATCATGGTGAACTACAACCCTGAGACAGTGAGCACAGACTACGACATGTGTGACAGGCTCTACTTTGACGAGATCACTTTTGAGGTTGGTACAACAGTTACTGCAGGAATAAACTTAGTATTACGATGAAGTTGGAAAAGCCACAGCTGCAATTTTCATGCATTTTTGTTCTCAGAACTCAAAATTATTATTTATTTTCTGACTTTGGTTGTCCGAAGAGCTGTCTGTTATTGACTTTGATGTTGCTTCTATCCTAGACTGTGATGGACATCTATGAGTTTGAGGACCCAGAAGGCATCATCCTGTGTATGGGAGGACAGCTGCCCAACAACATTGCCATGGATCTGCACAGGCAACAGGTATACATGTTAACAATGAGATCTGTTTCCATCTTGTAACATAGTGGTTTAATTGAAAGCTTCGGGACTTTCCTCTTGGTTATAGTCTTACCAAGGAATGAATATTCGAATGAAGGCTCATTCATGGATTGAATTTAGTTGACATCATTTTCTAGATTTTTGGAACAGGATAATGAAAAATGTTTGAGATCTGCATAAGAAGAAAATTTACACAAATTGATGATCTGAAAATAAAAGTTGCATGGACTCCTTCCAAATCATTTCTCTAACACAATTACATGTACCTTACAGGCCCGGATCCTGGGTACATCGCCAGAAGGCATTGACAACGCAGAGAACAGGTTCAAGTTCTCCCGTATGCTGGACAACATCGGAATCGAACAGCCCCAGTGGAAGGAACTGACAGACATGGACGTAAGTAAAATGGACAAATTCAAAAGTCTCACTGTAGCATGTGTCTATAGCTGTTGCATAGACTTCTAAGTGTAGAGCTCAGCGTTTTGTGGTAAAGCCCTTTGCAGAAGCACCACCTTGCACTTAGTGTCAAAACTGCACCTTGCAGTAACTGCCTTTCAGTAACTTTGTCCTCAGATTTGTTACCTTCGCCAAGAAGGTTATGTTTTCGTTGGCGTTCGTGTGTCTGTGTGTGTGTGTGTGTGTGTGTGAGCACGATAACTCAAGAAGGCTAAGATGGATTGTCTTGATACTTGGTAGGTGGGTAGGTCTTCATGAGACGTGGAACTGATTAGATTTTGGGCCCCCTAACGGCTTGTTATGGTACTGCAGCTGAACTTCCGGTTTTGATATCTCGTGATCTAGACATACTAGGGTGACGAAATTTGGATGGTAGGTAGCTCTTGTGCTGGGGAACAAGTGACATGAGTTTGGATCCCCTAGCGGCTTGCTCTGGAATTGCAGGGGCATTAGTTGAAAAATGTTTAAAGGCGGATAACTCAAGAACCGATTGATGGATCGTCGTGATTTTTGGCATGTAGGTAGCTGAAGTGATGCTTGACTAATGTTATTACAATTATGCAAATATTAATGTAATTTGCATAATTAATGAGGAAATTCTATTTATCAGCTGCATTCCATGATAGGACTATTCAAGCTTGTGATATATGTAATGCAGAACGGCAGAAATACAGGCAGATATCTATTATGCAAATGAAGACTTAATTTGCATAATTAACGAGAAAATGTTATAATTACATAGTGGTAATGTCTGGAATTTCATACTTGGGATATTTGAAAGTTATGTGAACGTGAACATTATTAAACATAATTTATTCAAATAAGGACCTCATTTGCATAATTTATGAGGACATGCTATAATGGCATGCATTGATAAGATAAGACTGTCTTCTGGTGTAGAATATGATCAACAGATATAATTGATGCAATATAGGATCCTATTCGCACAATCAGGGGGATTTATCTATAATGTCTTAGTCATAAAGGCTAACATCATTTGGCGAAGGTATGAGATCGTGGAACTCTAGTTGATGATCATATTGAATGACACATTTTCAACCAAACATTTTGAATACACTGATTTCCTTAGCAGTCAATATTATTGAGCTCTGTGGATGTAATTTCTTGTGCTTTGGTCACGTTTCCAGACTGCTCGTGAGTTCTGTGAGAAGGTTGGGTACCCGTGCCTGGTGCGACCGTCCTACGTGCTGAGCGGTGCGGCCATGAACGTGGCCCACTCCGCACACGAGCTGGAGGACTACCTCAACAACGCTGTGTCCTTTTCCAGGGAACACCCTGTCGTCATCTCCAAGTTCATCCTGGAGGCCAAGGTGCTTTTTCATTACACCTTAGTTCATCTGTGTTGGTAGTAATCATAGTAAAAGGTTGAACTTTATTCCAACACACAATTGTACAGGGATCAACTCCCTGGCACTTTTGATCAATTGCTTACGTACATATCAGTTAAATCTCACGTGTTTGTAAACCGTAACTCTCGTGAGATCACGTTGTGAAGTGATTGGTCATTAATTATCCTGATGAAGGCGACAGTGGTCGCTGAAAATTTGATCCCTGAAAATTTGATCCCTGTACAATTGTGTGTTGGAATAAAGTTCAACCTTTTACTATGTGCTTTGGGCATTTTGCAGAAACATTGCTCAACGTACAACACAAAGAGCAATACAGAAATATTTTAAGAATGCTTAATACAGATGAAAAATATAAAATTTATACCAACACCAAGAAGCAAACCCTACAGCAGGGATAAAACTCCCTGAATTGCAGAAAGTTTGCATAGGCATATCCAAATGATGATTTAGCCAAAAATCAATTTTTTTTTACATGACAAATTACTGCTCTCGTTGATGCCATTGTACCACAATTTGATACTTGTGTAATCCAGTATTCCTGATATCTTGATATTGTTCTGTCCTTGTTAGGAAATTGATGTTGATGCGGTGGCCAGAGATGGAGAGGTCCTGGCTATCGCTGTGTCTGAACATGTGGAGAACGCAGGTGTCCACTCCGGAGACGCCACGCTGGTGACCCCACCTCAGGTTAGAGCACGCCCCACAACTCCTGCACTTCACATGTATGATGTGATCATTAGAGAATAGACAAAAACTTAATCAAAACTGTACAGAATTGAGTGTGTAACCAATATGCTTTCCTGTATATTGAGACCTCAACAAGTACAAGTAAGTAAGTACATTGCAAGTGTTGCAGTATTCGTACTGCGCAAATTTGTTTACTTTCTCAAAGTTAATTATGTGCTCAGTAAACCTGTAAATTGAAAGTCGTAGGAACCTTGACCTGGACAAAATGTCTAACTGCAAGTTAATGATGTTCAATGATGAAATGTGCAGGGTAAATTGGACAGTTTTTTTCCAGTAAATTAAAAGTCTAAAATAGAAACCCTGACTCATGGAAACAAGACCCAAAGTAAAGCGTCCAGCCAGGCTGGATATTGCAGCCAGCGGGGAACCTCGGTGTGCAAACAGATCCCTGTTTTAAAGACACCAAATAAAGATTTAACCTTGTCTGTTTTTGATTTAGTGCTTGTTTTGTCAGGTTAGGACCTGCTCGGTTGGTGTAGCATGGATTAAAGTGTTGGGATAAGGCAACCTTATATAAACTCACCCTTAGTGGATGGCATCTATCCATGCATTGATTTTAATTGTTGTATTAAAAAAACAATAAAATAGAATGTCTATTCTATCTCAGCCAGACAATATGTTGACAAGACTTTGGTTGATACTAACAGTTGCCACCTGAGTTAGAATACACTGTTCTCAAGACATGTGGCAGCTTCAATAAGGCAGATGTAAGATTATCTTCACTGTAAGATGCATGGGCTTATATGTTGTTTGATTGTGACAATGGTGGATAGAGAAAGATTTTTTTGCAACCTGAAACAGTGGTTTTCCTGATGTTTGCAATTATCAGGTTAGAGACATTCTTGATTAATATAATGAGATTAACACTGGTCAGTTCAAATTGGGAAAAACAGAAGCAATTGGGAAACCTCAGAAATATCAAATTTCTGCCTATAAGTGTGGTATCATCTGAAAGCTCTTTTCATCACGAAAGTAGTCATGTGAAAATTATTAGCTAGTGATGTTCATAGGCTTAGATATGACTGATTGAAAATGTATTAGACCACTGGTCTGAGGGAAAACCATGTATGGGCTATAATTTAGGCCAGGTGGGCTGTATAAACAACAAGGTGTTGATTGGCCTAGACCATTGTGGTCTTGGCCCTGGCCAGACTGGACTTCACACCTCTAATCACCTAGCCCATTGAACCCAGCGCAGGCCAGTGGTCTGACAAGCAAGGTGTGATAACTCATTATGCGAGTGCTTTGTTCAGTGTGGAATGGCCAATTATAACTCATTTGCATTGGAGTGGGCTACTGCTAGGCCACTGTGTTCTATGCATAACCAAGTGTGGTCTGTGTGTTGTTCACATGGTCCAGCCAATAGACCACTGGCCTGGGCAACTTTCAAAACGGAATATCTTCATAATGTTACACGTTATGACCAAATTAAAGACATCATGATGCAGGGGAAATCATGCTCTTTCCAATGACATGTAAAAGTGTACTGTATCTTCAGTAGAAAAAAAGTTAGAAAATTGGATGACCAAGATGGCCGCCTTGAAATCGGGAAACTGAACTTCCCAATTTAAACTGACCAGTGTTACTGATGTTTATAACATTTTAAATGATGGCATCTTCTACAGGACTTGAATGAAGAGACCCTGCGTAAGATCCATGCCATCGTGCTGGCCATTGGGCGAGAGCTGGAGGTGACCGGGCCATACAACATGCAGCTCATCGCAAAGGTGCGTAACTCCTACTTTCCTCAGGGAAACTGTATTTCAGAGAAGAACTATCAGCTGCTTTTAGAAACCTGTTTTTATTAGGTGCTTACCAAATGTTTATTTACTGAATAACATGAGAAAACCTTTCTAATCTTTTTATTACCTCCATGAAATGTGTCATGGAGGTTATATTTTCAGTTGCGTTTATCTGTCCGTCCTTCCGTCCTTCCGTCCTTCCGTCTGTCTGTTGGTCAACAAGATAACTCAAGAACGCCTGGATGGATTGGTTTCATACTTGGTGTGTTGGTAGAGTGTGACAAAAACTGGAAACGATGAGATTTTGGTCCCCCTAGTGGCTTCCCTTGGTACTGCAGCGCAACTTCCGGTTTTGATATCTCGCGATCTGGACATGCTAGGGTCATGAAATTTTGATGGAAGGTAGCTCTCGTGCTTGGGAAGAAGTCATATGAGTTTGGGCCCCCTAGCGGCTTGTTCTGGAACTGCAGGGCACTTTCTGGCGAAATGTTTAAAAGCCAATAAGTCCAGACAGGAACAACATATTTTCATTATTTTTGGTGTGTAGGTAGCTGAGAGAGAGATGTACATAACTAAATGCAAATTATGCAAATGAGGACTTTATTTGCATAATTAATGAGGAAATTCTATAATTACAGTGTTTTACATTATACTATGTAGCCTATGGCAGGCGGAACTTCAACAGATACTAATTATGCAAATGATGACCTAATTTGCATAATTAATGTGAAAATTCTATGATTTCGTAATGGTGAATGATGAGAATGCCATACTTGGGACATCTGTAAGTTAATCAAAAGTTAACATACATCACGATGCATATATCATGTTAATGCAGAGGTCATTTGAACAATTAAAGAAGAAATTTACATATCAAGATCATATTTCATGGAGGTATGAGGTCTCGGAATTCTAGTTTAAAATTTCTATTTATCTGTCTTCACTGGCAAAACCAATGGTGCATTAGATAGAATTTAGTAGCTGAAGAAAGGGGGGGGGGTCATCTGCTATCAACTGTGAGTGGTGAGAGGTTGTAGAACATGAAAGGATTTCCTCAGCCCCAATCTTAAACTGTTGTAGTGTTCCAGCACTAGACCAAACCAGTCATGCTCTGGTGCTGATAGATGAAGGTCAAACTGTTCCCAGTGATGAAGTGTTTGAGGGTTCAGAGGTTTACGGTCAGCCTTTGGTCCTGAAGAAAGGGGCCGACTGTTGGTCACTGTGTGACTGCTCTTAGAGTTTCCTGTTGACAGACTAGCCTGGAAGATGATAAAGATTCAGCAAGGAGTGTTGGAGCTTGTTTGTTTTAATCAACCACACCAGCAACAGGAGCTTTTTGTGTGTGCTAGTACTCTATCACTTCTTAGAGAAAGTCTATTGTGTAAAAATAACTGCTATATCAAAGTCTTTTGACAGAACTGAAGTCTACCTACATGTCTTACCTAAAGAGCCCTCAAGGTATCAAAACAAATGCACCTCTTATGATAGCTAAAACCATTGCTGTAAAAATCAGTATCATGTTTTATTGTGGGAAACATACACAAGTACAGTACATGAATCAGAAAATGATACTCGTGGCTGATACTCTAGAAATTTCAGAGGGCATTGAACCCTTTGCTGCACATCTAAAATATAGCGACTCTCGAGGCTGTGTTAACATCTTCTGGGAGTGTTGAAGCTTATTGGCGCTCTGGGACAGAAACAGTAGCCCCCATATTGAAGCTGCATGTTTGTTGTTACTGTGGCTGGCATATATCAACACATGCCTCTCTGCTGAAAGCTGAAGCTTGCTGAGACCCTGTTCAGCAACAAACACAGGTGGCAGGAAATGGTGGTGATTTGAGTATGAAGGGACTTGTCGGTCCAGGAGGAAGGTCTTCCTTCTGTGACATCTAAACTAAGGTCTTCCTTCTGTGACATCTAAACTAAAAGGATGTTCCTGTGCATAAACAAATGACAGTGATGCTGCAAATGGGATGTTAGGATGGGGGCAACCTTTGTCTAAACAAATTAACTTGATGATGTGATAACATTACTCTGACCATTTATAAACTTTGTGAAATATGCACTACACACTACAGCCCTTGAGTGTATAGGAAGAAGGTCTGGACTTAATATCCAGACACTCAGTTCTTTTATTTCAGGATATTCTATGGTTCTGTCTACTTTTCAGGTTATAGTCATTGCTTCAAATCAATATCAGTTCCTTCAAACAAACCTGGTACTCATAACAGACATACATGTACTATGCAGACAGCGAAGCATTTTAAAGGCTGCTCTTTCCTCCAGGAGACCAGACAGTACATGACATGAGGTGAACATGTGTCGTTCCCTTTGCCACCTAGGTGAACCTAGCCTGTGACCTCTCTAGATTTATTGCACATGGCCATCATTTGATAGTTGGTGCCGGTGGAGGTCAGGGATGGGGCACAGAGGTCAGCAGAAGGTCATGTGTTATTGGTCTGGTTTGGTGGAGGATGAAATCATCCAGAGAGCATGCTGGGTAGCATTCTGGCAAAAGTTAAAGCATCAGTTTTCAAGGACAAGGAGAAATGTAAAATATGAAGTAAAGGACTGTTCAAGTCAGGGGAAGAAGTGACAAAATGAGATATGACATTTCATGACATATTCGAAGTTTCTGGTGGTCTTCAGTCATACCTTTTATGGTATTGAACAGACAAAGAAGCTGAATAGCCCATATATGTAGGACAAGGCCAACTTTCCTTTTAAGTAATTCCCTCTCCATATGCGTGGAAAAGCACAAGGCTAACGTAAGTAATGACCTTCGTACCACCTTCTTCAAAACATGTGGTTAACCACACTGCCCTGCTCTATTATATTTTGTCATCTCTCATGTATACCACCTGGACCAAGTCAAAGTATAAGCAGTGTGACTAAGTATGCTTCGGTAATGACCAATCAAAAGTTAAAGACATTACTGTGAAATCAAATACCCTTGATGATCAGGATGTTTTTGAAGATGGGAAGAGTGAAATTTTGATTCAGATTGCATGTAAAAAGAGAGATAGATAAGACTAGTGCTGAAGATATTTTGACAAATTTTGTACGGCATGAAGGTAGAAAATAACTACATGTACCTCCAGGATACAGGTACATGTAGCCGCACAAGTGTTGAAAGACATCAGTGGGAGGTGTGACACCCTGGGATGAAGGTGAAAGTCATGAAAAAGGTTAGACGGTGATGCAATTTCCTGTCTGCCCCGAGCAAGGAGGACCCCTTCTCCAGCTTCTTACATAGGATGGTTCCAGTACACCAGACACGTGGAGGGGCCAGGGTCCTCCATGTGATCCCTGTCCCCCTCTCAGGCAGACTTAATCAAGTACAGATTCTCTAGTCCCACCCAGATAGCCTGGAGTATACCCTGCCCTGATTCTGCCAGCCTGGTGCTGTACAGCATCCTCTGGGTTTGGTCCAAGAGGATGGGGAAGAAAAGGATGGGTTAGAAAGTACAAAATGAAAGAAAGATCATTTACTTCAGCTGAGTTTACTTGGAGAACACAGATTCACAGCCTATAAGTCACACTGAACGAAGAGATAATTATTTCTGAATAGATATTTATGTCACTCATTTATTTTCAATAGAAGCCAAAGGTGTTTCAGCTCCACATCTGGACATCTTTGTACATTACAAAATGACTTAAGGTAGACTGAGACACATGAATCTCATCTTATCTTAGCATATTACAAAACTGTATTATTTTGATGATATAAACTGACAACAATACATGGCTAGCACCTTCATGTAATGATCCTTTTTTTTTTACACATTTCAGAGTTGTAGATAAAACACAAAGTTTCTCAAGTCACCTTTGATTCGTTTAAATATAGTAGACAGTACAAAACTAGACTACATTTTGTACATACAGTCAGTCATTCCCATAAGTTTGCAGGATATAAAGTTACTAGATATACATGTACCATCATAAATCCAACCATGGTGTCTACATGCTGTAAGCTGCCTATATTTGGAAACATAAAACTGTGGACTTCTTAGCGGCTATTTTGGTTGCAGAACAGTTTATTGGTCCTACCATGGCGGACATACCGACTGCTGAAACATGTCGTCAGGGGCAACAAAGAATCCCAGTACTGTGGGCAGATGCGCCCTGTCTGACTCCTGAAAAGAAGAAGCGAAAACAGAAAGACAAGAATAACCACCACACACTGTCTGCACACACACGGCATGATTTTATCCTTTGAGGACAACCCCATCTTTGTTTCTCTATGATCACATATGTTTGACTAATTGTAGACAAGCATGATATATTGAAATGCATGTACATGTATCTTCAATCCCTTTTATTTCATATTTTCTCCCACAACCCGTTAGTTACAATTTTGTGCTACTTTTAATAGTTTTACACTCTGTTCCGTTCTCCTTAATTTGCTCTTTTCCAACAATTGAAACCTGTCCTGCATCACATACACACAAACACACACACAAATAACAAAATTTAAATAGAAATGATATCCAGGTCTTTATCATGAGGCATTTTGATGATGACTGATGTCTACCCTCCTCTGGCAGTCCAATATTGTTTGGACTTCATGTGATTAAAAAAACTTGCCTGCCAAAAAACATAACACAATGCCTTGTTTCGTACCAGGCTTGTTCTGGCAGCTTGCATGTCAAATTAATTGGATGATATTACAAACAGTATTTACAAAGGGCTCAAACACAAGCCACTTGTAATGACAAGGCAAAGACAAAGGTTGGAAATGTGCAATATGTCCATAATAAGGAGGGATAATGCAAGAGCTGGTGCTCTTCAGCATTAGAAAATCTAATGTTTACCATTGATACCTTATGCCCAAGTATGTCTCCATCTCCCAACCCTTGTGTCAAACCTTACAATCCAGTGATGTCTGGGCTTAACTTGCCAACCTTGACATTTGCAGGAAATGTTCTTCACATCATAAGAAAAATTCTGAAAACAAACATGGTATTTTTCTATCAGATAGTTCATCATCAGAATCTGTCGTTGAAGTTCTCTGGCCTGACTTTAAGAGTGACAGACTTGAGGGAGTAGAAGTAGCCTTTCCAGCTGAGCCATGTGATGCCGTCATAGACGTAGTAATGCCCATTCCATCCACCCTCATAGTCCCCACCGTGGTAGTAGATCCCGTTCAGATTGGCCTACAGAGACAAAAGGAAAGAGTCAACAAGCAGTTTATGAAATGAAGAGGAAAATTTGTATTATTACACAATGTTGTTCAGGTGATGAAAAAAGCAAGGCCAGTCACAAAATTCCTGTGAGCAGGTATTCTCAATAGAAATGCACCGTACACAGTATATGTACATGTAGGTATGATTACTGTTCATCCCAATGTTATTCAAGGACTAAAATACCATTCTGCCATTCAGAGAATAATAGTCCAATGTATAGTCTGGTTAAAAAGCTGTTTTGTGAATTTAAAGTAGACAAAACAGAGTAGAATAAGCCTAGTACTCTCCCTTCCTGTGAGGTCTCTGTCCAACCGATTATTTATGTTGTAAATATTCCCCTTTCCTTAAAGCCTTTCCCTTTGTAATTCAGCCTAAACACAGTGGTAAGAATGGACAGGGAATGTGCACAGATCACTTCACAGACTTGCTCCTTTTGTATACTTGTTGATCCCACCATAAGTGTGGCGGGTCATGCCTGAGTTACACTGGCGCGCTGAAGAAGCTGACATCTCACATCTGAGTGGCCCTTCCCAGCAAATTGAAATTAATTTGCGAGGGAAGGTCATAGCAGTACTCCTACTGAGGTCTTGTTTATCCCATAAGTTTGTAGGGTCATGGTAGAGTGAGGATGTGCAGGATAATTTAAAGCCCTTGGCTCACATCTGAACTGGCCTCCCAGGAAATCGAAATTAATTTGTGAGGGTGGGTCGCGGCAGCCAGACGACTTGGCAGTAGGCACGTGCTATTTACACAACTTTGGGAGCTGCAACATGCCGACCCACGATTTCACACACCATGACAAACCTGTTTCTGTCAACAAAGGGTCAAGTGTATCGGTTCAAGTATGTTGTATGGTGGAAGGCTGTTTAAGTAGTCCATCAAAAATGTGATTTGGAACAATTTATCAACTTGATCAGTAGAGCCTTTGCCCCACAGAGCCACATGTTGGAGGAATTGGCAAAGGGCTTCTTTTGAAACATGGATGGAATTTTTTTTTCAATTCTGGAACCTGTATGGATAACTACCTATACATTTGTCAAGGTTCCATGTGATGTAGCACATGTCACAGACAAGTCAGAACAGACAGGTTCCATGTCTGTTGTCTGACGTCACACAGATAGGAGTGAGAACCCGTCTCTCCATCTCTGCCAAGGCTGGCACCAGCACAAGCAGCCAAGCTCGGTAACATGAGACAAATGGGATCCCCACAGTAAAATTCCCCTTGTTGACTTTTGGACAAATGCCTGAAATGGCATACTACATCAATTTTAGTGGCATGGGAAGAATGAAAACCATTTTTCACAGTTTTTCACGTGTGATTCTCTTTGACATTATGTCATCAGGAGCAATTGATGGTAGTGCGTTGCAAGTCTTCAGGCCTTGCGAGATCATTTCATGAAGGTTCCTGCTTTAAAACTCTGTTTATAGCCAGGAACATTGTTTGAAATCATTTCAAAGGGTCAGTCACAAATGTGATTGACTGTGGAAATGATTTGCTTCAACTTCAGGAAAGGAATGTTTGGTAAAAGTAAACAGTCCTCTCAATCCTTCGCCCCCTGCTAGTTCCACTTGACTTGGTCATCTGGTTCGAATGTTGAACTGCCGAAGAGATTTACCGAAGACTTACCTTAGATGAAAGACTTGAAGCATGCAGTCCCAATGTCAATGTCACTAGCCCTCTCAGATTGAAAAAAGATTTGCTGTCTGACTTTTCAGTGAAAATTTTTAACAGAGCATCCATATTTAGGACCTGGATCAATGTGATTTATGTTAGTTGGGAAGAATTGTGAAGCATTGGGAAGCATTTCTGAGATTAAACTTGCAGTAACTCATCAAGCAGAGGTTGAATGGGAAGATTATGATGGATTAGATTGACAGAAAAAGTTCAATCTTCCCTAAGCCCCTACAACCTCTGCTTGGAGAGTAAATACACTTACATGCGTGCAGTCCCAGTACCACCAGCCAGCTTTCCTCAGCTCTGCACAGTGGTACATGCTGGCATCATAGTCTGAGTCATAGGTGCTGAATCTGTGGTAAAACAACCGCAGGTGTTCTTACATAAGGCACAAGGTTTTAAGATTAAGAAGAATGACCTAGATTTATACACATCTTTAAGTTGATTTTTTTGTGTCTTATTGACAGCCTTCATTTTTTGGAAGGTTGAAAGTTCAACACATAGATTGGAAAGAAAACATGAGTTTGTACATACAATATACCTGGGTAAATATAAATATATGGGATCATAATTTTGTGAGGAGGAGGGATATGTCCTTGGTACCGAATAAGCTTAGCTGAGTGTCACGAGTAAGATTGGTATATTCCAGTAGTTTGAAAAATACTGCCACACAGTTGTCCAATCCTGCTGTTGAATCTAAAACTGATTAAAGAGATTAATGACAGCTTGATAATGATAAAGCTACTTGTTACCTTCATCCTATATGTGTACATTGGTATGTAGGTCAGTGCAATCAGACTGATAGTACAGTAGTAGTTGCTAAGAGCGTTGAGCTCTCTTAGCACCCACATGTTAGCCCAGATCGTTGTTAACATTGTGGGTACTTGGTAAGTTTGCTGAGAACACACAGTCACTGTAACGACTGGTGGGAAATCGGTTACAGGCACTGGAGTGCTTCCCTGCCTGAGGCTGCTGGCTCATTACAGCTAACTGGGCTATCAGGAATCAGTTATTCAGTCCATTAGAAAAGATGACAGTGCTGATAATGGAGACCATGCACCCTAAGGTACATGTACACAATGTAAAAGAGGAAATGAACTGAAGGAAAGGAACTACAAGTGGTATTTCGTGAGCTGAGAAAGACTGGGAAAATGTTTGGCCATTTACCTTGATCCACTATTTGGGAAAGAGTCCCCAGCGTTTCCATAATAGCTTCCAACACGTACACGGTACATTTTATCCTCATTCTCCACATAGAACTGCGAGTATTCCGCGTATCTCGTGCTGTTGCTCCAGTCTTCCAAAGTCACACGCATCAGGTATTGTCCCTGCTTTGTCACCGCGCTGATCTTGTCATTGCCCAACCAGTGCTCTCCCTCCAGGTGTCCGAAGCCCTCCTTGTACGCTTTCCATCCCCGATAGAAACTTTCCGACCCGTCCCAGCGGCGCTGGAAGAGGGTCCATCCGCCGCCCTCATCCTCCTGGTCACAGTACACGTGGAAGGAGTGATTACTCCCCTGGGGATGGACCTCGTACATGCCAGAGTCAGTCAGGCCCTGGTGGTACGCATCTGCACAATCTGAAATATATAAGTGGAACCATTTTACTAACTGTCAAATCACTCACTCAGCCCAGATTTCTTGGAACCTCTCCACAACTGTCAAATAAACACAGATAACAACATTTTCAGGTGGCAATGGTTCATTCCTTTGGCAGATACATTATAAACAGTATGTGACCCGAGGTTTTTTCTATGACAAACAGATTTTTTGGATTTACTTTGCCTGTCCATAAAGCATAAGCAGTGGTGTACCAGGCAGGTCAGGCACCCTTAGCTTGGCAGGCTATAAAGTAAGAGAGCACATGTATGAGCAGTACCAAAGCTCACAAATCTCTAGCACAGGCTGGCTGTCCATGATGTTATATCATATTTGTACATAGGTAGGTAGGAAATTTAAAACCCTCTCTACTACAAAGATGGATTGGTTTGAACTTGGGTTACTACAAAATGTACTGTAAGTCCATTTTTGATTACGAAATCTTTAAGTTCACGGTTTTCACGAAGACGCTCTTCTCGTGAACTCACCTCCTCGCGAACCCATTCCGTACGTACCAACCCCCCTCCCCCAAACATCGTGCGTCTCAGCTCGTCTCAGCTAACAACTTCTACATTACGTAGTACTAGTAAATGACAAGACTCAACGAATAACAGCAGACTTCTTTTCAGAATCAAATAAACTTTATTCAATGAGCATATGGTTCACGGAGTCATTATTTTGTTACTAGTAATACAAGTGTTTCTTGCGAAGAACGGTAAAAGTTTACATAGCCGACTAGACAACATCAGTTTTAACAAGAACGCTAGTTCGGCGATAACGTAGCGGTGAACAGCTGTAAACATGTGCAACATCGTACATACGGAATTTTACAACATACATCGGTAAAAAGTTGTTGTCGTGTACAAGCCACGTAAAGCAGAATTATTTACGGTACGGAAAATCGGCAAAAAAAATAGAACCAAGCGGGATAGCGTGGGTCTTTGTCTATACCTCTAGAGATCAAACTACACGAGTTCAACGTTACTCACCAAAGCTACACGCAAAAAAATCATTTCACAAGATTTCCATACATCCCAAGAAAATGTACGCTACATAATTATACAACATTAACAGGTATTTATAGGGAAGAATTGCACGAAAATCTACCGCCGAGCCGATCGACAAATTACAAGAAATCCAACATGGCGGCCTTTGTTTACATAGCGCGTTGTCTAATGGTCTAAGTTTGCTTGATTTTTTAAATTTTTTTTACAACTTGTTGAATCAACATGGTTTTAAACGTTACCAAACAGCAAATTTATAGAACAGTGCGCTAAAATTTCACAACTAAAGATGATTTACGCGAGGACTACTGTGCAGAAGTTGGCAACATTTGCCGCTCGGAGCCGAAAGTTCAAACATGGCGGCGGCTTTTGTTTTTACTCACGCGCCCGTCGGCTCACAGCGGCTCAGATCTCTGTGCGGTCCCATCCCCTGGCGATGTCCACGTTGTTGGCGATACTGTCCAGTGCACCCAGGACCCAGTTCGCATGGATGGGCTTCAGTTTGGACAGTGTCATGTCCACGGAACCATGTTCTAACCGCGCGTACCTCGCACGTACCTCACGCGGAAAAAAATTATTGACGGTAAATTTGCAGACATGTAACGCCTTGTTGAAAATTACCGACTCGCGAAGCCATAGACCTCGTGAACTTCCAAATTGCTCCATCTCGTGAAATAAAGCATTCGTGAACATAACTGGACTTACAGTATTTTACCTTGCTCGCAGCCTTTCTTTCAGACAGGAAGGCACAGAGCAGCCACAGAATAAAGAAGACAAATTACCCCAAGAATCTTTCACTGTCAGGGAGGTGAAAATGGAACCATTCCTTTCAAATTCTTGCCCTTTCTGGGCTGACTTGATTTGGTGTGTGACATGTCAGGGTGTAAAAGCTGTATGTGCAGGGCACATCTTGGACACAGATGGCTTTGAACCCTCATACCGTAGCACCCAAAAGCATTTTATTTCCTTTGAAGGGGTATGAGTAACAGGTAATGACAGATGTCTAAGTTCTAACTTGGTTAAAGTAAAGAGGTAAAGAATTACAGTATAGACTTTGCTACTCAGAGAGAACTCTGACAACATCAGGCCCCAGGGTAATATGATAGCCTTGAAGTTTGAACTTGAAGCACTTTTCTTTGACTTTTGCCCAATAGCTGACAATAAGACATATACAGAGGTGTATGTTTGCTGTTGGCCCTGCCTGTAGTGTCAACATTGGTGTTTATGTGACCACAAGTTCACTGATATCTACATTAGTTACTATGTTATGTAGTGTGTAGATGTAGTGGACTGGAATTTGGCCAGATTTTGCATGAAATGAAAAACCGGTGAACATTTCACATGTGTTATGTGGAGGGATAAGATGTGAAAATGTAATATGTATGGTTCAACTACACCCAGTAGTATAATAACTTATATATAAGATGATGTGAAAAAGTTGCATCATGAAAAGAATCCTCCCATTGTTATGAATGATTACTACTAACAGTACAGGTGCCCTTATGGTTTTGCTGCCACCCTACGTGATATTCAATCTCTTACTTTATCTCAACCAATACCCATCCTAAACTAGTCAACATCAACAATCAATATTTCCTGTATCAGTACATTTTCCCCTTACTCATATAAGTCACCTAGTAATAGTAACCTACTTTCAGGCCCTTTTACGCAGGCCACATGTAAAGCATTAGTTCTCCATCGAAAGCATTAGTTCTCCCCCTGCATCAAATCAAACATGCATCCTCCACTATTAAGTGGGACAGTCAGATAACCTCTCCACCTCTTTATGTGGAGAGACTTAGCGGTGTATTTTAAGTTTCCTCTGTGGGATATACAGTGTAGTCTGTAGTGGGGTGTCCAAGTTGGGATGAAATAACAGCTTTGAAGCCTCTGAAGCTGATGTTGATCCTCGGAATGATCGATGGTTAAGTGTCCAAATGATGCGTTTGATATGGCAGATTACCGCCAGAGATTCCTGGCATTGTCGCAAGCTTTTGCCATGCCTCGCTTTGCGGTGGGGGATCAGGCATGAAGCCAGAAGCTCCCATTACTAATGACTTTATAATAAAGCTGACAAACCAGGGTCCTAGCTGACTTAATCAGTCTGGAGGTTACAGGGATCACAGGAGTATAAAAGGCGTATTTAATGCTCTTTAAAAAGATATTGCAATAAGTGGGGCGCCGTCTGTCAAATAAACTATCCTTTACACTTTCCAATTTGGCGCAATAAGCTGGCCGGTATCTCAGACCCAGTCAGAGCCGTATGTGTCAATTGTTGTTTCCTACTGGTCGGAGTCAACTCAGGATGTAGGAACTAAATCTTATTTCGCTTCAAAGGGAAACATCTTGCAACAATCAGCACCCTAGGTTCAGAGTAATAATTTTTTCAGAATGGGTTACATGCTGAATGGTGATAATGAGGGTAAAGTGGTCAATACCACAGGTGTGCCAACCTTTTGACTTAAAGCAGACACCTACCTTTTGGAAGCTTGGTTGGTGGCTGGGTTGGGGCAGTTGGAGGCTCCTCAAAATGTTCTTCCACTTCTTCCTCCATGTCCTCCTTGGGTAATTCTGTAAAGATGTCTTCTTCGTCTTGGACTTCCTCCCACCCCTCCAAGGCAGCGTGGTAGAGTTCCATCTGTGGCCCTTGCGTATCGACACTGTTCTTCTGATGAATGCTGTTGTCCCCGATAAATCCAGGTTTTGTGATGGGCTGGGGCTGGAAACTGTTAATGGTGATGACCTCGTTCTCTATTTGTGTCACCTGCCCCTCCAAGGTTTGCATGCGGTGGTCCAGGGTGTAGACCTCCGCGGCGTGCCTCCGGATACGCTGGTCGATGATGGTGTCGTTTTGTATCAGCTGCTTTATCCGCTTCCTCACGTGCCGCCCCTTTCTCTCCTCGTCCTTCTGCACAATCTGTATTTTCCTGATCATCGATGCCTGCCCCTGGAGCGCTTTCTCCAGTTCCCCAACCTTCATCGTGGCTTCTTTGAAGTCCGCAGATTCGTCGTTCTGGACTTGACTGGACGACACAACATTCACACCTGTTGGGTCAAACTCTGCGAGTTGTTGGTACATTTTCGCAATTTCTGTAGAAAGTTGAATGTCTTGGTCATGAAGTCTTTCCACAAAGGCTTCTAGCTGCTTTAGCCGTGCGCTTAGCTCCTGACATGAACATGACTCTTCCGTTGTGTCGACAGCATCGATTTCCGAATCACCTGTCTGTGCTCTAGACAATGTGCCATAAGTGAGGACAAGCATAAGGCTCCATGCCAGCAGGCACACACTCCCTTTGTCGCAGGACATGGCTCCAAACCTCAGTATATTCCAGACGCCGGCTGGGCAGTGCTCTCAACTATGTGTCTGTGGTTCTGGCGAGAGCCGCAGCGTGCAGAGCGGCGTGCCGCATTTTTGACCTTTGCACATGTTGCTCTGTTGCCTCAAATTAGTATTTACATGTGATCCACGGTGTGGCGAGCCTGGGACACCCTGCCTTTATTAAAGCCAGACTTGATGGGGGTTTGCGTGCTCCGGGCCAGAGGTTTGCCATGCCTCTGTCTTGGGTGAGATCATCAGTCAGTTTGGATGACTGTTTGTTTTAGTAATGCCACTGTTTGGGCTACCAGTCCTGGCATTGTTGTGGATTGCCCCACAACTTGGTGGTTTCACGCTTGTTGATGCTGCCACCGCTGGGACCCCCTCGGGGCAGGGTTGCCTGTCCATCATCCCAGTACATGATCAGACTCTGCTATTTTAAACCCTCCACTCACGGCTTGGTAAATGTGTGCCAAGGGGACATGCCAAGGGAATACCCTCTTAGAGTCCCTTAAGGGGGATTATGGAAATCCCAGCAGGGGGACCAACAACTGACACTCAGTTTTGATAGGTTTGGTGGGATCAGTTTCTAGAGCAGATTGTCTGTAGTAACTACTGTGCAAAGCAAATTTCCTTGAATTCTTCCTATACCATTTCAAGAACCATAGTTGCAAAGCTTTGTTCCAACACAAGAAGGGAACTCATTTCAAGACCCTTGTGAATGAGCTTGTGCACTGGGTTAGGGTAAAGGGTGAGAACAGGCCACTGAATTAACACGCATTATAATGAATCATTAGGTACATTTATAACATCTCCAGGCTTTAGGGTTCTAGGAAGTCTATAATATGGAAAAGATGCAATCTTGAAAGTGCCATCCAATCTAAACAGTTAGAAACCAGCTTGTCAGACAATTCTGGAGCCGTCCTTGAAACTCTTTTTAGTTATAGTAGTAGGGTCTAAATGGGTTTTCTGGAGATTGCAATGCCCTTTATGAGCAAGGTTCTTCCTCTTCATACCCTGCATTCTTTCTGATAACACTTCAGCAATTCCATGCTGGTCAGCATTAGTTCAGCTCTGATAGTCATCCTCTCAGCTGGTTGACCATTTGGGATGGTCTTCAACCTCAAGGACCTTCTGATCACATTTACGCCCAGCCTGGGACCTTAAAAGATGCTCAGAGGTGTGCTAAAACAGCTTGAAGTCAACCTTACCATTGACTTACAACTACACCTACAGGAAAGTGTACAAAAAAGTGAATGAATGAATGACTGGTTTATTTGATCAACATCAACATGATCCTTAAAAAGTACATCGCAGCCAAATAAAGTGGCTGAATTACAAACTTTTCACATCAAGAGATAAGGCTATATACAAATTGGCATTTGGTACAAATATTAATATTTACATATAGTAATAATGTTCTAAATGTGGAGAGGTTACTGACATACCAGTAATGTATATACAAGTACATTAGTTACTTAATGGGAAAATAAACTGACATTCGGGTATATACATGTACAGTACTGTATATTAGTTACTTAGTAATGGCTTTTAGGCAAATCCAGAGGAGAGTTCAATGGTTACAGTTGTTAAGTCAAAATGAATTTTAAGAAGAGCAAATCTGATACTGATGGGCGTTAGATTAATCTTACAAAGCCAGTCTTACGGAGAGGCGGCACGTTAACAAAATTTGCTCGTTTAGTACAGTTTGTCGCTCGTTCTGGGTTGTCCTCCCCACATAGTCAAAAGCTAGTTTCATTTTCAAAACTTCCTACTAAATGAACAACCCTATCATAAATACTCTCAGTTTAGATTCAACCTGCTGTGAGATTAACAAAGGGTCGTCTGCGTGGGATGCGGGGTGATTTGGTGCTTTCTGATTTACGCCACACAGAAATAAAGGAATGCAGGCCACAACAAAGGTCTGCCAAGTTCTTTTCCACAGGAGTGGATATATGGCCTTGCTAACCCGTCGTCTCAAAGTCAGTGGTTTTGTGAACACTGATGCCAAAACGTTGCTTGGAACAGTCATCCTTAGTCCTGATGTGAACTTTACATTGGAATCCAGCCAGACTACTAGCCATTAATAGTTTCCTGAAATGATAATAAAACTAAACACACTTATTCCTACTCCTCATTAATAAAGATAATTTCTGAGATGTAAATTTTGCTGCAAAAGAGATCAACCACAGATTTGAAACAGCTTTAAGCTCAGCCTAGTTGACATACCCTCAAAATTTTAAATTTAAACCACAATGCCTTTTGTCCCATCATCCTATCAGCAACCTTGTACAAGTTGTATGCCATAAACCCTTGAAGAGCCTTCTGTTGGTTGCAGTTAGACAGACAGTTCGGCAACAGGTGCCTGAAGGCCTGCTGTCTGCTAACCATGTTTATGTATATTTGAGGCATGTGAAGGAAAATCATAACAGTCTGCCTCATCATTTAGCTTCGCTGTTGGGTTCACTCACATGTCATCCACTGCAAAATCATTGATGCAAGGAGAGGAAAGTTAATGAATGATTTTTATATTAGTTTGATCCTGACTTTTGGGTGACTTATTTCTCTTCATTGTAAAATATTAATATAGCTGTTACAATACCATACATGTGATGTCGCTGAATAGATTACATGTATAAGGAGGTTTATTTGTGGCTGGTATCCATATTTCTTATGTTGTTCCAAGTGAAGATAAAGAGAGTTATGGGATTACTGTAGTACAAAGTCAGTGCTGGCAAGTTTCCCTGAAACCTGTGCTCCTAGTCAACCTTTTTTATTGGAGAGACATTCTCCCCTAAATCAAGTGCAGACATGTCTGTGTTCACTGACACTAGTGACAGGATGTGCGTGATACATTCTGTGTGTACTTCTTGAAAAATTGTTGTATTTGCAGACATCCAAATTACAAGTGCTCGTTGCAGCCAAACAGATTTTGTTCATTTAGCTAAGTCAGTTGTATTAAACCCAGAGCTCTATTTGAAATTCTTCACCAAATGTAAATATAGTGCATAATCAAGTGTTTCTGATATCTTAGGATATCAAGATACTATTGACTTTTTAACTTGATATACATGTGTAGTACCTAGAATCATGATCAGAGACATTAGCTATAAAGATACAGAATTTAGGGATTGTAATATTGTATCATACCAGCTCTCCTATATTTCTATCAAGTTTGGGGAGCCATCAATCTTTTAAAAGCAGCAGTTGCTGGAGATCCTTAGCTGTGGAACAGTTTAAGGATTATGTATAAACATACTTTCATGAGACAAGCCACAATAAACAAACCATGGGAAGATCAAGGAAAGTCACGCCATCTGTGGGTGCCTTGAAAAGCGCCTCAATAAACAAACCCTCAGCACGCAGCACTGGAAAACCAACCAACCATAGCTGGCAGCTTCCCTCCCAAACAGAAATACAGGTGGACTGTTTAGTAGAGGAGGTCCTGGAGGAGAAACTATAGGAGGCTGGGGCAGATGGAGTGTTGATGTGAACTATCTTCACTATGATGTTTGTTTATGCTTTGAGTTCTGATATTACTGTCTAAACTTCACAGAAGTGTTATCTAATCTGTTCTATGACAGCTACACAACATTCTTCGAGTATGACAAGAAAATAAAAATGCAGAAAAAGTAATACTACATGTATATAGTATAGTAGTATCACCTTAATCTGCTTGAACGAGAAATTATTAACTTTAGGATATGAGACAACTTGGCTGTCTCAATAAGGGTAATAGATATTTTGATAAAGTTTGAACAAAGTAAATTCCAAGGTCAATGTCAATATATGCTGTCTCTTCAGACCATCACAGATGTGAAAGGATGGGACTTAACAGTCCAGACAGAGATGTGAATCTATTTAAGACATAATCATTGATTATGTAGGATATCCTTAATCATACAATTAAGGCATCTCCAGGTTGCTTATGGGCTTATAATTCAGACTGAGGATCAAAGCCATCCCTGGCTGGTAGAGGTCAGGGTTGTTCCATGTGATATCCTGCCAAGCGACACTCCCCTGGACAAAGCAAACAGTCTGCACTTCCATGTCACAACACCACACTCACCTGTCATATCATTTCCCAGTGCTTATTCATTTTCAATATGGTCTTCCCTGGCTGAACGTCACTGGCGTGTTTCCTGTGAAAACAGGGCCTTGTTGCAGGGTCAACAGTGGTGAGGAAAAGTTGACCAGCATGTCCACCTTTCTTTTCTATCTGTCAATCATTGAGGACAAAACTAGAACACCTAGCTTCCGGATATCGTTGACACCATTGCTTGTGGCATTTCGGGTCATTTGATAAGGACATATTGTACAATATAGCAAATTTTAATTTTGTCAGAACTGTTGAGGCCTCGGGTGCATTTATATTAAAGTGGACAGGTAAAATTTGATCAAGTTAGACCAACATTGCTGTGTCTCTTCCTATTGACAGAATCTGACCCATTTCTCAGTATTTGACCCATTTTCGTCAGTTTGTCTCCAAGGGAAAAGAGATCTTAAGTATGTTTTGAGTTCGCTCCCCCACTTCCAACTGGAATTCATGTGTCTTATCCTTCCCAGATGGTCGGATGTTTTGGTTGAAGTTTTTCGTCAAAACAGGTCAAGAGGCTGAGCTCCACACTTCTGACACGGAGCAGGAAGTGAAATCTGCTGGAAGTTATTTTGTTTTTAAACCTGACAAAATCCTGTCTCAATATAACCCATGGGTCATAGGATGTTATGAAAGTTTAGAATGTTGATAAAAAATTATATTATGTAAGTCGATCTTCTGCTGATATCAAGATGGCTACCATAATGCAAGTTGAAAGATTGAAAAGTGATTTAGTTGGTGAAATGTGACAAGGCTGTCTCAGTATAACCTAAGGGTTACAGGTTAGGGAAGTTCAGAATGTCACTGTAAATGAATCTTCTGCTGATAACAAGATGCCGACCATATTCATCATAGGCCAGGCTCCTTACATGTAGACGTCTACATGAATTAGAAACCAATCTGCTTAAACTTACCAGATGCATTTTAAAACCTACATTATTGATGGTAGAATTCAGACAATCACCCTCAGTTTGTATCTTGTATAAGTGATGTATTTTCAGCTGAAGAAACCACAAATATAAGCCTTTTGATCTTAAAATTTTCTATTCTTCCTCCCTGCTTCCTACTGCTTGCATTGGCAAGATGTAAAATCTGTTATCCACAACATATCTCTGAACAGTATTATCTCTGTCATTGTTTATCGTAGGCTTAGTAACAGAAAGGTTGGAATAAAAGAGACCTGATACATGTACATTTTGTAGTAAGGTAAAGAAAGGAACGTTTCACAGATAATGCTTCGCTACATGTATCTGTTATTGACCATATGAACTTTTAATAATATAGTTTTATATTCGTTCTCGCCCCCTTCAGGACAACCAGCTGAAGGTGATCGAGTGCAACCTCCGCGTGTCTCGCTCCTTCCCCTTCGTCTCTAAGACCCTCGGACACGACTTCATCGCCATGGCAACACAGATCATCATGAACCAGCCCGTCGAGCCGGTCGAGCTGAACGGGACTGGGAAAGTCGGCGTGAAGGTACGAAATTCTTCAGTAAAACTTCCCTCTCTTATACTGTCTTCTCTTCTCTCTCTCTCTCTGTCTCCCTGTCTGTGTCAGCTGTATGGTGTTACCTTGTGGTTTCTATGGAAACGGGTTGCCATGACTACATCTCTTGGTGTACCACCCGGGTGTTAGGTCACGGCGCACGGAGCGGCTGACATTGCCTCGGTCTCGGAGCTATTGACCCGGGCACTGGAGGTAGTTACCACGTGCTCTTCTCTTGTTGTGTGCTTGTGAAGTGGTTGAGTGTGAGTCCTCTTCACCCCCATGCTTCTGTCCACTTTTACTTTTCTATCATCTTTCTAAATGTCAGTGTAAACTGTAACTATGATATTATAAGCAATGTTTGTTCTATGTGACTGTATGTTGAGCTCTCATTTTCTGTGACAGAATGTATAGAGCACTCGCACTGCACAAAACTACAAGTCCAGAAGCAATAAGAACCAATTGACTGTAAATGACCATATTACATGTACATTATCTTATCCCTATTTACATTTGTAGATTCACTGTCAACATCACCTTACCAGCATTTCCTTTTTTTTAAAGTACAGTCAAACCTGCCTATAGTGGTCACTCAAGGGACTGGCCAAATTTGACCACTATGGCCAGGTGACCACTATAGAGAAACAGCCGGTTAGTTCGACCCCCCCCCCCAAAAAAGGGACACATGCTTTGAGTACCAACAGTGATGTCTTTATTCTGAAACATATGAATACATACATTTGCAAAGGTAAACCCCTTTTATATGTACATGTGTTAGTTCAATAATTTGTTGTTCTTTTGCTTTAGTTGTACTTTATTTTGTACTTGCTTGAAAAAAAAGAAATACAGAAATATTGCATGGAAACATTAACTTGACATCAAAGATACATACACTCAACATATTCAGTTAATCTATTCTGGGACAATGAAACCATTCACATAATTTAAAACATACAAAATCACTGGTTGTCATTTACTGTTCTTGTGTACATACTAGTACTACATGTGGCTAAAGAAAAGAAAGCAAATCAAGCAACAAACTTTCAACTCCAAACAAATTTCTATCGACTGCAAAATCATTTAATCTAAGCTCAGCTTTCGACGATTTCTTCTCACTCTCTCTGCCAGTCGAATCACTTCCACCTTTTGGAATAAGTTTGGCGTCCGTCTTTCCGCTTTCGCCATCGTTTCTCCGCAATCGCCACGTTACTAGTAGTTGTTGTTGTTAGTCGAAAAGTGGAAGAGAACGACATCGCCATGTTTTTGTTCTTTGGTGAACACTTGCTTCGCGCGACCGACATACGCCACAGCGAATTCCAACCACGTAAATAAGTTATTTTGTACCAAGATGCTGTCTATTTAGTTAACAGCAAAATAATTGTTCGTCAGTTGCCAGTTACTTTCCGTTTTTGGTCGTTTTTGAACATGAAAACTTAGCGAAAACTCTCCTTTGTTTACGGCTTGGGTTTCTCCCCGCGTGGGTTGTCTGCCTCTACCATTATGCCAATGTGGTAGTCAACAGAAAATTTTCTCCTTTCAGACTTATATCTTTTCTAAAATATCCACTACAGTGTTAAATTTACATCTAATATTAATTGTAGTAATGTATTTCAAATGTTTTCATAATGTAATTACGTCATTTGACGCTAATGAAGTTAAATAAAACTCGGTGTATCTACCTCCATACCAGTGGAGTCTTCCGATGACCCCAATTGACCTCCCTCTGCAGCCAACATGCGCCATCTTGGAAAAATACGAAACGCATTTTCGAGCCAAATTTCTTTAATTATGCCCATGAAAAACGGAAGCTATGCACATATCTACGCATTTCAAGGAATCGAGAAACCAAATATGGATATTCTTAAGTTTTTTTGTAAAGATAATTTGCCGTAATCTTCGCCGAGCGGCCGAGTCCATTGAAAGCTCCATGCGGCACGCACGGCACTGGTCTGTGTTGGCGAAAACGCAGATATCAAAGACACCCGCGACCGCAGAAACTTCGTGTCAAAAGTCAGTTTTCCTTTATTTCATACACATATGGAGTCTAATTTTCAGTTCACATTTTAGTAATGTAGCGATCGGAAAATTATCACAAGGCTCATAACGGTCGTAGCCCGAGGTGGGGTGGTGTTATGGCCGTGGTGCTTAGTGGGTTACGGTCAGCCGCGACCGCTATCGGCGGTGTTGACATGCCGGCGGGACCGGAATGGGGTGACCGCTGACCGCGTTGAACAGTGACCGCTATAGACACGATTCTTAATGCTTACGTCAATGGGAAAAATTCAAGGGACCGGCAAAAACTGACCGCTATGGCCGAGTGACCACTATACAAAGGTGACCGCTAGTACAGGTTTGACTGTACTACAGTAATAATGTAATAATGTCCAGGTATTTTATTCTTTACTTCCTGCTATGCCTTTTAATACCTACCAAATGTTTGTGACCTGTGCCTCCCGGTAACTGATGTTGTGTGTGTTGTGTTGTAGGTTCCACAGTTCTCGTTCTCGCGGCTGGCCGGTGCTGACGCCCTGCTTGGCGTGGAGATGGCGAGTACGGGCGAGGTGGCGTGCTTCGGCGAGAACCGCTACTCCGCGTACCTGAAGGCCATGCTGAGCACCGGCTTCCGCATCCCCCGCAAGAACATCCTGCTGTCCATCGGCAGCTACAAGGTACAAACTTTTTACTGGATGTAGGGGCTGAAGAAGGTGTCTGATAGACATCAAAACGTAAGCAAGGAATAGTTGGGTTATGTGAAAGAAAACCCCTATATCCTATACTCTACCAACCTAATGAAATTATTATCGGTTACATTTTTACTGATAACCTTTAGATTCCTTTTGTAATGGGTGACTTGTTTTTGTGGTGAAAAGATTCATCATTCATAACAAATGTAGATCTTAAACAGGATGCCAACCATTAATGTTTTGCACAGAGTGTACTAAGAAAGTAATTTTCATTGTGGTATAAACATGGTGTTCCAAAACTGCATTTCAGAACAAGAACGAGCTCCTGCCTGCCGTGCGGACCCTGGAGAACCTGAAGTACAAGCTGTTCGCCAGCATGGGTACTGCTGACTTCTACAGCGAACATGGCATACAGGTTAGTGTCTTCACTTTTCTATCCTTACACATGGAAAGTACAAAACCAAACCTGACCAGTTGCTAGTAGTAATCTCTGGTTGTGTTAAAAGAACCACTTCCATAGATAGAAGGTAAAAACAAAGAGGTTCACACATGTATTCTTCACCGAATGTTTTTGCCATGCACAGATCACTCCCATCGAATGGCCATTTGAAGATGGAGAAGGAGGCAACACTCTCAGTGCCAAGGGTGAGAAGGAGCCCAACATCGCTGACTACCTGGCCGAGAACATGTTTGACCTGGTCATCAACCTTCCCATGAGGAGCGGCGGGTATCGCCGTGTGTCGTCCTTCGTCACACAGGGCTACCGCACGCGGCGCATGGCTGTCGACTTCTCCGTGCCGCTTATCACCGACGTCAAGTGTGCCAAGATGTTTGTGGAGGTACAGCAATAAAAAAATAAATGCCAATAGCAGACTTATGTCATAAAGTATAGTCTTAACCCTTGTCCTGCTGGCATTTTTACACAATATTTTCAAATTATTTGATGTCTTAATCAGGTCATGGACCCTTGGCTTTTTTTCCCTGTTGTGATGTAATGCATTTGTTGCGTTTGCTGTGGTGTGATGCGTTGCATGAGAAATACCTCCAAATCGTACATACAGAGCGCAATATAGATGGTACTGTATATGCAACCCATATATGTATGGGCTCTGCAGGACAAGGGTTTTAAGTACTCTCATTTTGACAGAAGCAATCTTCTAAACTTGGCTTACATTTTGTATATATATTGAGTATAGACGAAGGACTGTAACCATGAATATTTTTTTCTTTGTACACAGGCTCTGCGTAAGGTCGGTGGAAAGCCTCAAATGAAGACACACATTGACTGTATGACCTCCCAGAAGCTGGTCAAGCTACCAGGTATGGATCCTCTACTATCATGAAAGTTCATCGGGGTTGGTAGTTACGTGTTAAAAGTTAAAACTTTAGATCCAACACAATAAAGTTCTCTCACCTAGAGCTTTCAACCAGTCACTCTGGTCTTCCTCAGTAGACTGACCCAGTGAGGCTTGTCACGTGGCTTCTAAGTTTGACGTCAACACTGTTTCAAAGGTTGCGGTTCAGTGAAGGGTGATGGATCTTCATTTAGATGGAGGTTTCCAGTTTCATTGGAATGAGAACATTTTTTACAACAGCCTTTTACTTGATGCACTGTTATAATCTGTACCTGCAGGTCTGATTGACGTCCATGTCCACGTGAGGGAGCCAGGCGCGACTCACAAGGAGGACTTCTCCTCGTGCACGGCCGCGGCCCTGGCTGGCGGAGTAACCATGATCCTCTGCATGCCCAACACTTCACCACCAACCACAGACCAGGCTTCTCTCGCTCTCACACAAAAGGTTCAACGAAACTTTCCTATCACAATGATAACTATTACCTTTTATCCAGGAAGACACAGATCATTTTAAACAATCTAATCAGCTTTTATCTTTGTAACTTTAGAATTATAACAATAATTTTCTTGCTGTTGAGCACATGTGATAAGGTTTAGAGTTAAGTATTTTTTTTAATTGCCATGTCTTGCTGAATTTAGAGTGACAAACCTTAATGGTTTTAAATCTGCATCATGTAGTTTTGTAAAAACAAATCACCACCCAAATAACCCTGATTTCCACGACATGCGTGATTGAACCAGTTGTGTTTTGTGTTTCTGCTGCTTCATCTCTGTTTGAATCCCCCAGCTTGCCCGACTGAATGCCAGGTGTGACTACGGTCTGTACGTTGGAGCGGGAACAGACAACGCCGACCTGCTGCCTCCGTTGGGAAACTCCGCCATTGCCATGAAGATGTACCTGAACCAGACATTCGGACCCCTCAGGCTGGATGACATCACACAGTGGATGCAGGTACGGCTGCACTTCACTTTGCACATTTATGACATCATGAAAACCTGTCCTTTCATAATGATAATAAATGGTTTATTGGTCAAACATTACCTGTGCAATCGCAGCCTTTTATAGCACTGACTTGATGCAGAGTTTACAATTACATAATACGTCATGATACCTTGATACGTCATGGTAACATACATGTAGTTGCACCAGACATGTCCTGGTTGAACAGTTAAACCAGCATCGTCCATAAGTTGATATATAATTTATTGATATTCAAATATTTGATGGAAGATATTTCTCTAAAGTAAGTAAACTTGAAGAAAATACATAATTTTCTTATATGGGAATTTCATCACTGACTACTGTATTTCTTATCAATACCTGCCACCTGATGACACCTGTCTTATTTTCTTGCTGTCCTCCTGCAGCACTTTGAGAAGTGGCCGAAGCACCTGCCCATCGTGTGCCACGCCGAGGGCCAGACCATGGCCGCTGCCATCCTCATGGCCGAGTTCTACAAGAGGTCCATCCACATCGCTCATGTGGCCAAGAGGGAAGAGGTGGGCAGGGAACCAGTTTTAAGTTTTCTTTTCAAAAGTATAACACTGGGATAGCAAGTGTGAAAGGTTGATGTTGTTTAAGGTGGTATGGAAGGGTGGCTGAGGACTTTGGGGACATCCTAAAAATACTACTTAGGATTACCTATGGTCATTGATTTTTTTTGTGTGAGTACCTTAGTGCAAGATGATAATTTATGCAAATTTTGATGACGTAATCATGACGTCATCTCTAGTTATGAGCCACGCCCCCTTTTTAGAAAAATCAATTTTTCTGGCCAGTGCTTTGGTTTTTATTCACCATATTTTGTTGAAAGGCACACACTAGTAATAGGAACAAACGTATGCGAGCATTTTTTAATATCTCAAAGTGTTGATTTTTTATGAATTTTTTTCGTAAATGTCAACAGTGCCATGCGCCAGCACCCCTCCCCAACATATAAAGCGGCGCAGTGTGTCGGCCTCGCATACGATTTTAGTTTATAAGCTTATCTTTCAAAAAATACCACCTTTTTGTCTCTTTCCATGAACATTTTTTCCACAGTTTCATTCTTAAAATGCTGTATATGTCGTAGGGGTTACATAATGTCCATTTTGAAGCCCGAAAGAGCCGAAATCGCCAATTTTTGTCGCCATTCCAAGGGCGCCCATCCCTCCCACCGAAAAATGGGTCATTGGCCTGTCAGCACGCTGTATTTAGCTTACTGCGGCGCTATTTGGAAAAACAGGCCGGGGATATGTCCAGTAAAAAGAACAGCCAAAAAGAACGCTAAGATTTCGCGCGAGTAGGGGTCACGTGACTCACCCAAAATGGCGGATGGCGTGGCTTGTTTACGAGCGGAGAAAGCTGTGCGCTTTGCGCCAGCATTTGGGCCGGTAGACGATCTTTTTCACGGCCGTATCCTACGTAGATTTGCAGATGAAGGTTTATGGACTATTCTGAGACCTTATTGGAGAAAATCTGCCGGGGTATTCTGGAGTTACGGACTTGTTTTTTAGGCCTACCCCCAGAGGAGATTGACGATCAGCAAGGTCACAACACTGAAAAGTTATCGCGCGATACCGGAGTAGATAGCCCTGGAAAAAAGCTTGCCCGGACGTGGTATGAGATTATGAGCGAGTATAATTTTGTTGATTACGTGAATTTACGTTGCACGTTGTCCTAGACTTGTGGAAATAATTTTCACGCACGACGTTCTATGTTCTATCTGAAAAGTACGGACTATCTCTGTAAATCTGTTGGAACTGATTTTTTTTGTAAGCGGCTACTATTTGCTTTATGCTGTAAATCGTAAAAGATTATTGTTAGCAGTTACCGTAAGATTATGTAAAAATTCTGCTGAAGTTTGTAAGTGTCGTATTTTTTAATAAAAACGTAGATTTTATAAAAATTACTCGTAGTTCTTATCATGTCTGTTCACTAGAACGTAACGTTAACGTTTAGTAGTTACAAACGTGTTGCAGTCGATACAAACTCAGAATAATAAGACAGTGCACAGGTAGAGACGCGTTTTTATTCGGTAGAAAATTACTTAATGAGTTGTCTGTGAAAATCATGAAAGAACACAAAGGATAACGCCGCATAATGACGGCCGAGTATGAACTACCAAGCGCGGCTCTTTACTAGTATGCATGCAGTGACCCGGTTCGCCAGGCCGCTCATAACTAAACCAAGATCTAACTTGTGGCTCAAAGCAGACAGCTTCGTTTCTTTTGGCAGTCGAATGTTTTTATATTGGAAGTTGTCAGATTATTTCTGGCGTTTTTGGTGATTTGTGTGGCTGCTTATCTCTGGTTGTGTGTTGCAACTTGACAACATTTTGCCGATACGAAGTGTGATAAACAATGGAAACGGCTTGTGTTTTCAGAAAATTATTATTCTTTGCATTTGGCAGGTTTTTACCCAAAACGTTTTGCAAACAACTGACATCAAACGCTCAGTAAAACTCTCTTTTCCAGTGTCTTTTCCCTTCCCAAAAATTATGAAAGTGAAGCTCTCAGTTTACGTAATGACCAGCGAGCCTGATTGGTCGAGCGGCGGAGTAGCTTTTAAAAATAATGTGCACACCCCCACTGGGGCCTGGCTGGAGCGTGAAAAAAATGCACAATTTGGCGGTCAATTTGGCGGCCAAAATGTGGCCATAGTGACAAGACGAAAGAAAATTATAAAAATAGACCCAAAAGACTACCATATCAGATAGAGTTCGTAGTATTTCTAAATATGCCTCAGCTATCCTTCTGGACCACCTTAATAGTGTAGATTTCTTTGTCTTTACTGTCTGTGGTGACTATGGTGGCATTGGTGGTTAGAGTGTTGGACTCGGAATCAATAGGTCCCGTGTTTGATACTAACCATGCCCCGACATTGTTCCCTTGGGAAAGGCACTTTACACTATCTTCCTTCCCCTGACGGTGGAGTGACACCTATTGAGCCTCTTGGGCTAATCGTTTATCTGTTTAATCTGCCAAAAACACTACGGATTTTGTGCGCCAATGTGCCAACATCTGCACATTTGCCACCAAGAGCCTTAAAATTTTTTGTACTACCGGTATGTTAACTGTCGCATGTCCTGTCCATGTGAACAGATCATGGTGATCCGCCAAGCCAAGGACCGAGGGATGCAGGTGACCTGCGAGGTTGCGCCCCACCACCTGTTCCTGACCCAGGATGACCTGGAGGCCATAGGTCACGCCAGGGGTCAGGTCAAGCCCCCCATCCAGACCAAGGAGGACCAAGATGCATTGTGGGAAAACATGGACATCATCGACTGCTTTGCAACTGACCATGGTACGTTTTTTGTCTCTTGAATGCCACAAATGAATGTCAATAAGAAGAGAATGACTCAATCAACAAAACACATGGAATAAACCCAAGCAAAATAGACATTGTATTGACAACTCTGGAAATTATCAGGATGCAAAATTCAGCTTCATGTGTATCACTGTGGTTCATATGTAGAAAAGTGTTCCGTTGTCTGAAGTTGACCTTGTGTTCCCCTGAAGCTCCCCACAGTGTTGAGGAGAAGGAGGGCCCCAAGCCTCCTCCCGGCTACCCTGGACTGGAGACTATGCTGCCGCTCCTGCTGACTGCTGTGACTGATGGCCGAATCACCATGGAAGTAAGTCTTATTGTCTTGTCTCTTTGTGAGGTTTTGTACATGTATTGTACATGTTTTGTTCAAGGCTGCTTGAAGTTGTCCAACAGTGTCTCATCACTTTCAAACTCCTGCAATTAAATGAAGGTAACTCCTGCAAAGATTGAGTGTAACAAGTTGTTCGGTGTATTGTAGCTAGCTGCCACCATGCCATGTGCCTGCGAAGCTGGTGTGTTACGACAAAGGGTTATAGTATATACTGGCTATACCAATACAGATACAGAAATTGTGTTGGACACATTTAATGTTTTCAAGAAAATAACAGTCAATGTTTTCAGGAAAATAATGTGTAATCTGTATCTCTGTGTCTTCACTTTTATTTTTTTTGGTTTCTAAGGATTTCCATTTTTCGTTTTTCCCTAACAATGTTTACTCCCTTCCACTAGGACCTGATTGCCAAACTGTACCACAATCCCCGGCGGATCTTCAACCTCCCTGAGCAGAAGGACACCTACATCGAGGTGGACCTGGACTCGGAGTGGACCATCCCCAAGTACATGAAGTTCACCAAGTCCAAGTGGACGCCCTTCGCTGGGATGAAGGTCCGCGGGGCGATCCGGAGGGTGGTGGTGCGAGGGGAGGTGGCCTACGTGGACGGACAGGTGGGGAATGTTTTCAAGTATATATGTGGGATGGTCTTTCAGCACCAAGGAAAGGGGTAGTACATGATAGTTACCTATGTTGATGGACAGGTGGGGAAATGTTTAAAGTATTGAAGTAATTGAACCACCTTTAGTTAACTTGGATGCCATAAGATATACTATCTAGCTGTCATAATTTCTACTGAATTGAACAAGGCATGATAGAAATCTTCAAGGAAGTCACTAAATCATCCTCTTCATACTGAATGATATACTAGTAACTGTCAGTGGGTCATGGTATATTTCAATGGTTCTTGAGTAATGCTGGTCCTCTGTACCTCTCACGCATCCTCATCATACTAGAATAATATATGTGAATGGACCACAGATTAGTTTATTATTTAAAATGGTTCTTGACTAATGCCAGTCCTCTGTACCCCTCACCCCAGGTGTTAGTACCTCCAGGGTTTGGCCAGGACGTGCGCTCGCAGGCTGATGCAGTCGTGTTCGCCAAGCCCACAGCTCCTGCCCCGAAGGTGAGAGAACACTGTTATCTGCATTCTTCTCCTTCAAGACTTAACTTTCACCCTGAGATGGTGATGATTAATCTCCAAGCAGATCATACGGTGGCAAGGCACTGAAGGCAGTGTCCATTGGCCAGAGGAGTGTCCATTAGCCACCATACAAACTCCTCTGGCTAATGGATACTGTCTTGCCAACGAAAGGGATCTGCTTGGAGATAAGATGATGATGACTTAGATGTGACAATGTTTCCTTTTCTCACCTTCCTAAATAAAATCATTATGTTGATTTCTCAGGTGTAGCTGCTTTGCATGGCTCTCGCTTACAGTTTGAAATGCTTCTGTATGAAACGGTAATCCACAATGGATACACATGTAGGTTTGCTGTGAATTGTTCATTGCACATTGTTTCAGCACACAGAAACTGCATTCAGTAGCAACACGCGCTGGCAGAACACTTTAAGAGCACATCACTGACCATCAGGCAGGGCTATGAGATGAAACTGGCTATTTCTTGTCTGATTTGCTTTTTTCAAAATCTTTTATTTCTTTTTACTCAGTCAAAACATGAAAATGCATAAAATGAGGCAAGAAGCGACTTGGAAGGATTCCAGTAAAAGCACAGTGGTTGAAAAAAAGACCTTGTAACACTGTTTTCCAGCTTTATTACACAAGCTTCTTGTCAGAGCCCACTTACATGTCATTTTTGCATTTTTTTTTGTTTTTTATTTTTAGAAAGATGTGAAGGGAGTCGCTGGGACAGAAAAGCTGGTCCCACACGCAGACTCCAATCTTGTCAATCTTACAGCAAACCAGGTTGATTTTTTTCTTTTCCAGGCTCCTAAGTCTCACCTGTGATGTGGATATTGTGCATAAGTTACTGTGTTTTTCTGTCAGCTACACTTCTTTACTGGTCAGAAGACTTACAAGCTTCAAGTCTTACAAAATGTGCTCTGATCCATTTTGATGATGGCTTCTGCATAACTTAAGACAGTGTAACTTTGAAGTTTACAGTGTCAACAGCTACAATACCCAAACCATTGTCAGAAATGGAAGCATAACTGAATAAAATGTTGAGTGTGTTTTTTCAGTCGTGGAACATCATGACTAACAAGGGTTTGTTGGCTGTTATTTTCCCCACATCACAGCCAGTACCAGTGCCTGTGCCACACATCGCTGGGGGAGAGCCAGCCCCACCCACCATCCTGTCTGCTCCCCCCAGCCCTCGCAAGGTCCAGCCGCAACGTGAGCAGTTCCAGCTCCCCCCGCGGGTTCGCAGGATGTCTGAGCGGGAGATGCACACAGGTGAGTAAACTGTGTGTGGTGCGCCCCCTTGTGGGAGTAACAGAAAGTGCAGTTTGGTTTAAATGAACTCAAAAAATTTTATGTCGTTATGATTGATTCTTTCTTTCTTTGATGTACTCTTTCCCCTTGATCTTTTGCAATTGCATAGTACATGTACCTCTTGGTTTGCAGTACTCTTTGCCTGTATCCCTACTTTTTTTATTTTCTTCGATGCGTCCTCTGTCCTGTTGCTATACTTTATTTCCTTCTTGTGGGCCTGTGTGGCACAGACGATGTGCTACCCTTCCCTGCTGTGGACCGCCTGAATGCCCCTACCATTCCCGCCATTCGAGAGCGAATACGCCATCTATCCGAGAGCTCGATGAAAGGTGGTGAGAGAATTCGCCATCTGTCTGAGAGCTCTATGAAAAGTGGTGAGTGAAAGGGAGAGGATGGCTAAGCGATGATTTGTGCTTGGATACTGAGAGGAACCAAGCTGTCCTATGTTCTTTGCACGACATCCCTCCAGCATGCCCAGAGTTGAAGAGATACTTAGGGTTAATGTATATGTAATCTTTACTAATACTGATCTGTGTGGTGCATGGATGTGAAGTGTGGCCTTGACTTTGTGTGAAGTACACAATGTCTTACCTGTACTATGTCCCTTCCCATACCAGCTTTTCACTGTCACTCGCTAACCTTCAGTCAACTGCCCTCCCAGGACAGTCCTAAGCAGCTCTGTTCTCTGTAGAGATTTAACTACAGATAGGAAACCTTGTTAGATTACCATTGACAAAGCACCATTTGATCCTGTTGCTGACTGACACTTGCCTTACGGCATTTTTCCTTCAGGCATCAGGCATGTCTTGTATCCTGCTAACATGTATTTACTGGACCGTGTTTTGTGCCAAGGTCCATGGATATGGCCTTAAGCATACCAAAGGATGAAGTGCTGTTGCTTGTGAAAGAATCTTACAAGGTTACAGTCTGCATACAGTGTATGTACATGTATGTACAACACTGAGTTTGATATCTTAATGTCGTCCCTGTGTTTTTCCATCAGAGGGCACCCCTCCCTCGGCGGAGAACCAGATCGTGGGTGTGCGTGGGATCAGCATGACCCCCCCGTCTGTCGGCAGCACCCCCCAGCCCATCCCCCTCCCCATCAGCAGCTCCACTCACGGCTTCGTCGGCCTGCACGTCCTCACAGCTACAAGGTCAGTAGCAAAACAGCAAGCACTAGCTCACGCAGAAGTGTCCAGAACATACTGTCTTGAGCAGTGGTGGAAATACACATCTGCAGTCTGCATTTTGCATAGACATTTTCAGTATTGCAGAAGAAAAATTAGGCAATCAGGGTAGGGGTTCAATGGTGATTAAGAGAGTTTGTTTTCAATACTGACTATAAATAGACAATTTGCATGTATTTTTCGAATTGGATGTAAAATGTTTGCCAGCATGCAATTTTGTATATGCCATGGGTTTAGATCCGGACTTTTAAGTGTGTATTTGCAGAAAGCATTTCTGAATTGCAGAACAAAATTGTGAACAGGAAGGGACAACAGATGTTAGTCTGATATTGCAGAACACTGAAAAGATGTTGTCTTGAGTAAAAGTGAAGAAGGCACAGCTTTGTTTAAAGTTGTCTGTAAGCTGTCCTTCTTAATTTGCCCTTCTTGTCAATTCCATTTTCTCCCAGGTTCAACAAGGAACAGCTGCACCACCTGTTCAACGTGGCCCACAACATGCGGACCATGGTGCAGAAGGACAGACCACTGGACGGCCTGCTCAAGGTACGGGGATGGCATGGGTGTGAAGATGGGACGGGATGGTGTGTCAGTTTGAATTCAATTACCCAGGGATTATTAGAGCATCATCATCATGACTTTGGATTATTTATCTGGTGAGGTGCACTGTCTTGATATAGTTACTCCAATACACCCTGTCCCTCATGACGGACACTAGGGCAGTCCCTGAGAGACCAGTGTCTTTCTCTAACATTGACAAACGTGTAGTATGTTGTCATCCCACCCTACATTCCCAGTGGGAAGCCACTCGATTAGTCTACCAGCTAGTTAGAGCAGTTTCACTACAAAAAAAATTTATTTAGAATGAAATAGGCATTTATGCCTGTGGAAAAGGGCATCCCTTTTTACCTTTGTCCCTTTATCTGTAAGCTGTGAAAAAAAAAGCGATAACAAATTAACAGTTGTAAAATAATCCTGTGACCCCGTGTTGTTCCAGGGTAAGGTGATGGCGAGTCTGTTCTACGAGGTCAGCACGCGGACCAGCAGCTCCTTCCTGGCCGCCATGCAGCGTCTGGGCGGGACGGTCATCCAGCTGGACGAGAGCAGCTCCTCCCACCAGAAGGGAGAGTCTCTCTCAGGTACATGGACAGCTTTGTACACTCTCTCTTTCTCTCTAATCCAGTTTAAGGCCTTTTATCCTCAAAACACTTCCTTTCTTTTCTTTCACTTGCAATTGTTAGCAGCATTTGCTTAATATTATACCTGGACTAAGTATATAGTAGAGGTAATTCATTCCTCAAGCTAACCGACATCTTGCACGCGCAGTCGTCCCTCAGTAAGATATCTGGAGCCGTATTAGTTTAGAACTTTAATTCAGCCTGTCACATGACCAGTTTTGCCTGTGTGATGGACTAAGAAATGTTGTGGCTTACCTGCAGTCTACAATACCCACTTGTAGATACTGGGGTATGTAGTTTTAGTAATTGTAACAGTCTATTTGTCATGAGATCCTGCTGAAGTACAGTCTGAGGTCCTGTGACTGCATCACTGACCATCTGTTGTCCCTTCCCTCAGACACAGTACAGGTGATGTGTGGCTACAGTGACGTGGTGGTCATCAGGCACCCCAAGCCTGGAGCACTGGAGGTTAGTCAAGACGTCGTCTTTAGATGTACATTGAATGTACGTGATAATTCCAACTTTCTGATGCTTGCTTCTGTACTTCTGGTGGTAAAGTGTGCGAAGTGCTAAAATATGAAGAGCTGTGTTTTTTTTTTTATATTTCAATGTTTCATGACTAGACATGGTGATGGCACACTCAAGGTATATAAAGTTATTTTATGACGCCACCAATGCAGAGGACAAATACAAGACAGGACAATATTCATTTTCACTTGCATTAAGTGAGGAAAGTCGTGCAAAGTGCCTTTTGCAAGGGCACAAGATCGATGAAATGTCAGGACTCGAACCCGGGACCTCTTGGTTCCGAGTCGAGCACTCTGCCGTTATGCTACACATGACCCCACAGCTGTGTTTCCACTGTTGACACCATGTTCTCCCCGATGCAGGTTGCGTCCAGGAACTGCCGTAAGCCGATCATCAACGCCGGTGACGGGACGGGAGAACACCCGACCCAGGCCCTGCTGGACGTCTTCACCATCAGGGAGGAACTCGGCACGGTCAACGGCATGACGGTGGGAAACACTTCTGTTTCTGCTTACCAGATTCTTACATTTTGTTGCTGGATTGATGTTGTATACATGTACGCACAGAAATGGATGGCTTTTCCTTTGTATTTTTGAAAAAACTTTCACTAAATAGCTGAAACTTCCAACGAGTATCACGAGTACAGTATCTAATAGATGTTGCTGTGAGTAGTCAGCAAGGTGAGCCAAGGAGGTAACATTGGCTAGAAATGGTCCTGTTTGGAAGGAGAAAGTTAAGAAGAAAAACAACTTGTGACATTATGTCGGTAAGGGTTAGACATCCAGGAAATAAGATATGCCAAAAAAACAGTTGCTCAAGCAGCTGGATATGATTTTGGAAAAGGTCAGACGTTTCAGGTAGCATCCACTACCTTTCGTCAGTGACACTGTAAAGTTGTAAGAAAAGCGACACTGGAAAGTTGTCCGCAAAACAGGTTTGTAAGTACAAACTATTGATTGATATGTATATACAATTGATTGATATGCATCACAATAACTTGTGACATTATCAGTAGGAATGACAGGAGTAATGTTTATTTTCCAGGTGACGATGGTGGGAGACCTGAAGCACGGCCGGACTGTCCACTCCCTGGCCAGGCTGCTGACCCTCTACAGGGTCAACCTGGTCTACGTCGCCCCCAAGGGTCTGGAGATGCCTCAGGAGGTGGTGGACTACGTCTCTGCACGCGGCATTCCACAGGTAACTATAGAAAAGGGTTTCCTAACATCACAAGTCTTTTGATGTACCATGACCTGGAAACATTCCTGACCAGATTGAAGATAGGATGAAAGGGATGCACCATTAAGCTTTGATGTAAGGGATCTTGACTTGACTTTATTTGGATCCACATTTAGCTTAACAGCTATTCTTCCAGTGGTCCATTACATAATACAACAATATAAAATAACAACTGTGTCACAAATAATATAAACACATGGTAACAACACAGACCATTGTACAGTGTTATTTAAGTTGTTGCTTTTGAGTAAATGTTTTGATCTACCACTTATGTATATATATTTTTTTATAATATTATAAGAGTAAAGACAGATAGTGACTGTGTGTATAAAGACTGAATCCCCTCATTCCTTCCCAGTCCACCTACAGCAGTCTGGAGGACGCCCTTCCTGAGACAGACGTGCTGTACATGACCCGCATACAGAAGGAAAGGTTTGCCACGCCTGAGGAGTACGAGAGGGTAAATACTTTACTTTACTTTACTTTATTGGAAACTGACAACATATTAATACAAGGGTCATCAAGGCAGTCAAAACTGATAGCAGATGACCCACAGGTACAGACATTATACAAACTCATGCGTGTATGTTGTGAATAAGCTTATGCGTGCGAATTGTAATTACTAGGAGAACTTAAATGTATTTATAACGTCACGAGTGTTGTCCTTGTTCCTTCCTATGACTACCTATATAGCATCACCGACTTTTGGTTGACTGTTACAATGTATAAAGAGATCCTTTTCAATAGAGTCGCAGTCATTATCTTGTCCAAGTTTCTTCCTGATTATGTGTAGTAGTAGTAAGAGTATATAGGAATGGTGTAGATTTACCATTCTGATGATTTTGTATGTGTACATGTTTGTGCAGAGCTGTGGCCAGTTTGTGGTGACACCTCACATCATGACTAAGGCGAAGAAGAAGATGGTTCTGATGCACCCACTACCCAGGGTCTTTGAAATCAGGTAAGATTGGTTATATCGTAGGGAGTTGGGATAGTTTCCATTCCTGCAGCATTGTAGTCTTTTTTACTTGTAGGCTGATAAAAAAAATTGGGTACACCCAAGTAGGTACTGCACAAGATTTTAAGAGTGCAAAAAAGTGGCTAACAAAGAAGCTTAGCCCATGCTTGGTGGTTTTTGATTTAATTTGATTTACTTGCACCCAGAATATATTCTGGGTGCAAGTACAATGGGAGATAAGGCCCATCAAAATCTCTTCCTGTACATGTAACCTGCAGTTAGTCTGTCTGTTAGGACTTATAATGCTTGCTGATGTCATTGTTTTTGCTCCCCAGTCCTGAGGTGGACACAGACCCGCGTGCAGCGTACTTCCGCCAGGCTGAGTGCGGCATGTACGTCAGGATGGCGCTCCTCGCTCTGGTCCTGGGGCGGGTCTGATCCTGCTGAACCAAGTCTGCCGTCATGTACCTTCTCTCCAAACAACTGCCCTCATGCAATGTTTCAGTACTATTTTTATAGCATATTACATGTATATCCAAGTATTGCCGATGTAACAGTTACTGTCAAGATTATAATGGACTCACTGTATACACATATTTCAGATTGACTTACAGGATACTTCAGGACACCTAAATGTGACCTGAATTGTCTGTTGTTTTACCTCTTGGAGCTGAGATGTCAAAGATATTTATTCTTTCCTTTCTTTACTTCCCAGTTTGATATGTCTTAAATACATTTACCTTGATATACAATATATATGAACAGTCAAGGTTTATCAACAATGTAGCAGAGTATTGGTTTACTTATTCTTTTATCTCTTTACAATTTAATGACTTGTCTGAGTGTTTGATAACATTCATAGACTTCAGGTTGCATCAAGATAGAAGTTTGTGTTAAACACATTCCAGATGGAGACCAAGGAATCTCTAAGTTGTGTTGCTTACAATGTGCCATACAGGAGCTGAATATTGGTTCTACATGCAGCATGTAGAAGACCACTGATGAACTATAACAACTTCAATCAAAGCAACTTTTACAAACTTAACATGATGAAAGAACTTTCAAATGGCAAAGCAATCGTGGACAGTAAATGTTACTTTTAAAAAATGCATGCATCCTCGAGAAAGTCATGTACTTGCGGGACAGCCGGTTGTCAGATAGAAGCACAAATGAAGCCGCTTGTGCCTGAGTTGGGAAACACAATTTAGATGTACACATGGATGAATGATGTATTCGTGAACTAGAGACCAAAGGCCTTCAGACCTTGTGCTATTGTACTTATCTTTTCCTGAGTAACCTTGTAATCCTTGTACTGGCTTTTTCACAGATTACTTTACTACTTTACCTGTGTACTCAATTCTGTAATGAGTTTATATGTAATGCACCAGTGGACACTCGTTATGTGTGGATTATCAGGATTTAAACTGGAAGGACCCTGTTCGTGTTTCAACCTTAAATTTAACTTCACGAGTGCATATGTAGTTAAGACACATTGTAATTCATGTAGAACTTATAATACATGTAGAATATGATTTGTGCATTATGAATGTAATGGGAATGTGGAGATTGATCAGGTTGGAAGGATGAAATGTTCTCAAGAGTATATCATATCTGGACAAGTAGCAAAAGAGGATCCGGTGTGTACTTGTGGTAGATGAGAATAAACTAAAAAAGAAAGACCAATCATTTTGTTTCTGCCTCTTTGATACAACAGCCAAGTAGTCCACTGCCCTTAAGATTTGGCCCTGCCAGGTCCTTGGTTGAGGTACCGTTCTGATCCAACAGGAGGCGCTTTTGTACCACCTTGCCTGGAGTCCATCCATTTTCAGGCAAGAGCAGACATAAGCTGAAAACTAAAGTGGCTTCGTGTAAAATAAAAACTCAACAAAGGTGAAAATTAGAACCCATTTATTGATAAATAATATCGCATTATACACATCTCTGGGTACATACATTGTACATGGATTAAGGATGTCCACCTGGCATACACAATTAGAAAACCTGTAATCATACATGTTTATATCATACAAAATAAACCAACTAAACCCCAACAAACAGTTAAGAGGAATGACTATGGTACTAATACAGACAATAAGGATTGATATGACTACCCAACAAACACCATATTTTGTCTATACTGATCTGATTTCTATGGTATAAAAAGAAACAACAATACCAAGTCAATGTCCTACACCTCAAAAGGGTGCAACAAACAAGAAAATAAAGGTTATATTGCAGGGAATACTGCACTTCGACCAAACAATGGTACATGTACAAGCCACAGTGCAAAACACATAACCCAAAATATAGAGAACCCATAACAGAAGATTTTCAAAACAGTATAAACATGAAGAGGTATCATTGTAAAACACTAGATGCCAAAATTGGTTATTTTTTTAGAGAAACCCTGTTATTGCCTTTTATAACATTGCAGGTTGCAATGTGCAAGATACAAAATGTACTAAGCATGAATCCACTTAAGAAGGCTGTAATTGTCTTCCCTCCAGGAACAAAGCAGTCACAACTTTCAAAGTAAAGACACTGAATATGTTGCATATTTAGATAAATACAGAATTTAAGTTAACATGTAATTACAATTACATGTACTTAAGCAGGGTACTATATTTGACATTTCTGCTTTTCTTCATTTTTTACAAGTCTGTTAATTACATGTATCATGATATGTACCCCATAATGACCAACATAACACTCTGTTCCCTATGACATACAAAAGTGGAAAGTTTAGTTTAGTAAGAGTGAACTATCTACATCCTGTTGTGTTAGTGAGAAATTTGTGAAAAGCAGAATAAAAATAACACAAGACTTAGTGATCCAATATATCGGGATGTGAGTGGCATTTGTAATGAGTATCCCTTAGTACAGGTGTACATGGCCTTTTTTAAATATACATAGTGGTTATCTCTTCTTATTTGATGTTCATAATTTCAACCCTACAGCTGTTTTCTAAACCTCCGAATAGTTGATATCTAGTAAGATAGGGCTAGTTTTTTTTCTACTACAAATTTAAACATGAATGGTTATAACCTTGTTAATAGTCAAACAAATTCATACGAAGGCATTTGACAGCTATACTACACATACATGTACCACCATATAGCTGTATTCATTTCTAGTTGATGGCATTAATTTATCTTACACACAAGTATGGCACAATAGCACTGTTGGCTACAAGTAACTTGGCATGACACAGACATTTATAGTCTAGAGCTTTATAAAGATTGTCATTGGTAATAAAAACACGGGTAGCACTAGTAGCGTATCAGTCATGCTTGACCAATTTCCTAGTTGGCAAATAATTACCAAATCAATTTGTCCAAATGGCACATCTCACTGTATCCATAAGAAATTACGGGAAACAATTATTCAACATATATATCACTTTACATAAACACAGTAAATAAACCTACATGTAGTAAACAAGACACCTTTTTTAGTTTAAGTTTGTTCATTTATACTTGCACATGTACATGTAAGTAGTACATAGAATAGAATCTTACACAGTCATCATTGTTCTGTTAGCAAAGGTCAGATTGAAGAAGCAACCCAAATCATTAAACCTGCAGTAATGAAGAAACATTAATTCTATCAATTTCTCACCTTAATGTTTATATGATCTCTACAGCACATAGGCAGAAAGTACTGCACCTGCACGAAACCTGTAATGTATTGTGCATAGCACTTTGGCAGAACGTCTCATGTAAGCTCGTATTTGCACATTATAAGGTAAACATCATATCTAGTTTCCAAATGTTCTGTTGGAAAGATATCGACTGCAACAGGCAAAGTTCTGATACAACGTTGGACCAAACATCCAACGAAAACCGTGAAAAATCAGGGTTTCGCGCAGGCGCATTACGTTCTGCCAACAGGCTGACCTCTACATGTACATGGAATTCTACACGACCTATAACCCTGTCCTGGTGTGTCATGATTGGTTGATCTGGTGTGATTTGATTCGTGCACTGTCGACGGCGTCCAGCAGGTTCTTGGCGTCCATGGCGAGGATGTGTCCCGACTGCAGCATGCCCTTCTTGTACTCCTGGTCCAGCGTCGTGTTGCTGTACTTCTGGGCCAGCTTCATCTTCTCAATCAGGTTTGCCATGTCTGAACTCAGCACCTTGTGGGCCATCTCAATCTGTACACACACAAGGGAGGCAATGTGTCATACAAAATCACATCGCAACATTACAAAATAAAAATGCTCAGAAGAAAAGGTTTGACTATGTAAGGGAGGACTTCCACCACTTGAACCTACATAACGTCAACCCACAGGATAGAGGCAAGTGGTGGCTAACATCAAGCCCCAGTATTGCTGTGCAAGACCGTCTAACCCTTGAAAACCAAGGAAAGACAGATGATAAACCAGATAGTGAGTGTGTGTGAGTGAGTTGTCACCCACCTATACAAATGTACCTGTTGATCACAAGAAGTAAGTGGTTCAAGTCACAAAATTCTAACAGCATATCCTCACAAATGCTACAAGACTACATTTGGGTGTACATATACATGTATAAGTTTGACTGACCTCCCTGTGTAGATCTGAGGGGATCCTGGCTGTCACCTCGTCCACACTGGTCAGGAGACTCTTCAGGGCCAGACCAACTTCCTGCAGGGACAGAGTAACAACTTCTCAATAATCAATAACATTGGAGCACGCAAGTTATCACATCTTTGGCTGTGCTCGCTGAGAAAATTTTTCATAATGTGATCCTCCTCACAATGTTAGCTATATACACATACATGTATGGTTATGTAAAGAGGATATATTGTACATTCTATATAAAAATGTACATATCATCTTCAAGACCATATACAAGATCTTGAGTATCTTAGTCCTCTATCACTATTAGCAGAATTATACCAGAATTGTCCCAAAACGTAATAGGAAGGTTAATCTCAGATCAAAAGTACATGAAAGCTGACTACAGAGGATGAAAGAGAGAACATGGCAAGGAATTCGAAGGTTCACAGACACACTGAGGACGGTACAAGACTGACCTTGACCAAGACGACGTACTGGTCAGCCTTGGCGTACTGCAGCTTGTTGGACATCTCCATCACGGCCCGCACCACGCCGGTCGTGTTGTCAAACACGTGGTCGTTGGTCCTGTCCAGGTCCATGGTGGGGGCAGGGGCTGCTTCAGCCTGGGGGAGCGACAGACAATGTATTAATAAGGCAATTCCCAGCAAATAATGTAAACTCCTCCACAAACCTTTGTAACATTATCTTACCCCGGAATTGATCTGGGAATGCTGTGTGTCTGCGTAATGGAGCAGACGCACAGCATTCACAGATAGATTCCAGGCTAACATTATCTATTGGACATCATTACAGTAGCAATCAATGTGTTTAAAGAAGTTAGTGTTGTTAGCTGCCTTTTTTCCTGAAATTGCAACAGCAATACACTGTGTCACACGAGGCTCAGTGTAGTACTTACTGGTGGGGTTGTAGGAGGAGGACTCTGTGATGACAAGTCAGCAGCATTACTGGTCCTGGGGCTTAGGGGAAGGCCTGGTCCTGAAAGTTAGGAAGAAAACATGTCTTTACAAAAAAAACCTCAGGGATACAATGTAGGTGATTATCTCTGGCAGGCGATCAAATAAGAATTACATACACATGTACATGTACATGTACATTTGGACATGTATAGTGGCCAATCCACTCATCACAGCAATGTATACAGACTATTTAGCTTGACGATTTTCTTACTTGCAGGTTTTGGAGGTGGCTCATTGCTATTTGGTTCTTGAGGGTTCTGCTGGTAGGATGGCAGCTCAGGGAGAGGCCTCTGGAATATGAAAGAAATGGACGGAGATTAACTAAAAGCAGGTTGGGCTGATGGGTGTCTTGCCACATGAATATCAAAATTAATTGTCTCTCACATACATGATGGTATGTTTTGCTGGTTGAATAATTTATGAAAAGGTTATAATCATACTTTTCATAGATGGCACCTACAACAAGATTGAGTACATTTTTCTGGGGAATAAATATGACCACTGACACAAACATCTAGATCATGGACACACAAATACAACAAAAATCTCCTTATACCACACAGTATGACAAGGCATAAAACATGCTACAACTAGAAAATTGTCTGACCACACCAAACTTTTACTCAAGCAGTTATTTTTACAACATAATCTACATTGTGTAATCTCAAAACCAGCAGAATGGCTGGGTCTGTTACAAACAGCAACATCCTTATCAAGACACTAGAGTTGTACTGTCATAACATTTTAAATTTTAATGCTCTTTTACTTGACTTACCTTCCTTATGTCTGCATATGCCTTTGGGTAGTACAGAGTGGGTAATCAGGGAAGAGTGCAAGAGGATATTAGTTTGGGCAGGCGTTAAATGCAACCTACAAAGCTAAAGGTTCTACAGCAAACACCACATATACAGCATAACCGCATTCAGGCTTGAGATGTAACTGTTAGAACTGTACACACCTGTAGCGATGAATGTTAAACAAAGCATACTAGTGCAATTCATTATGTAAAATTAGCACAAATGAAAGTAATTTGGATAAGATGACAACTTCTACACAGCATGCTTCTACATGGTCTACTTTCAGCACACAATACATAATGTCAGCACATTACAGTAATTACTATGCATAACAATGCAGATTAGAGGAAGCTTCTATAGTTACTACACGTAGTATGACTAACTTAATGCATTAATGCTGCAGATGGAATAGCATGTTAAGTCACCACAATGCAAGAATCAAGTCAACATACAAGTAGACAAAACAAAGATAGTGCAGGTACTACATGTATCTAACTGTACTAAAAGGGAGACTAGGTGCAAAGAGTAAAGTAGATGAACATTTTCCATTTCAAGTACAAGAAAATATTATGTTCTTCAGTTGTTCAAGTTAAGAAAGGTTAAACATTTCCACTTACAACTATGGTTACAAATATTATGAATGTAGAACACTTAACGTCGACCATAAAGTATGGAGACCACAATAAACCCTAACAAGAAACCATGGTTGTGGAGGGACCGTTGAAAAACTTACAGGTGAGGAGGATCTGTCCGGCATGTTGCCATCTGTCTGGCTGCCTTCGACTTCATTGGGTGGACCTGGCATCTGCTCTGGACGCTAAAAAATCAAGAAACATATATTCTAGATCAGTATTCAAGTGTTTGTAAACTCTTGGCATTTCAAATTTTTTCACAAAGTCAAGATCGTAAGTGCACAACACAGCTCTAAGGTATGTATCAAGAAGTAGGATTCCTTCAAAAGTGCTCTTAATAGAAACTTAATATGACTCTTAAACTTGATTCACTTACATTCTTACATTCACTTACATTGTACATCCATAGTAAATCAACACACTTTCAGAAGCCATTAAGTTATTCAGAAGTGCTGCATTAAATTGATTAATGCCACCACCAAAAATGTCACAACTGAGTTGTACGTGCACGATCGTCAAATACATACATCAACAAACACATGCACAAGAGAGATGGTGCTGGATACCCTTTCCACATGTACATGTACTGCTTCATGTTTTCTCAGTACCCCTATTACAGTACTGGATTGATCCACAGAAATCATGGATCAGGTCATTATGAGTTTTTTTGTTTGTTTGTTTCTCATCGTGATACCCCCCAGGCTAATCCAATGTTTGTCACTATGACCTTGTGAAAAGATGGGTACTAAGACTACTACAGCAGTACAATGGAAAGAGCTTGCTTTGGGTGAATATGTTACAAGAAAAGAAGGTTTGAAAAAACACATGCTCCAGTTAAAGAACTGGATTGAGGGTCTGACGAACACATGATACCTAGAACAAAACAAACTTATGGTGTTAAATGAAAGGGAATGTAGCTTATAACCATTGTGGCACTGTAAAGATTCCTGAAACACTCTTTTTCTTCTTTAAGAAGTCATCAACATGGTCTTTCTTTATCAAATCTGAGTGAAAACACAGGAAATAGCAACCTGGATTGGTGCTTCATTCATCTTGACATCTTCTAGTTTGTTACCATATACATGTAGATCAGGAGAGATGACCAACATTAGACCATGTTTACCAGATATTTACATTGTGCCACTTTGGTTTTAGGCTGTGTCATAAACACGGTGAGGTACATTTTGTACATGTACAGTCAAATCTGGTAAGGCAACCACCAAGGTGACTGCTTTTTCTCTCACCCTTGATCTGACAGTAACCTACATGCACATGTACATGTATGTGTATCAACTGAGATCACTAGTCCATAGGGACCACTTTTACTCAGTTTGTTGTGAAGACACCTTAGGCAGGTTTGACTGTACACTGTGAATGTAACATTGATTAGAGGGGTGAACCAATCACCAGCACCAACTATATATACATGTATCACAAACACGATAACAACGTGCAACACAGTTGGCATGGCTTTACCTCCAGCTTTGGGGAGATGATGGGGTTCTGCAAGAGAACACAAGCCAGAGAGACAGGTGAGTTTCACAGTGAGTTTACAGACACATGTCACACATGCACGCACACACACACACACGCGCGCGCGCACACACACACACATGTGCACACACACATTTGCACACACACATGCACGCACACACAAACACACGCACTTACACACACAAACACACACACACACTCACTCAAGACACTGAAGAACAAACATCCAGAAACCCACAATTGTAACACGGCAAATTTGCTTAGCAGCTCCAACCCCGAAAAAATAAAATTGGGGATGGGTAAATGATGGCACAAAATGCAGGAGTTGGGGAAAAAGGTTTGATTCTTACTTGGGGATATTCCTAAGGGAAGGATGCAGACTTTTACTTAAACAAAATCTGACCTTCTTTATCCCATACAGAGGAGACTGGCACACAGGCAACACAATACAGCACAGAAAGCAACAGAACAACACAAAAACAGGGGAAGTGAAACACAGCATCAAGCATTTAACATGAAAACGGAAGGAAAAGACATGGAAGGTAAATGTATGGCAAGGCACCATTGAACAGGACAGTTACACTCGCAAAATGCTGTTCCCAGGAAAATTGCATGTAACCCAAAGAAGATCAGTTACAACATACAACATGTACATGTTTGTCTCCAAACAGTTTTTGGTCTTGCTGGATTTGAATTACTATCATTACAAAGTTTCAAATAATACATTTCAAATAATCCTACAACTATTTAATTTACATGTATATCTATTATCTAACATAAAATGCAACTAGAGTCTAGCACACTTGTGTATAATGTCCTCCAGACTGTTTTTCTCATCAACTGTTCATGTAGGCTGCTCTAGTCATCTGGCCAAGACATCAAATTGTAATTCTAGATGTAGAATGAATTTTGTCAGTTCCTTACCAGTGCCACCTCCTCGTTCTGCAGCCACTTCTGGTCCTCCTCACACTGCCGCTGCTGTGCCTCCAGTTTCTGCTGGATCATTCTTCTCTCCAGCTCCTGCATCTGCAGGGCATGTTCAGCCTTCAACCTCTCCATGGCCTCCCGCTCCTGGTAGTAAACAAGCAAGTAAAGGAGCTTGAACTGAGCAGCTTGACATACATGTACAAAGTGGGATATACATCATCATGTTCGTTTGTGATTTGTTGCACATTATGTCAGCTCTGTGTTGATTGCTATTCACTAAAAAGGAGCAAAGGAGCTTGAACTGAGCAGATCAACATATACATGTATGTGTAGAAAGTCTGATGTACATGTATATCATCATGTTCGTTTGTGATTTGTTGAGCATTAATGTCAGCTGTCTGTTGATTGCTTGTCTATTCACCAAAATAAAGGCCTCCCTACATGTATGGTGACATGTGGCAGAGAAGGCAGCAAGTTTCATTATTGCTGTGTCTGAAGCAAGATTTGTTTATGGCCCATGGGGAGGGGTTTCTCCCCAGAATGCCTATGCACACACCATTTACATACTGTAATTCACTTTATGTTCAGGGTACCAAAATTTCACTGGTGGCAAAGCACTGTGAAAAAATCAGGAATTACAGTAATTTTTCATCCTTGTCTCACCTCCACACTTAGTGGTCTGTTCCAATCCCCGTCTGCCGACCCGGTTGAGAGGCGGTTCAGACCGGGTGGTGTCTGGTAGTGGCCAGGTGACAGAACACCTTCTATGTTAGACACCTGTTAGAAGAAAGTCAAATGTCTATGTTAGACACAGGTTAGAAGAAATAGTGAAATGTCTATGTTAGACACAGGTTAGAAGAAAGTCAAATGTGTATGTTAGACACAGATTAGAAGAAAGTCAAATGTCTATGTTAGACACAGGTTAGAAGAAAGTCAAATGTGTACGTTAGACACCTGTTACAAGAAAGTCTAGAAGAAAGTTTACCATCTGCTTTGTCACAACTACATGTGAGGGTGACACTGATAATGTGTACACACAATGACTCATTTTGAAATGAGGCTTGATATTTACTGGATCATAGATTATTTGTCTCAAGTACATGTAAGTTTTCTACCATGCCTTTGTGAACAGTTTTACTGGTGTTTCCTGAGAAATTCGTGGTCATGTAAACACAACATGAACATCAAACACCACACAGTGCACACACTGCACAATCACAGAATCAATGAGCAGCGTAGCTATCAAAAATCATACGTATGAACAAATTAGAAACAGCACTGAAAAAAGGGAAACAAAGGCACTCCAAAAGATACAAGATTAGCATTAACAGAAATTGTTAATTCACCACTACAAACAAAACAATCAAACAAAAGTGGGAGATTAAGTTCCTAGTTAGAAAAGAAATCACACTGCATTCTTGGTGATTGCAATTCCACTTTTGAAACGATCAGAATGTTGAATCAGTGTTTTCTGCAGGATTTCCTCCCGTTGGAAATGAGTCTTGCACACTTGCTAGTCTACCCACACACTTGACAAACCTGATAGTGGGGGGGCAGGGGACCCCAGGAGCTCCGGGGAGACTGTGCCAGGTTGGGGTTGGACCAGGACGAGTGGAGGGGGTGGAGGGTGTTAGCAGGAGGTGGCTATATATGGGCAGAGCAGGGGGACAAGGACAAAATGCAAGAGACGGTGAATAAACTGTATATAAAGTATGAAGTCTATGAACATACATGTAAGGCAGCAGTGCCAAGACAGGTACTAGTACAAGACTGCTACAGTGTACAGTGTAAAAATGTTCTGACTTTTCCATATTCATTGAACAACAGAAACATGCCTACTATAGCACAGGACAGTAACTTGACAGTGGGGTTAAGACACACCAATACAATTCCACCACATACAATGTAGATGTGCAAGTGTAATGGAGCCTGTGAAATTTACTCACAGTACGTCTGCAAAAACTCTATCATTAAATGTATATTTATATCATTGATCGAAGAGGTTACTAGTAGCAGAGCCAAAGCACATTACGAGAGTCTGTCAGCAAAAGCACGATGTTGATAACATATACATGTACATGATTTAGTGATGGGCATTGCAATATTCAGCTGGCAATGTTAACTGCGTACAAGACAAGCCACAGTCAAGGCTGCTCCAAAATGTTAATGCAAGTGTGTTACAGGATCAGTAATGATGTGGTTGAGTGTGGGGAGAAGGGGCACATATTATCATGTTCCCTGATACTAATAGTAATAGGGTTGGCAACAAATCAAGACATGATCTATTTATTTTTGTTGAGTACAATGAAGGAATATTATTTCTACCAAGGTAGAATGTAATTTTGTCACTGTTATTTTTGCACCAATTTCAATGTATGTTTTTTTTTAAGGTTTCAGGTCCATTTGAATATACTACTACATGTAATAGTGACACAGACCCTTCAGCAGCTCCTGATTCTGAAATCTGTCAACAGCTACATGTACACACTCACAGCCATTGTGCTTACACAACAAGCCTGCTATGTACAAACTACATGTATATGCACTAGAATTTTCCCCTGCCTTACCTGATAGTGGTTTGGCATGCTGTTGTTTCCCCATGGTGGCAGGTCCAGGACCAGGTTAGGGTTGGACTGGGAGGGGAGCATGCCCACAGGGTACCCCTGGTCTAGCAGGTTCCCCATACTGGACCTGGGGCTGGGGTAGCCTGGTCTGCTGGGCTGTAACATGACATACTGGACATGTTGAACATATTCCAATGGCAATTGGATGTAAATAATGACCTGAGAACAAGCATATTTTATGGCTCACCAATTTATAACTACTTGAACTCTGTTTTTAATGAATCTTCTACAAGTTTTTAAGGTATCTTACTGTGATGAAAGATTAAAGTAATCTTCTCTAAATTTAAGATGTACAATGTACATGATGATGTACATCATACAGCAATTGATTAAAGCGTTGCTTACCTTAGGTGGTGGCTGGTCCTCCCCATAACCAACACCTGTAGACAACATCACGTTGATTCACAATTGAGATATACATGTACATCTTGCAACCATACTTTTAAAAATCAAAATAAAACATTTAACTGCAGAACATCATTATAGGATATCTACAAATGCACAGTTAATGTGTTGTTGTTGATTATCGTTTGCTGTGCAGAATCCAAACTCACCCCAAGCTAGCTGGTTCATTCTCCTGGCATCTCTGTGCATAGCTGCATCCTGGGCCATCCTCTCCTCATGAAGGATCAGACTGAAACCAGCATTGCAAAAAGTTACAAATAACGTTTGGATATCTAGATACTGCAATGTACATGTACATGTTAGTAAGTATAAAAAAACATGCATAAACATCTACAATATCTCAGTATCAATACTTGTTAGTTTTGTATCACTTATGACATGCACGATGTACATGTACATGTATGTCATGTATGGGCTATCCTGTACTACTATGGTTTACCAAATGATATACATGTATATATATAAATGAACTAACGAATGCTCCATTATGATATATTCACACATACATGTACACACACTGAGGTTTCTGTAGTTGGAAGGCTGGAAGAAATCAAGCCATTTAGTCTGACACTCTACCTACCTTCTATTCTGGGACTTGTACATGCAAACTAGAGACCTTTTTGTTCATAGCAGGCAGCAAGAAAATAGACAAGAAGGGAAAGAGTACATTAAGCAAAGTGTAGTGCAGAAGAAAGTGCAAGAATATTATTTATAACTACCGGTAGTTCAACAAACTCTATCTACTTGTACTGTTGCTGTTCTTGGTTATTATTTTTTTGGTCATGTTGATCGTTTAAGTTTACTGTATCGGATAAGTTATGTTGCAAGAATGATGGCCCTTTGAAGACATTTCTCTTCATACAAACCATCAATTATTCTTACAATTATACATGTGATACATATTCAGTTGTACGTATTATAAAAAATAAAGGATTAGCAGTTAGTTCATGCTGGAAAACCCTTGAGCCTACATACATGTACAAAGGCTCTGTTACATTTGTAAGTCACTGATTTCCACAGTCAATATATGAGGGTATTTCATGAACATAACAACAGTTCTGAGTTGAGCCAACACGATCTGCTGTTTTCCATGACAACAGAAATAGTGGAGAAATGCTGACACATCACTACAAAAACAGTCTGTGGGTTTTGTAGAAGAGATGACAGACAGCCTTGCTGTGACCAATGTGAAGATTATTGAATTTAAATAATAGAGGAACAACAAATTAGAAGTACAACTGTGCTGTTGCAGCAGAACGTAAAATTACTAAAATCTTCATCACTAGAAACTACAAAAATGCTTTCACACTTGATTCTGTACATGTGTGTGATGTTCACTGCAACTATACTTTGTACAGCTGCAGGCAGATGCCATTCAGTTGTAGGGTGTAGTGCACACATGACATGTATGATGCCAACAAGTCAGTTAAGTGCAGTCACACACAGCCTAGTATGTGAGATGTTCTTGCTTTGCAAGGAAAGAGATCTGCATCTCACGTGCCTATTGAACCTGCGGGATAGTCTACGTCTTTCCCTTTCCTGATACTTTTTCTCCAGTCTGTGAATGACCCTGCAAGAAGGCAACACTACAAAGTCAACACACAGACTGAAGTGCAGGCTGTACTGTACTGTACTGACACCACAGGAAAGACTGTTGCGAACCTCACACCTCTGTAACATATCCAGAAACTGTTGGTTTTTTTTAAATTGCATTTTACACGGAGGTGAGGAAACCATTGCAAAGGTCAACAAGCTGACCCGCACAAAATGAAAGTCTGGCATTCAACTTGAACTTTAAGAGGTATGGGGTCACAGTGTTATTCGTTCTTCCCTGTAGTACCACAGTGACACTACAACCTACATTGAAAAGAGTCTACTGTGTTCACTTTGACAACTGCTTTAGGGTGCAGCAACATTCTGCTTAGTATTTTCCACCATATTTGAAATGTTTTAAAAATCTTCACCGATGGTAGGGAAGTTGTTTTGCCTTTTAGTTGAATTGTTCCAGTTTCCTTTTTTAAACACAGGGACATGAAACAGAAGTCCAAATTGATAGATAGGAAACAACAAACTGAGGAAAGAAAACAGAAAGTGAACAGCACAGCAAGAAAACCAAAAACATGACAGGAAAAACTGTCAACCATAATCAACAAACAAATATCACTCAGACAATGATGATATAATAAAGATTACAGACGATTAAGATATACCTAAGCTGTTCCTTTAGATGGCTGAATAGTGGTCTGTTGGAGGGTTCGTAGGACCAGCACTTAGTCATGATGTTGTAGAGGTTGGGGGGACAGTTGGGCGGCATGGCCAGCCGCTCCCCATTCTCTATCTTCCCAATGACGTCATTGTTCTTGACTCCCTGGAATGGCTTGACCCCCAACATTAAAATCTCCCACATACAGACACCTGCAGGGAGTGGGAAACATACAATCTGATTTAGATGCATGCATGGAAACAGATACTGTGTCTCTCTGCAGCAAGATTATCACACAGCAAACAATATATATTTTCTATCAGTGTGCCCACTGTTAACTTAAGTTTCCTTGAACTTAAATTTGTAATAGTAGTCTACACTGTACATTGATCTTTCGTAATGAGAGTCAAAGATGGAAGAAGATAGAAATGTGTTGCTTATTAGGCCCTACATACATTTATTGATCAATTCTACATTAGACCTTACCGAACATCCAGACATCACTGGCTGTTGTGAACCTCCTGAAGTTGATGGACTCTGGAGCCATCCATTTGATGGGCAGCTTGCCTTTGGATGCTAGAAACAAACACATCAACAACAGTTAGTACTGACTAAGCAGCTATAATGTTAACGGTAAAATTTTTGACATGCAGGTTTATCATTGGTATGTTTGCACATACAATGTAATGAGTGGAGATAAAATTCATCATTAGAAGGCACAGTGTACCATAAAGGCAGAGTTTTCATTTATCCTATGATCACAGGAACTAAAATGTTCTGTGCACATTCATGTACTGTACATTTATCTGAATGTGCATAATACCTTTATAGTATGTTTGGTCCTCCACCCATCTCGAAAGTCCGAAGTCTCCCAGTTTGACACTGTCATAGGCAGCCACCAGCACATTTCTCGCAGCAATATCTCTGCATCAAAAACAATATCAAAACTGTGTATCATTTTATGCATGAAAGAACTGTTACAGATATAATATGACCCACTAAAAAAATGTACATCATCCCACAGAGATGCATCTATCTTACTGGATGAAGGTGTCAACAAATGTATAGTGTAGTTTATCTGCCTTGTATTACACATTGGAACTACAGTCATGTATAAACTTTCTGATAACTGAAAAGTACAGACAAGACTTACAGACTTACCTATGTACAAATTTTTTGCTCTCTAGATACGACAATGCTGTGCTGAGCTGGTATGCATAGAGGATAAGGGTCGCCAGATCCAGACTCGCCTTGTTGGACTGTAAGAACGACCTCAGCTGCAAAAGAAGACATCATTCAATGACATTAAGTTCAAGAAACACAGTGAGATGCTTGAGCTCTTGAGTACTAAATGAGCTGACATATACATGTAAGCCCCAATATGGTACATGAATGCACTGATTTACTACAGAAGTTTATTATATTGTAGCAGTTTGTAAAAATTATGATCTCTATGAGTCATGACAAAAGCTTAGTCTCAATCAATCATAAAGAAAACACTAGGTATTTTGAGTCAAGTTTGGATGAATCTATAATATCATCAGGAGTCAATAGAAAGAATGAAAGCTAGCATTGTTCATGCTTGAAGGATTGACAGGGTAGTTCCAAAATGGTTTCCTGTGCCTCTTCCTACTTCAACATCTGGCGGATTAACTGATTTCTCAGGTTTTGACACTGATAGGACCAAACTGTGCCTGGCTAGTGTTTGGGTTCTCTAATCTTATCAGGTGTGGAAGACAGACTGAGGGGCCTGACACATATTCCCTGGGGACAGGTTGTCACTGCCGACCCCACAGCAGGCCCTGATGCAAGAACCAGCAAGGTCAGTCAACTTCAACACAAACACACATGGCAGCCATGGGTCTGGTTTCCTGTACATTTTGACCTGTACCCTGTGTACATCTTTGGGAACTGATGATGGATATCTGGCTAGTCTCTGTGTAGCTAAGGAACTATTCTTTTAGGTGGGAGGTTACTAGGATAACTAGGATAACTAGGATAAAATAAGAACGCACAAGTTTATCATTGTAATAAGATGTATGTAGCAATCTGGTGATATATAATCAATTGTAAGGCCTTTTTGGAAACTACAGACAGGATGTTAATATTATATACGAGAATACAACTTTATATGGGAAGTTCTACAGAAGCGCTATGCACAATACACCACGGGTTTTGCGTAGGTCCAGTACGTTCTGCCGACGTGCTACTCCAGGTTGGGTAAGAAGACAAGGCCCCCTACCTCCCCAAAATTGGCGAGCTCCATGATGATCCAGATGGGCCTGTCCGTGCACACTCCGATGAGCCGGATGATGTGAGGGTGGTCGAACTGCTTCATGGTGTAGGCCTCCTCCAGGAACTTCTCTGCTACTGTGTCTGTACAGTCCATCTTACACGTCTTCACTGCAACATCAAGGTTGCCTTCCTCCTAGGGAGAACCACAAGGAAACAGAAGGTTGGAAAACAGGTGATAAGATCTCAAACAGGACATGTTTACTCTGACAGATCACATGTTCATTTTGACAGATCTGTATGTATTGTATTGGGTGGGCGGCTACTCTCACTTTGCAGCCAAGGGCTGAATTGTGAAGAGCTTACAATTATTGGGGCTTGATTGCAAGGGTCTGGAGCGGCTGCCATTCGGTGCTACCAAACTGAGGTAAGCTCAATACGACCCCAGGTGCGGCCATAGGACTGTAAGTGTAAGGTTTGAGCCATCACACCGGGACATGCCCCTACTCTTTTCAAAAAGTGTGGTGGGTTCTTTAATGTGCGTCGGGTGTGGCTATCCCAAACACAGGACCTCCATTTAACATCCTGTCCGAGGGACGTACCTGATGCTATCTGATGCTATAACAGAATACCAGGAAAGGTATGTACACAAAATGTAATCATAGAAACAATGCCCCCACATACAGTAATTGTCTTTTGAATATGCAAATGTCAAGCTGGTTGAGAAATATCTTAACATCTTTTTCAATATTCTTTTACATGGAAAGGCTACCTTGAAAGGAGGAAAAGCCAATAACAGAACAAAGACAAATTTGGGACATGCAGTATGACATATGGTACCTTAACAAGAGCAGTGAGGGGGTCTAACAACTAATTTTCATGCTCTAGATTCTTCTGTTGTCCTCTCAAGATCTTTTCTTCATCTTAACAATCACACATTCACTAAGAAACATCTGTTCCTTCTTGACTTAAAATTCAGAGCATGTAGAGGGATTTGCTACATAAAGTGTAGTTTGAAATCCTAACTTGACATACATACATTACTATAATATCATTAGTGTTCAAAAGTAAGTAAGTAAAGCCCTGCTGTTTTCCTTTTTATATTTTTACAGGCTTTCTCTGTCTGGATTATTTATTCAACCTAGAAACTTGCTTATTTGATTGGGACAAGGATGTTTGAACTGGGAATGTGCCTCCCGTTCCACAGTTCTACATCTCCAAGGTCACCACAGAGGTCACATACATCAGTAACAGGCTGCTCCTGACACACTTGATTACCCAAATAATCAGGGTTAGTATTCCAGGAATTCCTCTGGCGTGTCCCACATCACAACCACCAACAGACCTGACTTCTAGTCAAAATCAGGTCATTGACAGGAGTTGAGAAGGAGAATAACAAGTTTGTCAGACAGTTACAAATGAGACCATGCACACTTTCCATGACATGAACTCAAAATTTCAGGTCATTGAATTACATGTACATGCACTTATCATAATCCCCATTGGCAGGGTAAAGTACATGTACATGTACAGCTATAGAGTATGTATGTTGGGACTTGACAGTTCATAACTCAGCATTTGGTGTCACAGTGATATTTCCTCTACAGACTACTCATAAACAAGTTTTTAAACAATGTACCGACTGGAAATGAGCAGAGTTTGTTCACTTAGCTGAAAGGAGGGAGAAATCAAATATTTTCTCTTAGCGACTAAGTCTCAAATACATACCCCCACCCCCTCAGGGGTAACCATGGTAGGAACATTAGGACTTTAATCCAAAGCTAACACAGGCAAAGTGCCAGCAGCAGACAAGGTTACCAACCTGATAGTGGCTCCGCCAAGGAAACACCCTAAAGTATGACATTCATGTACCTCCACTGCAGTGTTTCAAATCGTGGTGAAGCATGCCACATGTTCCACATCATCTCCGCATAGTTTTAATCAGAATGTTGGTAAACCTCCAGGAAATGGATCTCAATACCAGATTTTCTGCCATGATTGCTAGTCTGGTCAGTAGATATGCTAACTGAGGGGGGCTGTGGTATAATTTCCTTGGGGGCATGCTGGCCCTGGAGCTGGCCTGTGTGGGCCCTGGAAGCAGTCTGGCACATGGGCTATAACTTGTATGTTCCACAGCATTAAATATCTCAAACTACAATAGCCATAAATTATATAAGGTTGCAAATTGAGTGGATGTTAGTCTATAATGGGTGTTTATTTGCTTTCTTTGATGACAGAGTAAGTAGATGATTTCCTGTACGTATGTGCAGTGTTTTTTTGATGGCAGTGGCTTCATGGTCCACAAATCACCAGCTTCCTTCTCAGCTGATGGGGTCCCACATAAGGGTCCCAGCAGGGTAACTTACACAAACGATGCCCCACCATCTTCCGTTTGGAGTTCAAAGTCACCTCATGACCCTGCCAGATGTTGTGCTGAGATTGGGAGTTCTGTTTAGAAGTCAAGTCAGTCTGGAAAGGCTTTGGGAGACTTATTGGAATAACAAGATCTTTCTATCCTCACCTACAAAAATTTGTTCAAGTTGTTGGAACGGTTCCTCCAATGTGCCAAAAACATTTACTCAAGCAACTGGACATGATTTTAGAAACAGTCATTTTCCAAAATCATATCCAGGTGCTTGAATAACTGTTTTTTGGCATATCTTATTACCTGGATGTCTAACCTTCACCTACATAATTCCTCCAAAGTCTACATGATATCTGCCATTCCTATCTTTGATGATAAATCACTTGAGGTCAAAAAGACAATACTGGATGGTATCAGCCTGGCAGTCCCAAAAGCACTTTCTCTCCATAAGAGAACAATAGTGACTTTTGTTTCTACTTCAGAAGTCTGTCAAAGTTAATGAAATAAGACATTGTCAGATTAACCATCCAAAGTGTTTCCACATGTTCCCAGCAGTACCTGTACAAAGACATACTACAGCCCTTCCCAATCTAGAAAACAGAAACATGATTGTTCCTTCAGCTGTTAGATGATAAGAAAGCTTGTTGTTACCTTGGATTTGTAGACTCCTCTATGCACATCTCCAAACTGACCCTCTCCGATTATTGCACCAAGGACGATTTTGTCCCTCGCAATCTCGTAGTCTTTTGCTGGTGAAAGATAAAAAACACAAGTTTGAGTAAGATGTCAATCAAAACAGAAACTTGATACAACATGTTTCTTCACACCTTGATATTTTTTATAAATCACAGTACCATATGATACACTTTCTGAAGGCTACATGGTAACAGAGTAGCAACAACAAGTTGAAGAGCAAAATTTATCAATGCTCTGAACACAGATATACATCTAGAGTAGAGTAAAAAGAAAAGGAGTACTTTTATTCAAATTCTTTGAGCAACAGCCACTGCTACAGGGATGAAAACAAAGGACTTTTAAGCAACATTAAATTGTTCTATCTGAAAATAATTTGAACTGTCCATTGAGCTGGTGGGTACTAGTACTTGTAGTAGACTATTTTTGGTAAAATTTCACTGACTAGCTAGGATGGCATACAGGCAGGAGAGAGCTATAATCCATGTTCTACATGTATGTACATTCTTATCCTCACCCAAGCAGTTACTTGTAAAGACAAATATATTATATATATTTCTTCAAGCTGGGTGGTACTGTGACTATAGCCTTTTAAAAACATCCAAGTTCAAAGTCAACTCCAAGACAGATGTCTCAACTACAAGAGTCAAGGTTTCCAGCAAAACAGTATCTCACATTTCTATCTTGCAAACACAACATTCTCGGAAATCACTGTTTTGGTTAACTGTCGAACTGAACTTCTGCAGGTTGCCAGGACAAGGGCTCAGTTAACTTGATTAAGTCTGTTACCAGAAAACTTCCTCTCCTTGCAATGTGGTCCTTGAGTTTGTGTCAATCACAGCACTTCTAGGAAGGACCTCATTTAGTGTGAGTAATGACAAGTGTGCCAGGAGAGCTGTATTTGAGTTCAGGCCAATGTGTGAGTTGCTGTACCCTGTGCCCTTCCCTGCACTGGTAGTTACTTGAGCCTGTTGTAAGCCACAACATATAAACGTGGTGGGTACAATTGTAAACATAACAATAAACAGTCAGAGGTGTCCTTTCTTTGACAGGATTTTCACAGGCCAATGACATGAATACTGTGCCCCACATTATGTAAACATGCCTGGGTGCATTGCCAAGGACCGTTATACAGGTTTCAGTTATCCATATGGCACAAATCCTAACTTAATTTTTCTGACAGAAAGAATTTTCAGGAGAGATTTATAGACGAAATGCTGAATTTTCAGTTACAGACAACTTGCGTGATTTCTGGAAGAAATAAATTAACGTAGTTCGCAGTAGTCTGAGTGAAAGAAGTTTGACATGTTTGGTGTCTCAGCAGGATAGAGACTCTGTTTAGGCCTCGTTCATGATTGGATATCTGTTGCGAATCAATTCGATTTAAAAAAATAAATCGATTCATTTAGGAACATGAACGCTCCAAACCGGTTCCGTTGCGATTTATTCTGAACCACCTCGCGAGGTGGTCTGAAACGATACGATACGATTCGCATTCGTAGAATTGTAATCATGAACGCGCGGATGCGAATCGTTCCGGTTCGACTCTGTACTCCCGGGTACGTGGGGGCCACGGTCGGTCATAGTTTGCGGCGCAGTGGCTTGTACTGCCGAAAATTCTACTTGAATCGTACAATCTTGACATCGAGTTCTAATTACTGGTCGACTGAGGAAACGGGACTTCGAATTCCGATATTGACTTGGGTAAATCAGGAGATCCAGAGGAAACTGGATTGTGTGTACTAGAACCTACCCTGGGCGTGAGGGCGAGTGGTAGCCCAACGGGGACGTTGGGGCGGCGGACCGTGGGGGTTTGCGCCAGATGCGTCCGGGGCACAGCCTATGCCATGGGGAGGACATGAGTCGGGAACGAGCGACCACTCGCCCGGACAGGCGTAAACTCTCCGCCTTACGAGCCGGGTTTTCAGGAAATATTCAAAGAAATTGTGATATACATATGAAATGCAAGTCAATTCGAGGTGTGAAACCGTTTCCAGTGTGGGTTCAAGTTTTGAATCACGGACGCAAAAATGGCCAAAAATATATTCCGTTTCGATTCGGATCGTGGCCAAACCGGAACACATTTCAATCATGAACGAGGCCTTAGTCTCCACTGAGCGGCTTCTCCTGTTTCACTTACTACCTTCTAGTAAACCACAGAGTGCTGGCAGGAACATAGCTCTCTCTCATCCATGTTATACACACAAATTTAGGCAGAGTTTCTGTGAAGATGTACTAGTACTCATCTATACTGTCCAACAAATAACATTTACAGGGTGAAAGAAAGAAAGTGGAATTGCTTGTTGTACTAACATTTCTAACATTCAAAAAAGGCATAGAAATTGTATAAAAATGTCAATTTTATCTGCCCCTAATGTTGAATTTCTCACAGAAATCAACCTGGTTTTGTCCCAGACTAGGAAAACTGTTTGATGGAAATATATGGGAAGACAAATACTGCAAATCATCATGAATCCTGCTAAGTTTACACTTCCTACAAACACATTAATCAAGTTGACAACAAGAAAAATAATTTTCACTGATAAGGGTGATAATTTACATTTAATCCAAGTAAATCTTTCTGGATTATTTTAACTCTACAAATAGTACAATAGGATAAGCTCACCAAAACAAAGTTATCATTCTCATTAGCTGTCAACTATCTTGGCCAAACACAGAAACGAAAACATCAAGGGTAAAATCAAATGCTCCCATACACTACTCTCTAGTGTCAGATATATACAGCAATCTGCTTTCCTTCATAGCAACTGATAAAATTTTTGAACCAAAAATACTTAAGTTTCAGTGAAATAACAATTCCTAAGCACCTGAAACATTCCACGGCTAGTGAGGCATCTCCCAAGTCTACCCTGTGTCCGGGAAGACAGACAGGACACAGCCAGCTCTGCTCAGGGGACGGACCCTGCTTGTGCCTGGCACAACTTTGCAGGGAACGAACCGGAGAGCATCACAGGACACCACCCAAGCCACAACAGACGGAAATGTTTATCAAACTGCTGCTCAAAACACACCACAATAGTCAGGTATCTGTGACACTACAGTAGGATTATGCACACTGTCGGTACCTTTCCGTCGGCGACTACTTCTCCTTCGAAGCCACTCCATCCTGTCAGCCCTGCCCCTAAACAGGCCCAACTGAACTCTTTTTCAGGGGAGCCAAAAGCTGAGACCCCCTGTGTCTAGTGTATACTATCATCTACCCAGGGGAGCAGGGTACGCTTCATCTATACAACTGTGGGGAGGAGAGAAGGACCTAAAAAGTGCTTTTTCTGACAAATGCTATCAAAGAAAATTGCTAGCATCAATCAACTTTCAATTCTTCAATTTTTCTCCATACTATGTATCCTTTAAAGAGAGCAAAGACTCAAAAGTTGATCACGTCTCCAACTTCCTGCTCCACCCCTTGATATCAAGGAACATGGAATCTTCCAGAGGTCATGACACCAGGAGGGTTGTGCCAAATATGGAATGAGGCCATCCTTGACTCCATCAAAAGTTGTCATGACCTGTAAATCAACTACTACATGTGAAACCACAGAGGTTGAGGGGAGATATCATTTCAGTCAATAGCAACCTATAGTCAACACTAACATAAACCTCTGCCTATTATAGAGATAAAGTTTAATCAAGGAAAGCTCCTTGGTTTAATAGAGTACAAACTTTCAACAGTCTCTTGTAAACTAACTGGAGACTTGATGATAAAAACAACTTTATTAGGAGAGAAAGGGACCCAATTTACACAATCTGGAGATGTACAGAATCTACATGAATACAGTGCTATGGTAGCTTGCAAGCCATAGGAAATATGCCACATTATAGATGCCAGGCTGTGTACAGTTGGGTACTGTGTGGGGACATTTGTACAGCTGTCTTACATTGGGTACTCCATAGTCCATTCCTGAGGACAGGGTCAGTACATTATGGACCTGTGTGTGGAAGGTTTAATACTCTGAACTTGTCAAAGGATGGAGTTGGGAGACAAACTTATCATTTAATTTACACAAATATGAAGCTATCAGTCTCCTTTGTTGGTGTATACTTGTTTCAGGGATTATGTTGTTTACATCATAATGACATGGAGATCACATTCATATCTATATGTTGGACAGCCATAGCACAAGATGTTGAAAGAAGTTTTAGTAACAGATGCCATGCAAAACAGTAAAACAACCTGCATTCTTTAAATTTTCGTAAAACCAGACACATTGATTCTGTTTTGGTTCTTCAGCTTTATCTATAATATATCAGGACTAAGCACTGTAAGCGATTATCCCCACCATTGAAGCTTGAAGAATTCTAGCTTTCAGAATCGGGGTACTACACAATTGTCTGTCACCATGGTAACAGGATTTTCCCCCATATCATCCCTCCCCCTATAGAAAAGTACTGGAGGTTCCCTAAATGGAACACAACAGCTGACAAATAAAGGGACATTCTCTTGCACAGAGTGACCTAGATCCCTATTTTGACAGAATCTGAGGCAGGTTGGGACTGTAGCCAAGCAGAGGGCGGGCAGTGCCAGGGAGTCCTGATCAACAAGTTGGCCAGTGTCCACACAAAGCAAGGAAGCAAAGGCAGGGAGACTGTGTGGTACTGGATTGGGGCCAGGAGCTTATGTGGGATCAGCTGGGACAAACTTGAAAGATACTGTAACAGTTTACAGTACAGTGCTGGATAAAGGCACTTAACTTATCTCATGATCTTTATAGACCAGAGCAGAATGTTGACTTTGACATTCTTACTGACATTTAACATTTCCATGAAACACCTCATAAAGAAAATGAACTACAACTATGACTTTTTTGTGTATGCATTAACTCATGCAATACAATATAAGTATGAAATCAAATTTCTTCAATCTAATTAGGCCACACCAATTTAATTTCTTGGTTAACGGATTTTTTTAGAAAAAAATGGAGCGGGCGGGCGAAAAAAAATAAAATAAAAATTTGAGAGTACCTGCCATACAGCCATGTAGTAAGCAATCCATTAAGTTAAGTTACAAAATGATATATAAGACATTATATTGGACACTTATTGAATTGAAAGGACCATTGCTACATGAGCAACTTCTCTTACATCCTTTTAGAATTATTCATATTATTTTGCAAGATACACATCTTTACTGTATGAACAACAAACTTTCAGTTGACAAGACTCCGATCCAACTGGTTTCACTTTTATTCATCTTTCAAAGTTCCAAAGAGTGGTTTAAATCAGGGTGCTCTGTTCAGATCTGTTGTTTTCTTAGAGTTCAGGGCACACAGCTTACCACTGGGATGGGAATTCTATTGTGTCTGGCTGATATGGAAGTTATTTAGAGCTTGAAATTTACAATATCCTAAATATTTGCTTTAGACAAATTTCCAGGAATGTTTAAAAGTTATTGGAAAATTAACCACTTTAACAGATATTTTATTTCTTTTTTTATCTTTCCCCCAATTCCCAAATACTATCCATTTTATATTTCCCATTATACACTTGCATAATGTATGCTACAGCTACATTATACATAGCCATAATTCAAACGAATAGCCACATTGACACACTCTTGAAGTTGCCACAAATTCAATGGTCTAGGGTTTCACTATAAAGTCTTTGATGTATGGGATTGTTTATTGTAAGGGGAACATTTTATTAAAAATGTAGATGTAATAATTGATGCATTATTTGCAATTGTTCTCCTGTTTATAGGTATCCAAATAAGATGTAACTTTGTTAGAATGCCACATGCACATGTTTTCACGGAGTAATTTCTGTAATTAAAAGGACCTATTTCCCCCTACTCGAAGTGGACTCTTCCGACCGTGAGAAACAGTTGCTTTAGTGAATGGACTTACGTGAGCCTGCTTACGTGCATGGAGGACTTTTTACTTTGCCAAATTCCCATGTTTGTGGTAGGATTTTGTACTTTTTGAGAGTAATACAGTTTGTGATGCCAGAATACATTGTTATGTCGTGTTATTTTTACATATTCCCTGGAAAAAAGATCGTTTTGAAGGTGTGTGTGCATGTGCCGCCCAGGCCGAGTTACGTTCGGCCGATCACTTTTAACGCCCGTTACTAGCAGCACGTTTCCGACACAATACGAGTACGTGTTCCTAAATATAATATATATCTAAAAGAAAGATGATATGTTGTTACAGGCACGATGACTTAGTAAATCTGCCGTAGGTTTGTCGTCAGTGAAGTTTTGTCCCATGAAAGGTGACATGTGCAAAGGGGGTGGGGGGCGAGTTCTATATCAAAAGAATTTGACGAACTTTTTGAAGAGACAACCTAGCTTTCCGAACAAATTGCACTCAGAAAAATGTTTCTGCCTTGAAGCAATGTATTTTTAACGCTGTTAACTATGCCCAAATTTTTAAAAATTACAACGTACTGGGTGGATTTTGGGGCCCCCAATTCGGGACCCGAGAGTATGGATTTTTGTTCTGTTTTTTTTATTTTTATTTCATTTTTGCAAAAAAACGAAGCGGCGAATCCGTTAACCAAGGAAATAAATTGGTGTGGCCTTAGCCTTAATTACACATCTCAATTCAAAAACTTTTCCCTGTGTCATCTACATAGAAAACATTTAATGTACATGACATGGGAAGGACATCCCATTTTAAATCTCATCCAAGTTGGTGAATAAACAAGAGAAAAACAGAGACAACTACAAAGGGTAACGGGGGGTGCCCTAATTCCGACCCATCCCTAATACCGAACTAGTTTGAAAAATCCTTGTTGCGGCGTTATGCATGGGAGCACGTGCCTAAAAATAACCACAAGAATGGACAATGTTTTTGTGTTGATATCGGTAATCTCACAAATTTTGTTTTAGTTCCTACACTCCGACAACAGACGAGTGAAAAATCTGTGTGAATTCGACGCTTGTTCGGGGGTTGACGAGCGTGTCAAAAATGCAGGTTTTGCTTTTCAAACAGCCACTTTGGAGCAAGTCGCGTAATCGTAAAAAGAGGACTTGTTTGGGACAGAAAACAGTTGTAGATTGTTTTAGTCATAATTTGTGTATTATAATTTCTAAACTCTCTTCTCAGATCGACCTGTGTTAAACACTAGGTCGGAATTAGGGCACCCCTGTTGCGATAGAACGTTCCACCGGCAAAATGACAAAAAAACTGCCGTGCGTTTCGTGAGCCATTACGCTTCGGTGCAAGGCGCTACACTCAAGTGAAATACACAGCTGTGCAGTTTTAATCGTTGTGATCTTTATCTGTCAATATTATATCTCATGTTGCGCGGGTTTTTGGTCAGATAAACTATTACCAAAGGTCTGTGCGTTTGCATGGAACATAGGTCGGAATTAGGGCACCCCCCGTTATACAATTAATCTAGTCAATCTGCCATGACTTGATGTATGTCTGAGTAAACAATGAGGAGTCAGCAGTACAAGTATATGATTCAGCAACTGAAACATCAGAACAAACACAGGAAGACAGTCTTATTACATGATGTCATTTCCTGCAATGTGGGGATGTTGTATGACATATATGTGCTATATGATCATCAACTCCTAATTTGTATATCTGTGTTAACAATAAAAGCTGGTAATTTCTTCAAACTGTACTGTGTTTTGTGAACTTTAAGTAACTTTATAATATATATAATATGTTCTTAGCTTTGAATAACAATTTTACAAAAAAGTAATTTATGACACTCAAGTGCCTTTACTAATATATGGGGATGGGAAATAGGCATAATTTGCTTTTTAGCCTTAAGCCAATGGGTAAGGTGGTTATATGTATATGGATTTGCAGGGTGCAACTCATACAGTACTTCGAATGAGCAAGGGGGTGAACAAACAAGTGGTACTTTCCTTGGGACTTCACCCTGGCAAAAACATACTGAAAGCAACCTACTGTATTGAATGTCAGCCATTGACATGTACCCTAACTTCTAGACACACCTACATTGTACTTCCCACATATCTTCCCTACCACAAGGATTTTTGGCCTGATGCCCAAGTGACCTTGAGACACAGTATCAGTTGTTTGCAAAGCCATTCTAGGAAAAGGTCCAAAAGTAATGATTGGCACCCTTTAGTGATTTTAATGGTCACTCAGTTGCTGCAATTGATGCTTTGAAAATCTAGATTCATGCACATGTACTTGTAAGTGGCTCCTTTGTCAGAACTACAAATATAATTAATATAAAATTTACTATGCTTAGAAACACAACACAGGGAGCATCAATACAATACTATATATGTATACATGTACAAAATGTATATCATATATATCGCAAGACCTATCTAGGAAAATGCTACTCTGCCCATTCTCCATATCCAATATATGTCCTGATCGGGGCTATCCCTCTAATTAGCTTCATGATTAATGGTGAGCATGGTGAATCCATTTTAATGCCATTACCTGCTTCATGGGGTAGGGAAAAAGAGCATTGTTCTGATCAGAAAGCAGGGGCACCCCAACATCTTTGTTAGAATCTATCTCCGACCCAAATGGATGCTTTAATCAGGTTAGTGACAGAAAGGATGCCGGTGCTTAGCCCACAGACACAAAAGATTCTTCCCCTGTTGGAGCCTGGCTCAATCCAGCTAAACCTCCACAGATTATTGTTAAGAACTGTGTGGGGAAGTCTTCTTTTCACTGATGATTTACAATTATACCCAGCCTACCACCAGCTGACAATGGCAGATAGCTTCATTGAGAAGCCAACAAGAATAAGTTAACTGGAGAGCAACATAAAGCTGGATTACGGGACAAAAGGGCAATACTGCTGCATGGAAAATCATTTAGCTTCATTGAATTCACTCTACTTGGTCTCATGATCACTTGGTTAGGGCAACTTTAAGAAGGTTTAACAGCCACAGTGATATGTGTAAACATAAGTAAGAATGACTGATAGAATTGCTTCTGTAAGATCTGGAAAAGTTTTAAATATTTTGGTAGGAACACAAAGAAAAGAAGTCACTTACTAGCTGGCATGGAGTAGTCATCATCATCCACAATCTCTGCATAGTCATCAGATTCTGTACAATGGGAAATAAACAGTCAAGCTCTGCACTAGTTTTATCTAAAAAATACTTGGATCTAATCAGAAATAGCTGGTATCATTTTAATAGTAACATTGATACTCAAGACCTTTTCTAAACAAACTTGACTATAGCAACGTGAACATGTCATATAGAATGTTATATAGTTACATATCTAACCTTTGTGATAAAATTAGTCACATCACCCAACAGAACACAATGTACATGCAACAGAAGACAGACATGTGTTTAGTCACTGTAACTTCTAAAACATTCTGAGTACTTGCTGAGCACATTCATGACATATACAGTATCATATAGTTTATATTACATAGTTCCCACAGATTCTGTTTCTTAGTGCAGGCTTCTTCCCCTCTTTGCCCATGGTATCACCTCATTACAGTGTATGTGTAATACTGTGCACAGCCAGTAGAAATGTGCTCAACAACACAGATCAAGGTTGTACATGTACATGTTTGTCTTTGTTGCAGGTACAACATTCATGTTGTGCACATGTGATGTTGTGTGTTAGTTTTCATCAACATGACACTAAAAGCCACAGTCCAAGATATTCCAACATATTCCAAGACGCTTTAATCATCCACATACAAACCCGAAAAAGCAAAACACAAAAAAACATAACATAAAAGATAACTTTTCTTCAGCACAAGGATGTGTCTAATTAGCAAGTAAGGTAATACAAAATAATGTAATAAAAATAGTACAATATCATCTCCACAGGGAGTATCTAGATGTACAGTGAAAGAAAGAAGTCTTCAACATTTTCCTTGAGTTATCATGTCGGAAGGAATTGGTAAATGCCTTAGACTAAAATGACACAGGCATACAGAAATAGAAAATACCTGTCTCAGTTTTTAAATTTCTCATCAAAGAGAAAATATCATGTTGGAGGAAGGGACACAATTTTTTTATAGATTTTGTAAAAAAAAAGTAGTGGGGTAGAGAAGTGAATCTGATATGTGAGAATATCTTGAACATGAAGTGACATGCACAGCAGAGACAGAACAGTTTACCCTCATCTTCGTCATCAGTGGTTGTCATGGTAGCCACTAGCAGGTCCGACAGGCAGCAGCACAGAGACAAGAGGCACAGACACAGCAAGGTTTAATACAGGAGGATCAGAGAGAACAGGAACTGGTCTAGAGATAGTCAACTCCAAAGATAGCTTTGACTTTGGCTATTACAGTATGTACAGTACAAAGGCATCAAATATTTCCCTCATCCCAAAATTCTACTGTACTTCTTATATCAATCCCAGAAGTTGTCAAGTATTCAACAGCGCATTATATACATGTGTACAATGTTAAATCAATAACTCATAATTTCTTCAGGTGGATGATAGCAAGATGACATACAATAGCCCTATAACAGAGACAGATACACAATATTAAGGTATAGAATACACAGATACTAGTAGACAGTATAGAAAATTTGACAGAAGTGTTTTACTTACAGTATGTACCTATCCCAGTAAGCATGGGGGTAAGTTTGAGAGAGTAGGGGAAAGGGTTAAGAACAGGGATCAAAATGCATACTGTATACACGGACATTACAACAGCAGGAAGCTAGATCAAGAGAACTTCCAACAACTGTCTTCTACCGATATCTCTTGTAATGTACATGTATACCGGGGGTAGTAACAAAAATTATTTTATTTTAACAATTGTTAGGATTCATCGAATCATTGGAGAAGCAATGGTACTTTCAAATTGGGAATGTCTATGAATTTGGAAAATCCAAATAATCTTCAGCTGGTCAATAAGAAATGGATACAATATGCTCTTAACGTTTATGAATGACTTAACTCACCTGAGACCAGGGAACCTTTCTTGCTGGAAGCATCACTTTTTCTGCTCTCTCTGCCATTCGGTGCGTTGCTAAGGACGAAAGCACAAATCAACAGTTAACTCAAGTACAGTCTTCTAAAATCTTCTGCAACAAGGTTTTCACAGGACTAAACAAGAATAGTAATATCAACTGGTACCTACACGTAATGTGCAGATTTTGACTGAAGGAATTAGCAAAAGTCTAAGGCTACTTATCCAGAATATTTACAAAACTGTAAGGCTACTATCCAGAATATCTAACTGCAAATACATGTACATTGTATGAGTAATCCTATGTTTAATAAAACATTTAAAACTACACCAATATGGCTGATTAGTTTAGTCTTGGCAGTAACAATACAATAACACTGTCTGCAGCTGCATCATTAATCAGTACCCAATAAAAAGCATACTCAGAAGCTCTTGACACCTCAGGTGAATCATGATGGTCATCTAAGGTGTCACAGTTTACAGGGAGGGTCACTGCTTGTAGGAGGGGATCATATTCCTGCATCGTGCTGGGAAAATATTTCCCCCAAGCTACCTTATCTAAACAATCTTTGAATCATTGATATAAATTCTGAATTACTCTACCACCCCTTCAGAAGAGGTGGCATCAACCCAAACAGCCAGTATGAAGCTCGCTGTTGGATGAGTCTATCAAGAAAACAGGGGTGACATGCATACTCACTTCATTCCAGGAGGAACAGGAAGAGCTCTTCTGCTATCTGTAAGAAACCACAGGATACATCCGTATCAGCCGACTCAAGATGCTTACACATCAAAGAACTAAGATGCTACCCGATTAGATTTAGGTTTCCAGTGAGCCTGATGTACAAATAATGAGTGAGTGAGTGTTACAATGGGAGCAAAACCTGTTTTCACAAACTAGAAGATCAGTACAGGAAGGGGAGAGGAGCAGAAGTTGTCCTGAGATAAATTATAGGAATAAACTGACATGGAAACTAACCCTGTCCTGTACCTGCACTTATCAATTATGCACTCTTCATTGTAAGTCAGTAGAGGGAAGGATTCAAGCTTTCTTTCATTGACTTTTTTTGCTTTTTATGGCAAAAAAAGAGACTCTAAAGTGTGATACATACTTGTGTGCAAATTATACTAGTTTGGAGTTAAACAAAACCTAGTTAGGATCTACACACCTTTTCACTCTAAAGGCACTCAAGTGGCATGCTATCTGTAATCTTTTAAATACAGTCAAACCTGCCTATAGTGGTCACTCAAGGGACTGGCCAAATTTGACCACTATGGCCAGGTGACCACTATAGAGAAACAGCCGGTTAGTTGACCCCCCCCCCAAAAAAGGGACACATGCTTTGAGTACCAACAGTGATGTCTTTATTCTGAAACATATGAATACATACATTTGCAAAGGTAAACCCCTTTTATATGTACATGTGTTAGTTCAATAATTTGTTGTTCTTTTGCTTTAGTTGTACTTTATTTTGTACTTGCTTGAAAAAAAAAAGAAATACAGAAATATTGCATGGAAACATTAACTTGACATCAAAGATACATACACTCAACATATTCAGTTAATCTATTCTGGGACAATGAAACCATTCACATAATTTAAAACATACAAAATCACTGGTTGTCATTTACTGTTCTTGTGTACATACTAGTACTACATGTGGCTAAAGAAAAGAAAGCAAATCAAGCAACAAACTTTCAACTCCAAACAAATTTCTATCGACTGCAAAATCATTTAATCTAAGCTCAGCTTTCGACGATTTCTTCTCACTCTCTCTGCCAGTCGAATCACTTCCACCTTTTGGAATAAGTTTGGCGTCCGTCTTTCCGCTTTCGCCATCGTTTCTCCGCAATCGCCACGTTACTAGTAGTTGTTGTTGTTAGTCGAAAAGTGGAAGAGAACGACATCGCCATGTTTTTGTTCTTTGGTGAACACTTGCTTCGCGCGACCGACATACGCCACAGCGAATTCCAACCACGTAAATAAGTTATTTTGTACCAAGATGCTGTCTATTTAGTTAACAGCAAAATAATTGTTCGTCAGTTGCCAGTTACTTTCCGTTTTTGAACATGAAAACTTAGCGAAAACTCTCCTTTGTTTACGGCTTGGGTTTCTCCCCGCGTGGGTTGTCTGCCTCTACCATTATGCCAATGTGGTAGTCAACAGAAAATTTTCTCCTTTCAGACTTATATCTTTTCTAAAATATCCACTACAGTGTTAAATTTACATCTAAAATTAATTGTAGTAATGTATTTCAAATGTTTTCATAATGTAATTACGTCATTTGACGCTAATGAAGTTAAATAAAACTCGGTGTATCTACCTCCATAACAGTAGAGTCTTCCGATGACCCCAATTGACCTCCCTCTGCAGCTTACATGCGCCATCTTGGAAAAATACGAAACGCATTTTCGAGCCAAATTTCTTTAATTATGCCCATGAAAAACGGAAGCTATGCACATATCTACGCATTTCAAGGAATCGAGAAACCAAATATGGATATTCTTAAGTTTTTTTTGTAAAGATAATTTGCCGTAATCTTCGCCGAGCGGCCGAGTCCATTGAAAGCTCCATGCGGCACGCACGGCACTGGTGTTGGGGAAAACGCAGATATCAAAGACACCCGCGACCGCAGAAACTTTGTGTCAAAAGTCAGTTTTCCTTTATTTCATACACATATGGAGTCTAATTTTCAGTTCACATTTTAGTAATGTAGCGATCGGAAAATTATCACAAGGCTCATAACGGTCGTAGCCCGAGGTGGGGTGGTGTTACGGCCGTGGTGCTTAGCGGGTTACGGCCAGCCGCGACCGCTATCGGCGGTGTTGACATGCCGGCGGGACCGGAATGGGGTGACCGCTGACCGCGTTGAACAGTGACCGCTATAGACACGATTCTTAATGCTTACGTCAATGGGAAAAATTCAAGGGACCGGCAAAAACTGACCGCTATGGCCGAGTGACCACTATACAAAGGTGACCGCTAGTACAGGTTTGACTGTAACTACATATGCATACTTGCAGTAAGACATAAATTATTGCATTTAATAGCATCCTGTAGTAACAACTGAGTCCTACAAAGATGGCTACAGATACATACAGATGAGCAGTCAATCGCATTAGTCATCTACCTAAGAAAGCAAGCACATAGATGATGTAGAGACAGAAGCTGAAGTGAAAAGTAAAAGCTACTGTACAACAAAGAAAGCAACATGAAGAAACTTACAGTAAAGGTGAAATGAAACCTGGACCCCTACATGTATACTCCAAAAATGACTTGTAAATTTCTACTTAGTGAGTACTTGAAAAGAAAAATGAGATGTGAAAAACCTAGAAATTTCTGCCACTGTTTCTGGAGGTACTTGGTTAAGGATTGCCGGGAAGCAGACAATCTCCGCTTACCGGCTTGGAATATATGGAAGGCTACAGGGAGGGAATAGGCAAACAGACAGAGAGAGAGAAAAAAGAGACACACCTTCAGTGTAACACCAACACATCACTACAAACAGTACAAATGACAAGGAAAGGCTGTGATGGTTTTGAGAGTGATGAAAGAAAGGTACATACGTATGGGAGCAACAGTGTATGTAAATGACATGATCACGTAAGATTGAGTGTAATATTTATGTGGAAGCATGTGGCAATGTTACAAAGAACAATAAAGAAAAAGCAGCATACATCTTACAAAGCAAAGGCTTGCAAAGAAGAGACAGGTATTAGATAGTCATAATTGTAGATTATACATTGAAAAGTACTATTGCCCAGCCTGTTACTGTTTATCATAATACTACGAAAAAAAATTTGAAAGCTGCTTACAAGTTACATTGTAAAATGTTGCATCAAACGATGCATCGTTTCCATCAGGAAGCGCTGATATCAACTTTGAATTGGTTGCCTACCAAGTTAGAATAGTGCAAAAGAGAGAAGTGAATCTCGTATGATGCAAATGATCCCCAAAAAGTTGATAAAACAGCAGGGAAGTGCTGACCGTTTGGTCGGGTGATGAGGGAAGTGGTGCTGTTGTGGGTCAGCTTACAGTACCCATCCACCAGGTTAGCCATGTCCTCTGCTATGGCCAGGGAGGGTGTCGTGATGGTCAGCGTCTGGGGAAAAAAACAATGAAAACTGATGGTCACACACTGTCAGATTATCTTAATATCAAATATGATGTGCCTTTTTAAAAGTCTAAAAGTTGCTTTTGCTACCAAGCTATGAATACAGTACAGCTATCATATGCCTGCCATATGTCTAGTGGTACAGCAATGCCACCTATTGGTCCTGATCAAAATTGCAAATGTACAGGGAAACAAATAATGCATTCAACTTACACACTACACAAACATTACACTACTATATAATGGGCCAAAAGTGACTCATTGTACACAGTAAATCAGAAGACATACTACTGGAACATGGCCTGTACTGACCTCGCTGGCACCAAAGATCTCCAGCTGTAGAGATCCCTTCTTCTCAGGCTCAACAGTCGTGGTCTTGATGGAGTGAACCTGGGCAAAGTCTGCCAGCTGATTGGGCTACAAAATATTGACAGGAAAAATGTGCTTAGAAGCTATTTATTTCAAACATATCAAAACATCTGTAATGAATATCCTGATATGAACTACAGATATTAGGGCTTTACATAACATTGAATCTAGTGCAGTATTTTCACATCACCTTGTACTGACAAAGTCCAGATACACCTGGGTAGATCAGCCATGTCAAATACAGTATGTAACAAACTTTTGTTTCATATGATGAGTAGCTTTATGATTATCCATGGAAGGATGGTCTAATTAAACATGTCTGAGTGGGAGACTGACATAAAGTCTATTCTTAGGATAGAATGCACTAGTCTGGAGTACTCACAGCTGCTCCCTTGTCTGTAGTGTAGCTGATACACACATCTGGTCCAATCACTAGTTCTACTGAGACACTCCATCCTTTCTGTAAGCGCAAAATTCAAACTGTAAAAATCATCACACCATGGGGAATAAAACCCATATCTAATAATAAGTGGGTAAGGCCACACATACTAGATTCAAAAACAATATGTTTGTTTTCGTGGAATTGACAAACAATATGTTTGTTTTATGAAATTTCCATGTCTTTGGACAGCATCTTTGTGGCAGTGATATTCAATACACTTCACACTCTATCATAGAAGGATGAGACAAATGTCCTGGTGCATACTTTGAACACACTTCTAAAAAAACAACCAGTGGCAGAATATTTGAAAGTATACATAAAAGTAAAAACTTTGTTCAAGATGACTATACATGTACTCTCTGACTCACCCCTAGTGCACACTTGAACTTCTCCTGGTCATATCTGTGGAATCTGTAGATAAGCCCAAAGAACTTGAACACACACTCCTCTTCTGTCATGGATTCATAGTCTTTGAAGTTCTGGTGAATCAGCTTCCTCATGTTCTTGGGTTTGACCGTCTCCAAGACTGACTTCGGGAAGAATCTTTTCAGTCCCAGCTCTTTCCTAAAGAACATGGAGACATGTAGGTAGGTTTTTAGTACTATGCAAATCATAATCAAGTGAAGATTAAGGTAACTGTTGAACCATTTGTATTAATAGCAACTTCCATAAAGTCACAGTGCTCTATTTGGTGACAATTCATGAAGCTGGAATGCCCCCTATTGACTGGTAGTGGTACTGCAGATCCAGGATTTAGGTGTATCATCCCTCCAACATGAATAACACAATAATGTCACCAACAAAAACAACCAAACAAATACATGCCAGCACTAAACATTAGGAAAGGTAGGTGAAAACTTACTCTAGGTACTCAAAATTTGCCTTCTTGTCCAGTGCTCTCTCCGGCATATCCTTGAACAGTCTCCTGTAACATGGACAAACACAACATCAGGTAAGACGGGAAGCAAAAGGTAAATCACACAGATATGCTAGGGTGTAAACTCCACACCCATCTAAAATCTACAGTAACTAGAAAGGTAACATTTGCAAAGCAATTACATGATGTTTACCTTCGCATATGGTCTGCTCTGTTAATTCTTACTCAAACACATTCACATATATGGTGACAGGAGTCTAAATCCCTCCTACAATAAAATTGCAACATTATGTAACCCAACATGTTACCATGGAGAGAGACAGTCTGGTCATTGACCAGGTCAGAAGAAGAAGTAACAGAGCAAAAACAATATGTTTCCCTAAAGTTGTTATACTGTAGCTGTCAATCAAGCAGATACATGTAGTCAACAATCACTACAGTGAAGGTTTGTTTCTAGGTTTCTACAGATATTTGGCAGGTTGTTCAATAAAGAGTATCCGTGAGACACAGCCTGACCTGATCTCCAGACAGCCCAGTCTGATCGCCTCGTCTTGGTCTATGGTATCGGCCAGCTCATTCATGTAGTCTGTGCGTACCTTTTGGAAGCAAACAAATGGAAAGTTTATTCCTTGCCAAGGATTTGTTACAAACTCTTTGTGCACAAAGAAATATATGATGAAGAGAAAATTTATTGAGAAAATGAAAAAAATTATTTGTTATTTTTTATAGTTTTGTATTTTCAAGTATGTACTACGGTACATTACATGAAGATTTTAGGAGGCAATACCTAGAAAGATATACAAATTGAAGATTCTTATATGATACATGTACAATGCACACATATATATAGCAGGTATGATGCATTTCTTATCTTATCTTAAAATAAATGCTTTCCACAGCATGGGAATCATGTTAAATACAAACGTAAGTATCACACTATTCTCACAATGCATAACATGTCACAAGCACTGATGTTTCAGGGAGCCTTAAGCTTGTACATTATCGTACATACACTGAGTGTGATATATCTACAGTCATCAGACAATGCCGTCCTAGTGTTTTGGTTAAGTGAACACAGTTTCCAGGACTTGACTAAAATTGGCTGGGACGTATTCGGGCCAGACAGTCCAGCCTGGGACAGGATTGGTTCCCTGAGTGACAGCGGGGGTCACAAACAGGATCACAGTCTTTCTAGATGGGCAGAGTTCGGCTGTAATAGGACGGAGTGTTATCAGCTAGACAGGTGGGGGCTTAGCAATCAGGGCTGGAAAATATGTCAAGAATGTGCATCAACATGCACATGTAAGAGGCATGTTTTTGTGGATAAAATATTGTCTTTTTATCGAAAAGTTGACACTGATGGACTTACACTAGCATAGGTAAATGTCTTGAGTTGCACAGGTATAAATGTAAATCATGATACCAACCTTGTAAATTTGGGCCCATGTTTCCATGGGACATTCCTGCTAATAAGTTACCAGTTAAAAATGTCCACCTTGTACTTTGACAAATCTCACCTGTAGTATCAAAATAACCAACTCCTTCCCTCTGGTCCTTACCTGATCATACAGGAAGAAGAAAGTGACTCTGTCTCTCTCCAGCAGATCCTTATAACTTCTGGGGATAAACCGAATCCGCAGCTCGAATCTACAGGGAACAAACATGAGACTTTCCTCAGTGTGCTTTCAAGCAAGGAGTTTAGAATAGAGAATAAACATGAAATAACACACGCAATACTCAATCAGTTTGTAAGGACATATAACTTGGATATTGTATCAACACTTTTACATAGATAACAGGCAAAAACAACAACACTTTTTAAGACACTTTCAAGTGCTTTTTTGTCCATGAATGTATCACCCTCGATAGCAAGATGTAATGCAATATACGTGTGCAGTACTAGCATAATTTCTATTCAAATCTAATGCCATTTCTGCAACATTGTTTTTAAATGATAGTCCAGATGAACTATGATACTCTAGATGAAATACATCGCAACTCTAAACACTGTTTATTTTTCAACTTCTCCCAGATATTTCTGGATTGGTTAACTTCCTGCTTGATATCAAGCCTGACCTGGTGCAGGAAGTCACACTTTGCTAGTTCTTGAAATTACAGGAACTTAAAGCTGCCGTGGAATGTTATTCCCATTTGCATGGGTAATAGGTACCTGTAGGTGATATCAAGAACATCTGGCCTTTCAAGACCAAACATTTCGGTATTACAGGGCTGGAAATGTTTTCCTCTATTTCTACAGTATTCTTTGAGTAAAGCTTCAAGCTGAAAACTGTTGATATTTTTTCTGCAATGTTAAAAACTTCTTTACGAGGTTTCAGGTGTGCTACACAATTTATTTCTTTGTTCTCATACATTTGAAGGTGACAATTAAGTAAGAAATAAAGACAAAAACAAAAGTCTGCAGAGACACCTTTAAATTGATTTCCTGAGACAGGGTATACCAAGGTAAGACTTTCTCCTCAGATCTGCTTACAATGTACATGTTGATCTTCAAGGTCAGCATTATCTCTTCTAATCCAAGAACAGTAAGCCAGTGTGGTCTTACTAAGCTCATATAAGGTTGTATTTAAGCTGGATGTTGTGCTGGGATTGATATCACCTGCAACAGGCAAAAGTCTGATGCAACAGACGAAAACGGTGAAAAAAATCAGGGTTTCGCACAGACCCAGTACATTCTGTCGACATGCTAGTTGCAGAAGCCCTTACCTCCATTCTGTTGCAGGGTGGATGTTCCAGTAGAGCTCGCTGACCTCGCTGATGGCCATGTCCGGATTTAACCAGTACGTCTCCTCCGACTGCGTGTGGTTGATCCTCATGGCGTAGCAGGCTTCGTACTCCCGCGTACCGGCCGCCAGCCGACCAACCACAACATGGATTATATTCTGGGAAGATGGAGACAATATCAGAGACTCTGTGTATGTCTTCAGGGGTTTCCCCATAAATTTTCAGGGGAGAGTTTTCTAATTGGTAGATGTCACAAAAAAAAATTGTCATTTAGAGAAAACTAGATTTTGAGTATTTTGGCAGAGGAGCTACGTAGGATTTTGGGTAGAGGTGGAGCACCTTTGCTTCATTGCTTTGGGAGAGCCATAATCTTTCTGTTTTGTGGGTTTATAACATGATACTGTATCATGACTACTTGTATGTTGAAATCATACAAGTGGAGACAAACATGAAAAGGTATAGATTCTGTTCCATTGTGTTATACAGAGGACCAGTGAAAGTTGCTGAATACAACTTGGCACAAAACTGCTCAATTATAGCAACGCCCAGTTTCTAACATGCCTGCAGCATGTCTAACCAGTTCTGTGCCTGTGCTACAGGCAATGCAAAGAGATTGGCCTTGAGATCTACATACTGTTACTGCCATGTTTTTATTAACACAGCCTGTACTGTTGTTGACTTAATGTTGGTACAACTGTAACGAAATGTACATGTAGAAAGATACATGATTATCATTGGTCTACATAGCAAAGCTTGGTGCTTAAAAGTACATGTAGTATTATACTACTAGTATAACAAAATGTATTCAGAAAAATTGCTCAGGAAGATTTGCACAAGAAGACTTGTTTTTCTGGAGCAGCTCTACCACTGACATTACCGGGTATATACTAGTATTTGTAGTAGACATGATTCAGTGCACAATATTCACTTCTGTACCTTAACGTCTGTGCCATCATTGTACTTGACCGAGTTGAAGGTCCCGTTGGGTAGGAAGACCCTCAGAGTTAATCTCTCGCTAGCCATGACTCCAGGGTGTCGTCTGTGTGTGCTATACTGCTCCTGCTTCAGTCAGCTGCCATTGGGGTCAACAGGGGACCTGTGGAAAAAACAAAACAACAGAAAACTCATTCAATATTGCTAATGTATGAATTACATAAGAATATTTCAAAACAGGTTCAAATTACAAGGGAATATTGTACTTGAGGTGACAGTGAAAAAAGCAAATTGTGCAATACTAGTATCGAACAAACATTTAATTTAAAGAAGACATGAGTTTATGTATACATGTACGTATGATACTTAAGGTCCTGACTCCATACATACAACGATTTATATTAATAACTAACATACCAAACAGACAGCTCCATACTTAACTAGCTGAACAGAATTCTAGTTATTTTCAGGGATACAACACCCACCCACCTACATCTTGTGTATTCAACCTACTTTGGCAGGGTACATGATCCCACATCCATGTCCAGACCTGCAATTTGTTTTCTATCAACATCTTTGCCAACATGGCCTGTCCTCAACACTGTCGGATCAACTTTCACTACAAAATCCTCCTCCAAGTCTGACCACGCAGACAAATTGGACTCCACATCCCAGAAGGATTGTCCCACTGCCATAAAGGGGTGACCTGGCCTCAGTCCCAACTACAGCTAATCAAGTAAAGGGCAATCATAGGACAAGCCATTTGAGTTGTTGGGGGGTGAAGGCTGAACATTCTTTGCTCTTTGAACTTTCGTGTCCCATACATGCCTTCCCATACATGCCTTTTCCACCCTTTCAACCAACTTTGTTTCTGCCTGTTTGTTTTTCTACTTACTCTTGCGCTTCTGACAAATATATTATACTCAGTCCCTCTCCTGTTTCATGTAGGAAAGTCGTACTGAATCCGATAGCCAGTTGTGGGGCAAACAGGGGACCTACAAAAATAACTGGGGGCATGGGGTTACTTCAGGCTGGAGCAACCATCTTGAGAATGTTAACATCTGTAAACACACCAGCCAAATTCATAGGACAAGTCCTCAGCTAGAAAGTACATGTATATTTTGGTTGTGGACTGGACAACGTTTTTCATGGAAACTCAACAACATAACTTTTCCTATATATACACAACATTTCATCTCTGTGTAGATTACACTGACACTAATGCCAATACAAGCTTGGGACATTATTTTGACATCTGAATGCAATTTTGTGTGAGCAATACTTAGAAGCGCCTTGAAGTCAACTTGAAGCGGAGAAAAATGCATAATGATCCAATGACATTTGACTTTGAACCTCAGAATATTATCGTGGACAAAATAAATATACCAAAACTTATAGATCTACACTCACTACAGTCGTACTGTACTTTTAAAAATTAAAAGAATTGAAACCATCAATACATACGTCCTGTTTTGTCCATCTCAGCATGTTACCAGGACAAGGGAAGGTCATGTTTATATTGCAGTGTGGTGAGAAGACACTGGGTCTGGTTTCCCTATGTTTTCATTGGAGAAACGCTATGTCTTTTCAAGACCATTACTGTACATGGTTTAATTTTCTCTGTCCACTTGTCTGCAATTACTGCTAATTAAGAAAGTCAAATATAAACTTAATTAGTCCTTTTCATGGCACAAGTATTAAAGTTTACAAACAAAGACGTGTGTCCGTTGTTGGCATGTCGGCACCGTTTCATCATTTTGTAGCAATGTATCACTTTGGACATCATCATCATCATCATGTCGGGAGTTGTAGTTCCCGGTCCCAAACCCTCTCTCGCCAGTCCACTTTGTCCGTCATGGCGCTCGCCAGGTACTCCTTTGGAAGACCCACATCAGCAGCCAGCAGGTCTATGTACGTCATACGAGGACGCCCAGGTTTAGAATGCCCTTGTTTGGGCTCCCACAGGATCAGTTCACTAGCTAGCTCAGCCTTATTTCTGTAGACATGTCCTGCGAAACCTGTTCTCCGCTGTCTGATGAGCTCAGACACAGCTGGAATGTCTCCGTAGAGCTCCTCCTTAGTAGGATGTTGCTGCCATGTCTTGTTCAATACTGCACGTAGCATCCGTGTGTAAGTTCCATCTAGCCTTTTTTCCAGCTTCTTTGTCAAAGTCCATGTTGGTGACCCATACAGCAGTACTGACTCTACCACCGCTCTAAAGAAGTTTCTTTTCGTGTTGTCAGGTAGAGAAGATTTCCATATTTCTCTCAGTTCTTGTAGCGCACTCCATGCTTTTGCTATACGGATTAGCACATCTTTTTCTGTGGATGAGATATCGCTTCCCAGGTAGCTAAACTGTTTTACTTCTTTTAATCGGGTTCCATTCAGGGTGCTGATCATGCCACTCTGGTTGAAGCAAATGAATTCAGTTTTCTTGGCATTTACATAGAGGCCAATCCCAGAGGCTGCCTCTTCTAGTGCATGCAGCAGTCTCTCTGCACCAGAGATCCAGTCAGCCAGTAGTGCAAGATCGTCCGCGTAGTCCGCGTCCGTGATCTTTTTGGCGGGGTGTCTCTACTTCTGCTGTTTGTAGGGTGAAGCCATAGTCTGCATGGAGGTCTACAGAAGTGCGCAAAACATAGTCTAGGGCTATAATGAACAGAAAAGGAGCCAGGGTGTCTCCTTGTAACACTCCTGCTTGTATGGTAAAGAAATCTGTATCACCATCCGGCGAGCGCACCATCGATCTGGTCAGCTTGTACATCATCATGACAGCGTTAATCGTTTCATCTGGAATACCGTACGCTCCCAGTATCTCTGCCATTTTTCCCCTATGTAAAGAATCGAAAGCTTTTGAGAAGTCTACGAACAGCAGAACTGCTTCAAGATTCTTTGCTTTCACCCCTTCTATAATTCTCCGCACTATCAAGATCTGCCCTAGTGTTGACCTATGTTGCCTGAAACCATTTTGATTGGCACGCAGCACTTTTTCCATTACAGGTTGTATACGATTTCGAAGCATGGTGTTGTATATTTTTGCTGCGGTAGGCATGAGTGTGATGCCCCTATAGTTGGACGCAAGTGACAGGTCCCCTTTCTTTGGGAAAGGTAGAATACATCCTTCTGTCCATCCTTTGATCAGACTTTGCTTGTACATGCCGTTGCAACACATTAGTAGGATATCGTTGAAGTGTCCTGACTTCCACACCTCTGGGGGCACTTCATCTAAGCCTGCTGCTTTGTTGCCCTTCTGTTTCTTAAGTGCTTCCTCCAGCTCATCTTCTGTGAAAAGTCCTTTTCTAATAGAAAGCTCTTCCTCTATGATTCTCTGTACTGGTATGTTCTTGATAACCGGGGCCTTTCCTAATAGATTCTCAAAATGTTCTTTCCATTTCTGTAATCTCTCTTCCTGGCTTGATGCCTTGAGTTTTGCTTGGGACGATCGCTTTCTTCCACTGATATCGTTTACTGTTTGCCAGGCAAGAGCTGGTTGTTGGTTTTCCCCTGCCTCTCTAATAATGCTTATTTGTTGTTGGATGTATTTCTGTTGTTCACTTACATATGCT
>NW_017804165.1:797248-940871 GCF_001625305.1 Branchiostoma belcheri | reverse complement strand
TTTGCTTGTACATGCCGTTTGCAACACATTTAGTAGGATATCGTTGAAGTGTCCTGACTTCCACACCTCTGGGGCACTTCATCTAAGCCTGCTGCTTTGTTGCCCTTCTGTTTCTTAAGTGCTTCCTCCAGCTCATCTTCTGTGAAAAGTCCTTTTCTAATAGGAAGCTCTTCCTCTATGATTCTCTGTACTGGTATGTTCTTGATAACCGGGGCCTTTCCTAATAGATTCTCAAAATGTTCTTTCCATTTCTGTAATCTCTCTTCCTGGCTTGATGCCTTGAGTTTTGCTTGGGACGATCGCTTTCTTCCACTGATATCGTTTACTGTTTGCCAGGCAAGAGCTGGTTGTTGGTTTTCCCCTGCCTCTCTAATAATGCTTATTTGTTGTTGGATGTATTTCTGTTGTTCACTTACATATGCTTCTTTCAGATCGTCCTGAGCTCTTTTGAACTTTTGGATGTTGCCTCTGGTGGCTACCCTGTTTTTGTGTACTGCCAGCTTTTTAACCCTTTCCCTTTTATCTGCGACGACTTTGTTGTCCCAGGGGGCTTGCTTTCTGGTTTTTTGTTTCAATGGTATACATGTCTTTGCAGCATACTGGTGAGCTGATACAAAGTTGTTATATGTGCTGTTCGGTGTACACTGACAGCTTTCCTCTTGTGATTTTTCAAAATGGTCCCTTAGAGTGGTTGTGAAGTGATTTCGTACTTCCGCATTATTAGACAACTGCTTCCAGTCATAAGGGGTCTTTTTGCCTTTACCCTTTCTATTTGCGCGGAGGCTTAGTTGGAACCTGCCCGTCACGATGCGATGATCTGAGGAAACGCCCTCGAAGGTGTTGAAAGCTTCACAATTATGAGCACTGTTGATCCATTTCTTGTTTACAATTATGTAGTCTATCTGTGCTTTCATTCCATTTGGATAGGTGAATGTCCATAGCTTCCCTCTTCTCTTTTGATATCGAGTATTAAGACAAAGTAATCCATTCTCGATCAAAAATTGCGCAAGGTATACTCCATTTCTGTTGTGCACAATTGTGCATTCATGTCCCCACAGATAATCTGGACATTATGCTTGGGTATGGAGCGAATGAAAGATGACAGTTTATCATAAAAGATTGTTACATCTAGCTCGTCAGATACATTTGTGGACATCACTTTGGACAGACAGGTAATATTCCTGCTATCTTTAAGATCTAGAAATTAGTCTAAAGGAAGAGCCAGTTCAAAGACAAAGACATTACTTGGAGGTCTATTTCTTAGCAGTGACTACCAGCAATCAAGTTCATATGGGTACATGTACATTGCATGTACAATTTGTATGATGTACATGTGTGCAACCAAAAACTAGAAAGAAGCTGAATGCTGTATCAAACCTGACATTCTCACCTTCATCAATCAAATATACCTCATAGTCATAGGTGATGTGGCAGTTCAAAGACAAGCACAAGTTCAAGATTTGCATCTAACTACTTTCAAAAGATTTCTACAACTTACATTGATATCTAACATACGAAGAGCAGTGAGAAACTGAGAATGGCAAAAGGTCCTACCCTGGGTGGCAGGACAGGGTCCTTTTCACCAGAACCATGCACTGCTATATCAACAGACTTAAAATAGACCGCAGTAAAACCTGTGCTCTAGAGGTGGGTTACATGGCTACTGGCTTCAGGCTGGGTAACACCAGGATTATCCACCAATCTTCTAATGGGTAGTATGGAGTTCACCTACCACAGTACCAGAAAACTGCCAGTTTTTGGGGATTACGAATAATCTCATTATTGTCAGTTATCATCTGCTACTCACATGATTGCCGCCTAACAATGTGTTCCCCCTGACCAGATGCCATCACAAGTAGCTACTGTAAATTCGTTTACTTTCACGGTGGTTTTATTTCATGGCAGGAGGGAAACAGAGGTTTTCACTGTATTTAAGATTATCGGTCGAAACAAGTCTATAGTACAGTAGTCATACTCATACAGGACATTTGTGACATAATGAATTCACGTTGCAGAGGTTAGGGTGAAAACCATGCAGATAACACACTGCAAATATTACAAGATGCACAGTAAGCTGAGCAGCTACTTGTGTATACAAAACATGTCATATGCAAGAGTGTGCAGGTACATTGTAAACACACGTATTGTAGTACCCATGGCACGAGAGATCATTTGATAATCTGTACGTGTCTGTCTCGCCATCCATACTGGTGAGTTGTCGTGTGGCTCTCAGATACCATACTGTCCACTTACATAGCCGGTCAAAGTCAAGTTGGAAAACCAATAGGAGGAGATCAGAGCCCCCTGCTCCAGCCATATCTCACCCTGCTCCACAGGGGGTACTTCCTACTGAGTGTCCTGTCCCTGTCTATGATACCCGATATGGCAGAAGTAGCCAGTGGTCCACATAAATCATACTCACTCATCCACAGGGCATACCAGCAAGTCCTGGCAGGAATCTCCAAGCAGATGTGTTGTTAGCTCGCTGTGCACAGGATTTTGTTTTTGGTGTGTTTGTTTGTTTGTTTGTTTATGCCAAAAACAATTACTCTTGAGCAACTGGATATGATTTTGGAATATCTGGACATGATCTAGTTGCTTCAGTAACTGTTTTTGGCAAATCTTATTACCTGGATGTTTACATGTAACTTTCACCGACATGTTTGTTTGTTTGTTTGTTTGCTTGAATGACCATAGTTTTTGAATGCAATTTTTGCGTCACAGGTAGTGAGATGGAAATTGTGTAACTGAGGACTAACAGGAAGTTGGCTGTCACTGCCTGTCAGTGGAATTTATATGTGCAAGTACAGATGTAGTGGAGAATGTAGAGAATCAGTGATAAATTCACAATAATGAGTAAAAAAAAATCAATTCACAACAACTTGCAACAAATTCACAACAAATACTTCACTGAGCTGTGAAATCTTCGATTCTGGTTTTGATTGTGTTCAGTCTTTCACTGGACACCATACTTGTGAAATGACATGACCAAAACAAAAGACACAGGACAATAGCCATCTCCTAAAAGTTGCTGCCGGTACTCTACAATTATATAGATGAGGTATTATTTTCAAAATCAGCACTATCTAAGCAAAATAGGAAGCAAAAAACCTTTCAGGTTTTCAGATGCCCAAATCATCTGACCCGTACTACAAAATGACCCCGCCTCTAACCAGCATACCTGGATGCCATGTCATGCCACCTGAGCTGCCCTGGTATGTGCCTTCTTACCTGTTCACAGAGGCACCTGAACAGGTGACAGGTAAGCTGCTGTGTCTTTGACCTGACTGTCGTGTTATGCATAATGGCAACTTTTTGTTAACAACTGTGATGACTGAGTGATAAGTCGGTTATATGGACTACCATTATCCTATTGTTCATTTATAACTCCTATGGCTATAAGTACCTGAACAGGTGACAGGCAAACTGCGGCTTACTGCTGTATCTTTGACCTGACTTTAGTGTTATGCATAATGCTAACTTTTTGTTTAAATCTGTAATGACAAGTCAGTTCTATCCAATACCAGCTTAATTGACATTAGCCTAGTATTGTTCATCTGTAACTCCTACTACATGCCAATATGACATAATACCAGGAAGTGTTTCTCAACTAATGATTTCCAGGAAAAGGGATAGGTTTCATTAGAACATCCACGGACACGGCTGACATCACATGCCTGGTAAAGCATTACAAGTAATGAAATAAAGAGCAGCAATCAAGCTGTAGTCGGGGATTGAGCAAGATTGCCAAGAGATAGGTTAATCAATAATTACAAATCAAATCAATATGGCAACTCATCCTCAGGAAGTGGAGCAGATTGCCCTAATTTACAAACCTTGTACCAAGGACATTACGTCCTTTCTTATACTTACCAGAGCAGCCCTTAATGTACACTTACAATGTGACATTTAACAGACCAATTTTACACTTCCTGTCTCTGAAGTTTGAACACAAATATGTGATGTGAAACAAAATGACAAACTGAAAGACAAGGTAAACACCCTTCAGCTAATGATTGTCCGATGTTAATCATCATTCTGGGATACATCAAGTATAATATGAAGGCTTATGTTATAATCAGATCCAGACGACCCTGGGGTCCGATCCATTAAAATGCTAACTCCAAAAATTAACATCGCATCACATACATTTTGATGAGGGTTTCCGAGTACAAAGGAAACGCCGTGACAAGTGTGTGACTTACCGGAATTGTTTTGTCCGATATCAAAAGAAAGGATACCCGGCGGATACCCGTGCCAATGCTTCACTAATGAGGAAAAGTCACCGCAGCAGGAAATATGTTTTTGGTCTACAGTTACAAAATGAGGAAGTTATTCGGATTGATAAGATGTAAACCACAACACACTAGGTCAAAATACCTCTCAGCAAAATAATCCGGCTACAAGAAATTATGTAGCTATTTCTCACTCGCCATGTTTAGATGGGAATACGTGGCTAGTATAATCCACACACAGGCTGTCAAAACTGAATGAGGCTTTTGAAGTTTTCGAAATTTTTGTCCAGACAGGGCTCTAGCCAGACACCCGACTGGTAAAGTTGCTTTCCCTTCCGAGATCCATTGATCGAACTTTGTGTACAAACACAAGCGAAACTTCGACAAAAGAAATGTTCGGTACGAAACACAGTGATCCATACCAGCAAAGAAACATAGCTGACGGCAGAAACTATGAACCAGACAACAGACAGCCTTTGTCTCAGACTTACCGGCCCTGTGTTGTGGTAGAAAAAAAGTGGAAATCCTGCCCGCAGTTTTCCTCAGTCCACATCAATATACAGACCAAGATGGCGGAAGTCACCCACAATCCACCTCGTTTCCGATGACTTTCCGAAGACTTCCTGAATGCAAGCTGCAGTCCATCAAAAGGACGCTAGATGCCCCTGCTATGCAGTCTTAGTTGGGGAGCTTTCGGTCCCAATACCCATAACTTTACGTGTTTGAGCAAATACATGAAACGATATTATTCGAACACGTTAAAGATCCCACCCCACTTGAGGAAAATGAATGCGTGAATGTATACAAAAATGCATATCACTGATTCCTATTGAATGCATAAGAATGACATATACCATGCCATCACATAAAGATATATTGCTATCCATTACTATACACTGTCATATCTATAATGTTGTTACTAGTACAAGTGACATGCACAACACCCTGGAGCAATTTTCGTCTTTTTTTATTCAAGTGACGTCAAGGCTAGGGAATACAGCAACGCAGCTGACCGTTCTTTTTTTTTTATAGATTTATTTTGCCATCTCAGTAAGATATGTAAGAAAACGTGAAAGCAGGAGACTTTCAAATGTCATGGAGGAATGAATGTATAGTAAACAAATTATGTACTTAAGTCTCCAGATGTTTCAGCAAGAGAGTATATCGTACTGTTGTAATATATAGACTTTTAGCACTTAGCATTAGAATGTAGCGGTTCAGTATTCAATCCTCCATGTTTTATATCCTCTAGACCTCTTTTGGTCATATGCATTTAGCGCACCTGGGCAGGAATATGCAATAAACATTCATTCAATATTTTCCTTTTAACTTCCCAAAACCCACAAATTTTGGAAAAGGTGGGACATTACGTCTTCCATGGATTACAGAAGAGAAGTCAAACCCTACAGACATAGTTTTAGACATAGTTATAGTTCTAGGCAGCTACCTTTATCATGTAGACTTTAGTTATTTTATACTCTACTATATATATTCGTTGTTCTTTTATGTTTTGTAATTTGCAATTAGCCTCCGGGCAAGAGTTTGCAATAAACGTTTCTATAATTAAATTCTAAAAAGCCCAATGGCAATGACAAAAGCGGACTGAGAATTCTTAGTTGAGTTTGAATCAGCCATAGTGCCTGTGCAGTTCCGCTGTACCCAGTCGTCAGTGATCACGGGTTGACGCTGGTTTCTATCTCCTCGATGATGAGGCGGGAGACTGAGTTCCAGCCGGTGGCGGAGTCGCCGTTGGAGTACCCCTCACAGTCCTCCACCCACAGCGCCACGTCCACCACGCCGCGCCCGATCCCGGAACACAGACCCTGAACTGCAGCGAGAGTTGGGTGTAAGATAACTAACTAAAGTACTAGAAAGGTAACATTTGCAAAGTAAATGCATAATGTTTCGCATATGGACTGCTCTGTTGATTCTTACTCAAACACGTTTAAAATATATAGTGACAAGAGTCTAAATCCCTACTGCTATAAAATTGCAACATGATGTAACCCAACACCAGTTACCATTGTGACAGACGTCTTGTTCTGGTCATTGACCTTTTGTGTTGAGGAGCAAAAACAATATGTTTTCATTCCGTAAACATAATAAGAAGAGTAGTGGTGAACCGATGTGCTTGACCAAGATGGGGACTTTACAGACTCATGCCTTCTCTCCTGTCATTCGCCGGATGATCATTGACAAAAACATGTCCACAACATAAGCCAGTTCAGAGAAACGGGTACACTAGCGCCATCTACCGACCCATTACCATTACTCAGGTACCGAAAAGGGCTAGCATTTCCCTAATGTGCTAACACAAATGACATCTTAAACCTGTAGTAATTCCGTTCAACAATATATTACCCGTGCCTGCCCGATGAATGTTGATGGACAGTTCAGTGTCCATGTACACCATGGCCTCTATGGACATCGGGTCGGTGCACTCCGCGCCGTTGAAGGTGAAGAACCAGCGCTTGCAGGCTGCAGCTCCCGACTTGACCCGCATGGCGCCGTTAAACAGGACCATGACGGTCGAGTCATCTCGGTTCTTGTTGAAGGTACACCCCTGTGCGCAAATTTACAAGGGTAGGAGCGTTTAAAGCGGATCCACCAAATCGTCATTGAGGGTCCTGAGCAGAACACTTACCGGGAAGGGTAGGGACACCGTTCCGTTCAGATTTACTGTAATCAATATTGCAAGTTGCATGTCACATACAGCATTGCATGATAACATGAAATCTGTTAATTCTTCCATTAAAATCGCACTTACATAATAACGGGATCATATAGAGCAAATTACACAAAGATAACACTACATATTTAAAACATACTTAGTATTTAAAGACAGTTGAAACAAGTTGGCAGTAACCATGGAGGTATAAAAAAGACCTCCATGCAGTAACTTGGCACATATATCATTAAAAGCAAAAAGACCAAGTTGGTGGCATTGCAAATTTATGCGCATGCCTTCTCTTCCGTCATCAATGACATACTATTTTAACAAATTATAAATTAGGTATGAAAGGCGCAATACTATTAAAGCGACGTTGTTACGTCATATGTTTATCTCGGTATTCACATTAATGACAAACTGAGTGACGACGACTGTATTCTTACCCAGATAAGAGGTCTGTATAGCCGTGCAAATACTATTATACGCAAATTCGCTTATTGTTCTTCATATGTTAAAAAGACGTTGTTTACAGCTCATTGCTCCCAACTTTTTGCTGCACAGTTGTGGGACAGAGCTAGTTCTAGAATTGTATCAAAGTGTCGAGTTGCTTACAATAACTGTCTTCGCATCATAATGTCACTACCCAGATTTTGTAGTGCAAGTGAAATGTTTGTATTCAATAGGATTGACACATTTGATGCTACATGGCGTAAACAATGTTACTCATTTATATCCCGTCTATACAAGTCATCAAACAACATTATCCAATCTGTTCTTAAATCTGAAGTGATATTCCGTAGCAGATTCTTTCGCAATAACTGGGCCCGTCTGTACATATAGTTATATTATTCTTTTACTGATGTTATTGTGTGTGTATTTTATATGTATGTTGTGTATGGGCGAGTTATGCCTGAAATAAAGAAATAAAGAAAAAGAAAGAAATAACATATAGGATCACAGCAATTTCTACCTACCGCAATTCTGCCCGAGTCTGTCCCACTGTTAAGTTCCTTCCAGGAGCACTGCTTGATATTGCGGCCTCGGCCGGCGCACCCACAAGTCCCCGCGTCTCCCTTCTCACCTTTCACCCCGTCCCGACCAGGCATCCCAGGGTTCCCTGGTATCCCAGGTACCCCGGACGTACCTGGTGGTCCGGCAACCACAGGATACATGTTCTACAAATGTAACATATCATAGGCATAGTTTAAAGTTACCACGCTGTATATATTTTGCTGTATGTATTCATGATGACAAAATATCTGTTTATGTTTACCGAAGGAAAACACATTGTTTTTGCTACGTTTCCTCTTCTTCTCCAAACCAAAAAGGTCACAATGACCTGAACCAGACTGGGTCCGTTACCATAGTAACTAGCGTTGGGTTACATCATGTTTCAATTTTATAGCAGGAGGGATTTAGACTCCTGTCTGACCATATGTGTGAATGTCCCCATACACACCGATTAAGATTATTGCACGGGAGGTAACACTCGTCTCTCACAGCCCAGTCGACAAGGAGACGTGGTCAGAGATGTGACGTTATGATGTTTTGTGTCCTGCATTGGCGCCAAAATTATAAAACTATTTTGAAAAACTATGTATGAGTTTCATATAATGTTAAGATCCGACAAATTATTAAAGCCGTGCGGCTAAGTTGTACGTCACCGCCACTGCCCACATACTGTAGCATGAAGGAGTAGTATTGGCCTGGGCCGCCTAACAAATATATACATGTATCAGAGTCAGACTCTCAACTTGAAAAGAAATTACTGAAATGGTAATTATAATTACCCACCGAAAAGTCGGGTTTTGGCCGTTCAGAGCCCGGTTGGTCAGCCGTGGCCGCAATAGTGACGGCCGTACAGAACGTCCACAGTACACACACCTCCAGCAACATGTCGACTTCTTCTGCTTCTCTCGATGAAACCTGCTAAAGCACTTCCAAATACCTCTATAGGGATCGACCATTATTCCTAATGAAAAAGGGTGAAGCTTTATATATAAAGTACGAATTCAAATACTGTCTAACTTAATTGTCACATGTTAAAAGTTTTGTTTACGCCTTTCCTCGTCTACAGTTGAACTTTAGTTGAACCGTACGGGTGACATGATCATGTTCAAATCAAATCCACTTCGAGACATTCAACCGCAATATTGTCTTTTTTTTTCGAATCATAAACCGATGTTTTAATCAACTCGTTCGTCTCCGGAGACTCTTTAATAAGTCAAGTCATTCCAACTGGTATTACGTATGATGCCTGACAAAGGATAAATAATGGACCTTCCTTCGGTCGACAACCAGAACGGTAAAGTCATCAGAATTCTGCCAGCCCTACTCCGGGGTACAGTCCTTGGCTTTAGACCAAATAAACACAGACTTCTGTCTTGTGCCGTCGAGTGAGGAGATCTGGGGACAACATTGGGACGGTTTCTAAGAAAGCGCGTTCTTCTGTGTGCGTAACATTACATGTACGTGTTTGGACAGAATGAGCTGATGTAAGACTGCAGTCTGAAGCTTTGCTCTGAGAGTTAATCACGGTACGAAACTACGCATTTCACATACAGCTACACAATACATTATAGTATACATGATTAATCACTTTGTCTTTGTCCAACAAACAAACAAACAAACAAACAAACAAACAGATACGCACACGGACACACACATACATACGAGAATCTGACAATTAATGCAACATTATCCCTTTTATTACTGTACAGTTCTTAGAAACTTTTCGTTTCTTACGACGTGGATTATAGTCCACTACTAACAACATATTTATCATTATGTTCCTTTTCAGTTGCTCTCAAATACAGTTTACTGCTACGCGAATCACCCGGCTAGAAAGTGATTGTGACATAGCGTTTTATTTGACAATTGTAATGTTCCGATTGTAAATATTTCTTGCGGTTTTGCCTATATTGCGAAAACGTCTTTACCCTAATCCTCGTCTTCCTCCCGTGAAACCTGCCATGACCCGAACTCTGACGGATGTCTGCAGTGGACTGTTCGCTGCCGCTCGTAAATGTCCGGCAGGCGGATATGCAAATTGCGCTGCACGACTGGGGGTGTTTTTCCTGTCTTTGCTGCGGGGCCTTGAGCGCCTAAGTCGGGCGAAGGCAGTTTTTCCCGAGGCAGAATGTCAAAGCTAAATTTTTGGTGCATGGTAGCTTTTGTGATTCCGTTCTCGATTTTCGGTAGACTTGTTCTCCTTTGTGTGGACGGCTTCGGGAGGGTCTGTGGTCCATGCGTCACCGTCGCTTTTCCCTTATCAACCACAGTCTCTTCTTTAGTTAGCACGTCAACAGAAACGTCAATAACTCTCGGCGACTTTTCGTCATCCACAGAACTATCTACGCTGACCCTCGGCTCCTCCGTAGACGTTGAAACACCAGACTTGATACGAAAAGAATACTGGGGCTTTTCAACACGATTGGAGCGTCCTCTGCGATACCTGGGCCACCCCAGGAGCCGAGGGCACCCGTTCGAGCTCTGTCTCTTTTTCCGCGGATTCTTGACCAGTGGGGGCAGGGTTGTCCTCCTCTCCTCGTCACTGTCTAGGTCTCTCCGTTTCTGCATCGTGTCTTTAGCGTGTAGCGTGCACGAGTTGCCGACTATCTTGGGGGCTTTCGCGAAGCCGCCGCCTTCAAATGTCGACCTCCTTCGTGACAAGTTCACATTCGGAAAACTTTCCGACGACACGAAGTAGCCCGAGAGGCGCCTCTGTGACAGACTCGGCGCGTCCACCTCACGAACTTGTTGTAGGGCGGGGGGCTTCTCAGGTTCTTCCTTAACTTCGGGAAGACGCTTGGAAATCTTAATGTACCTCAGAAGACCAAGGTCAGCAGCAGCGTCCATAGTCAGACAAGAAGAATGTTGCCATTCTGCAGTCGCCATGTTAAGTCGAAGTGTCGTCGTTGTCCTAGTTTCTCCCTACGCAAACGTAACCCAAACCCGACGAGTTGTTTGTGAAGAAAGTGTCGCATTCATGCAAATCCTTGTCTTAACTCAGCGGAAATGGAGCCTGAAGAATGATTGATATTCGTTACCAAGCATACTCTCGCGGAGAATGTAGTCCACATATCACAGTCCCTGCCCCCGTGCCGTGAATCGGCTCGGTGTCGTCAGGAGTCCGTAGCAACAGTTCCCCCTGAAGTACGACTGTCACACAGCCGCAGGCGTGACCGCCTTGTTATAAAAGCCTGTCACAATAAACACAACACGTTTACAGGTTTACAGAGTCCGTCTATAGAGTAAACAGGGATTGTCAGCTGAGCTCAGCATAATCCCCTGTCACCTGCTGCTAGGTACGAGCTTCTCTCGTCCGTCGAGTCACGCACGGCGGTTACAGACACCTGTTTCTCCAGTCAATTTTTCCCATCCGCAAACAGATCCACTCAGCTAGCTGCTCGGAAACCCTGCAAATCCTCACGAAGTAACGTTAGCCCTCCTTGTAGACCGTGCCCCGCAAATGTTTATCTTGTACCGCGGACAAACACACACGGCAGTGTTGAAGTACGTCGGACAAGTAACGCGCGAGTGCGTCCAGGTAAGCGCGAAGGGTGCTCGATCCGACAGCAGGCTACATCGTTACTTCCAGGTCGACCGGTGCGACCCTTCCATTCAGCCGGTCGCGCGGTCGCCATGGTGAGACTGACGGGGTCACCGCCTTTTTATTATCGATGATTGTAGCGGGGTCATTAATTTGAATGAGGACATATGTAATGGTATCTTCAGATTGACCGAGGGGACCAGGTGGGGTGACATGTCCGACCTGTTTGTTGTCTGAAAGAAGATACATTGTTTAGCATGGGGGAGACTTATTAAGCAGGCGTTGTCTTGTTCCGGAGACGGTTCAAGCGAGGACAGTACGTACAAGACGGGACGTTCCTTGTTTAAGATAACCACGCACGGCTAGCTGCGTATCATCGTTTATTGATTTATTCGCAGTGACTTATATTCCTGAAAGGCTGTTGATATACATTCATTTATTGACCTGACACATTGATGAAGTGCCTGTATAAAGGACGGTCGGGATGTCACGCGACCTTTATGTCGAAGAAATTATATCAATGCAGATAGAAACATACAGAGTACATTATACTCCACTGCACCCCACGAGTCATCGTCGTCAATAGAACTTTCATTGTGTGCAGAATAACTTGTTCGCTAGTGCCATCGGTATGACTCTTTGTACAGAGTAGATGCCCAGTCGACATAATGTTCTCATAAAGGAAAATTACCATGTGCTCCGGGGTGTTCGTAGTGCTGTGCGGTTGGCTGAAAAGCTTGCTCACCGACATTGTTTCCATAATCCAGACTATCCATCAATTGCCGTATTGAACAATCACGGCACAATGACAAAAAAAGATTAAAGAAAGGAAAAACACACACATACATCATCATAAGCCTGGAGATTTATTTTGTGATCGATTATTTGTAAGTAACACGCCAGTATCAAGGACACAACAAAACAAATCAACACAATCAAAAAGAAATTTGGTCAAACAGTAAGACAAAAAGAAAGATCATCATACGCCTAAGACTACAACAAAGAAAGGCACTTTACTGTATTACGAGAAGACTCATAAAAGATAGATATCTTTAGGGGCTCATGCCTAATGGTCTTAAAATGGAAAACTTCCATTATGTGCTCTTGGTGGTTCGTAGTGCTGTACGGTTGGCTAAGAGGCTCACAGTAGAACACAATCAAAAAGAAATTTGGTCAAACAGTAAAGCAAAGAGAAATATTATCATACGGCTAAAACTACAACGAAGAAAGGCACTGTTTGATTGTATTATGATAAGACTCATATTATAACAAGAGTGGATCTTTAGGGGCTCATGTCGACCTCCTCGACAATGATCCGTGAGAAGCAGTGCCCGCCGGTCTGGGCGTCCCCGGGCTCCGTGGCGCCGCTGTGCCCGTGGTGAGGCATGTGCTCCGTACAGTCCTGCACGCGGAGTTCCACATCAAGCACTCCCACACCCACCTTGTCACAGAATCCTGGAGTAAATGGGAAAATGTGACACTTGTGTTCATATGTTTTTATAGCAGTTGTCTCAATAATGGTACATTGTATTCCAGTTTTTGTACTGTTCAGACTAGCCTACATGTAAAGGTGTATTAAGTGCGTCAGTTCTACCGTGCACCAAAGGCAGATATTGGTGATGGACAAGAATGTAAATAATATAAGACATATATTCCACTGTATACGGAAAAGGAATCAAACCCAACAATAACAACAAATGTATATCTAAAGTAGCATTAGCATTACTTATTATCATTTTTACTGTTTATTGTTGTTATCATGTTCTTACAATTAGCCCCCTGACATGAATTTGCAATAAACTTTCGATATATTCTAAAAGCCCTCTAAGTGAGAAGGATCAATGGAACGTCTGTGGTGTAAGGAAGTAAGTTTATGGAATCATCCATGTTTAGAGGTTATAGCCACCAGCAGATGGTTGGAAAGTGAACTATGACTTTATACTTTATAGTCAAACGTGATTTAAAATCCATCTGTATTGCACTCGTCGACTTTTGTCTTGTGTTCATCCCTATACCTCACTCTTCACTCTATGATTACACTCTAGAATTACTTCCATGCCCTCATCTATTGTTTAAATCTCCCCACATACCTTCGAACTGCTGGTGTTGATGCAGCATGTTCCCTTCGTGCCCCATCTTCATGACGATGGCGTCGATGCCGCCCGGTTTCTGGCACTCGATGCCGTTGATGGTGAAGTACCAGCGCTTGCAGCACTCCGTGCAGTTGGCGAGGATGAGTCCGCCGGAGTACGCCAGGCGGAGCACGCTGTTGTAGTGCCTCTTCTTGAAGCTGCACGTCTGAAGAAGACACCATGTGTAGATATATACAATGTAAATATTGTGCGTTTGGGAATGCATCTATAGCAGCGACACCTGTGTTGCAGTGAACCAGTCAGAATCGCCCTGAGGAAGGTGACAGACGGCCACCGAAACGGCTGAATAAAAGTCTTGCTTGTGTAAAAAAAAGAGTTACTTTACTCAGTGACTTACCAACCTGATGAAGCTATTCACGAAAGAAGACACCAGGGAAATGTTAGCGCCTGGATTTTGACTTGACCGCAAGAGAGATACATGTATAATGTGCCGTTTTGCGGTCTTAGTGGAAATTGCCATCTTTTACCATCTCCCGTCTGGTTTGCCTGGAGTGATAAAGAGCCGTGTCGCCAGGGTCTGAGTGTAGCGCAGTTGCTCACCCATGCAATACGAATAGAAGCTCTTGATTTAGATCGAAGAACTTTTAGATATCGAACTTAAATGGTAAGACGGTTTCATCTATAGCTATCAAAAGGTGGATACGACTCCGTTTGAGTGTGAGTGTCATTGTTTTCAACAGTTGCACAGGTGCATATGCCTCTCTGACGTCACTAGCGGAATCTATTAAGGTTGAGCCAGGGTACTGCAGAGAGACAGGGAGTTAGCTTACCGTTACCCAGCCGTCATGGTCCTTGAGGCCGGTCTGCCAGACGCACTGATGAACCGGCCATGCCAATGGCTGCACAGCCCTTACGTCGTTCCTGTCGTCGTGGTGGCTCCTGTGGCCGTGGGCATGGTGCGCCGCGTGACCGTGCTCTCCGTGCGCGGCCGGGCCGTGGTCGCCGTGGTGCATCTCGTGCCCATGGGCTGCGGCGTCGCCATGGTGATGCTCCTCGTCCCCATGTTCTCCGTGGGTGTCCGGGCTGTGCCCGGGATGGTGTGCCTCGTGCCCGTGACCGTCCTCGCCGGAATGGTGACCCTCGTGCCCATGTTCGCCATGATCGGCGCCTTCGTGGCCGCGATGGTGCTCCCCATGCCCGTGGCCCTCGGCTTCGGCGGGATGGTGCGTCTCGTGCCCATGCTGGCCGTGCTGGCTGGAGTCGTGGCCGGGGTGGTGGAGCTCGTGGCTGTGGTGTCCGGTCTCCCCGGACCGGTGGCCCTCGCGCCCGTGCACGTCGCCGTCTCCGTGGTCATGGCCGGAGTGGAGCGCCTCGTGCCCACGCTCTTCATGGTGGCTCTCGTGGCTGTGTTCCGCGTCTGCGGAAACAATGTGAATAAGGAAAAGGTAGTATTGTTTAAATTTGAAAATGGTAAATGCTGAAAAGGGTTTCCAAAAATCTATATAAAAACCTAGCTTGGATTGTATTTTACACCAAAGTCTATTGAGGTTTATTGAGGAAAACCTCTCCTGGAAGAATAGCATAAAACATAACAATACATCAACATACAATTACATATACATAAAAACATGCGACCAAATGCACCTATTAGATGTACCATTTTCTGTAATATCATGTTCTATAAGATGGTCAGTAGGTTTTTACCTTGGTCCTGGACAGGTGAGGAGTGGAGGGGGATGTCCACACACCTATCCGTGCTGTTGTACTGGAACTCACTTCCGAAGAACGTCTCGCACAGCGTCCGGGCATCCCCGTACATCTAGAGGGACACGAATGCATGCCAATTTCACAATTTACTTCTGTTAAATCAGACAATAGATGATGACTGACGCTGGCAACGTGTTGACGTCACGATGACGACATAAGGGAGCAATGATGTAGTACAGTGCAGCTGATTGTCATTTCAAGAAGATAATGAGTCAGCATTTCCTAATTTATAACGTTAACAAAACTCTCACCTTGTCGAAAGTCACACAGGATGATCCTGCAGGACAGTTGTTCCTGTTCTGGTCGTCCATGTCCCAGTCAGACCTCCAGTTAGCTGAACGTTAAAACAGGTAAGATAAGTGTTACAGGATCTACTAAGAGAGAAGTACCAAAAAGTGTTCATACGACATTTTGAAGGGGCTTGATGTACAAATGTACAAATGTACGATGTACGATGTACAAATGTACAGCCCTGAAGCTTCTGTCCGACGACTCTGCGAAAGGAAGAGAACAATTTAAAATCATTTTCAATTTATTCTTCCGCCATGGCCATGTACGCATATTTCAACAGTGCCTCCAAGCGAGAGGAAGCGGAACTACATACCGACGCAAGTGACGTCGTTCCTGCACGCATCGAACCAGCGGTCACAGAAGGATGCGCAGACGGGGATGGTCGAGCCGGTGTCGGTAGGTACGGACAGGCGGCCGATGTCGGGGGAACATTTGTTGAAGCACTCCAGGTCGATAAGGAAGTTCTCACACCTGCCGTGTTAGAAGTATGGAAATTAGCAACATCAGTTTTACAATTCCAACTGTAGCTGGTTCCTCTAATTGTACAATAATCGCTCTTCCCGAACGTCATACAGAGACAGTGTTTGAGTGAGCTGCCACAAACGTGAGCGGTCAGATGTTTAGGGCTAGGGTTAGGGATAGGATTGGTATTAGAGTTAGGGTTAAGGTTCATTGTTCAGGGTTAGGATTAGATTTACGATTGGGATTAGGTTAGGTTTAGTCTCCCACATGCACATCACGACGTAACCCCTTGTCTCAGGTATATTGGAAAGCCCCAAGTAGTGTCGGGGCCAAGTAGTGTCGGGGCCATGTATTTGGCAGGATTATGCAAATGAATATGTCATCTGCTGATGTGTAACATTTCTCCTGTAGAACACCCCAGGCTTGACCCTGGCAGTACGTACTGGGGACTGACGGTACCACAGCGGTTCCAGGAGAACGTGTCCACTCCAGGCACCGGCCTCACCGCGAGCTGGCGGTCCAGCCCCGCCGTGCAGCAGCTGCCGTACGTGTAGGGACTGCACACCTGGAGATCGGGCTCCGGAGTGGGGTATTCCTGGGAGACGGCAGGGTGAGCGATAGAGTCATACAATGAACAAATCAAATCATGAAAGATGGCAAGATTGTGAGCAGTGTATCTGACCACAGCCATGGAGGTACGTATATTTCATTATGCCGAAAAAGAGCATAATTCACGAAGAAAGTGATATGCTAACTAAAATGTTTTCATGGTCAAATATCCCACAATGATTTTTAAGTCAAGCCATGAAGAAAAGCATCCGGTTAGTGACAAACTTTGTATATGCCATAAAACATTGGCAAACTAACTATTGCTAACTAGTTAGCCATTGGGTTAGCCCCGTCGACTGAGCTCTTGTGCCAACTAATGTTTTGCATTACTGAATTCGAATAGATCCGTAAAGGAAATATCTCTGATCCCTCTTCTACTCTACCGTTGGTCAGGTATGACATACGTACCTTGTGGTGCCGGTGGTCATGCCTGGTACACGCCCAACTGTCGCTGTCGGCCTGGCCCATGTCTCCGTGCCGATGCCCGTCGTCGGCGTGATGGTCCGTGTGCGGGGTGTTCTCCTCGGCATCGCCCGCGCGTGTCTGGGACCCCACGCTGTTGAGGTTGATGCACGTGTCCTCGTCCTCCGAGTACACGTACGAGTCGCTCCACAGGTTGTTACAGAGGCCACGACCATCGACGTATACCTGGCAGGGGTGAGACCGAAGAAATCGTGTTCTTAGATTATCATGAAAGTTCATCTGTGCTGGTAGTTATCATAGTAAACCGCTGAACTTTATTCCAACACACACACATTATACAGAGATCAAATTTTCAGCGACCACTGTCGCCTTCATCAGGATAATTAATGACCAATCACTTCGCAACGTGATCTCTGATGAGTGGTCGCTGAAAATTTGATTTCTGTATAATGTGTGTGTTAAAATAAGGTTCAACGTTTTACTATAAAATTGTGTTCTTTCCTTTAGCGAATTAAGTATTGTTATTTCACAAGTTTTGCATTATTATTGTTAGGTTACTGAAATGCAATGTAGGAATTTAAGAATCACCCGACTATTCTATTTGAACTATTTTCGTATGGCTGCATGACGGTTCCTCGGTATAGTTTAAAGAAACCTTTCCCTGAGACCTCACTGATTTCCGATGCCTTCCAGTGATCTCTGATGGCCAATGGCTTTTGGCCGCCCGTCAGTTGCCCAACGGTCTCCGTCCTACTGTACAGGCCATATAAAAAGAGTGTCTTACCTCAGCAAACGTGCGACATTCGGAGTCAGGTCTACAATTGTTGATCCCTTCAGGTGTGAAGTACCAGTCCGTGGCCATGCTCTCCGCGCAGGTCAGGTCATCTCGACAGGCGTCGAAGTAATCGTCGCAGAAAGTCGAGCATATCGGGACGTGCTGCACGTCCCGGGTGTGGCCCTGCTTGGTGTACCGGTAAATCATTGGGTCGCAGTGGTAGTGGCAGTTCAGCGCCAACCGGAACTGTTCGCACCTGGGGGTGGGAGGACACAAAGGCACGATGCAGTTCAATTTGCAGGCACCGAGTCAGACATAGGGCCGGTTTACAGGAGCTAAAAAAATGATCTGTCCTGCGACGATCGACGCGCGGCGCATGTCGTAGCGTATTTCATTTTTTGTGCGTTTAAAAAAGTTAGGAGTTCACGATTTCAGTTTGTAACAAGTTAGCGTTATAATGGTCGCATTTCTCTAAATACCGTTTTATTTACCCTTAGGTCTGATGATTGATCATACAAACGGCCATAGACCAGGATCTTTAAGTTCACGGGGAAGTCGTAATACCTGGGAGACAGGGTGCCGCATCTGTCCAGATAAAAGTTGTCAATCTTCATGACGGGGCTCATCCTCAGCTGCCGGTCCTTCTCCTCCGTACAGCAGCTGTTCATGCTGTAGGCGCTGCACACATGCAGACCCGGCTCCGGGCTCGGCGCGCTCTGCAAGCAAACCACGGACGGTACCGGTGTGCAGTTGTGGCGTTATTGTTTCTTTTCAGCATTGGGCACACTTTCAACTGAAGCTGTTAATTCTGATACAGTAGAGGTTGGTCCATTAGACATTCTTAAGCTTTACACTTAGCTGAAAAGACTATGCTTTTCATATAATCATATTCATTTTCTTTGAAAACCGAAGGAGAATCGTAGGCGTGGTCTCCCTTCTCAAGAAGATAGTTGAGGAGGGCATGCGTCTTCAAGGTGATGAACTGTGCTCTGTCATGCGAGACAGAAACTTGTGGAGACAGGATATTATTATGGTGTCACTTCATTGAGGAGGAGGAACTGAAATGAACTGAACTGATAATGATATTTTCATATAACGTTCTCACCTTGTGATACGAGGTTTTCAGGCAGCCCCATTTATCTTCACTCTCCGCAGGAGCCACCGACCCCTTCCTCGGCTTGGTGACCTGTTCGTTCGGGTGCACGCTCGGGTCCAGGCACGGCTCGTTCCGGTTGGACACGTACCTGAAGGCCGAGCCCCACACGCTCTCGCACATGTGCTTGGCGTTCTGAAACACCTGCCATGGCGGGGACATATACACATCGTTAATCCGCGCGCGCATTGATTTTCACCTGTTCTTAAAAAAAGATCACCTTCTCCGAAGCTCTGGTCTGTGTGCCATCCTCTGTAGAACATGGTAGCAAGCGACAATATGAAGCCGGTGGTAACTACGGAAGACGACACCCAGGCTGCTAAAGCTCCACGGAACTCGAGAACTCAGTACAGTACTAGTGCCGACTCATAAATGCCGCAAAAGGCCAGCATGTGCCACAAATTCACAACACGACTGACTGACCCTGCCCAAACTTGCCTTAAGTGACTTATTACCCATAATCACACGACCAAATACCAACATTATAAGAAACCACCAAGTTTGTGAACTTATACATGTAGCAGAAACGCATCATGTGATTTCAAACTTACGTCCTTGATGAATTCGCATTTGGAATCCGGTTTGCATTTATTTTCACCCGTCGAGAAATCCCAGTCCGAGGCCCAGTTCACTGCGCATGTGCGGTCGAACTTACAGGCGTTGAACATACCGTCGCAGAAGTGAGAACAGAGAGGGATGCCTGCCAGAAAGTACGCGATAAAGAAAGGGGGTCAAAAGGACTCAACAACAACAACAACAAAAAAAAAAACTCACGAGAAGAAGGCATTTGTAGTGTAGTCGCCCAAGATTGTATCAAAAGTCGGAGAGGGAACAGGGCTATACACGAATCCAGCAGGACAGGAACCGATGGTCTGTGAAGAATGATATGCATCCGAGAGAGGATGGGACAGTCAAAAATCTATGTGCTAAATTTCTGTGCTGGAATAAAAAAATTAGTTCTGTTGCACCAAAGTATCATTTGTTTTATTGAAACCTACACACTACTGTGTACTGTTGGAATCCACAGGGAAGAAGAGAGGACGGCCTGGGAACAGCTGGAGAAGAGATACTGAGGAGGAGATGAGGAGAGTAGCGAGCAATTACGTACTGCCGTTGGGATGACCTGAGAAAGACAGCCGGAGACGGGTGAAGTAGAGAACTATCGTCGGTGGCCTATGCTCGCAGGAACGAAGGGCCTAAGTAAGTAACTAAGTACACACAACTATACACCAGTATATTACGTGATGTGAAGACAGGATTAGCGCATGACGTACCTTCTACCACCGGCGTGAAAGGGTCTACTGTGGGATCAACACCAGGAACGCGCCATTTGTTGACGAGCGGGGAGCATTGGTAGAAACACTCGGAGTCAATCAGAAATTCTTCACACCTTCGCATGAAACAAGGAGAAAGAACACCATAAACTCGCACACATTCAGTCTGCAAATCATACAATTATTACCGTAACAAGCTTTAAGAGAAGTATACTATGACAACGTATTAAGGTCACCTGGTGGCGCCGAATGGCAGCCGCACAGACCCTTGCGACAGTTCCACAAAAATGTGTGTGGAGCAAATATGTTATATATATCATGTGTATTATGTGATTGTAAACCCTGCATCAATTCAGCGCAGTAAAATGCTGTGATTGCACGGGTAATGTTTGACCAATAAACCATTTTTATTATTATCTTGCTAAAAATGTTGCTGTTTATGACAGCTCTTCGTTGACATGACCAGCCTCTTCTCACGCAGGTGCCCTACCTTGGGCTGAGAGGGCCGCAGGTGTCCCAGTTCATCGGCCCGACCTTGCCGATGGGCCTGGTGAGCATGTCGTTGTCGATCTCCGTGGTGCAGCAGCTGTCCTGTCGGTAGTCCCTGCAGACGTTCAGCTTCGGCTCAGGGGACGGCTTCTTCTTGTGAAAATCAACGGCGTCTGCATGGAAACAGTCAAACATATTAGTTATACAAATAGTCAATGTTGACCCGAGGAAGGTCGCAGGGCTACCGAAACTGATTATGTGCAAAAACATTGCCAAGTTGATTTACCAACCTGATGCAACTATTCCGGAGTTAGATTGAAAACAAATAGATGTCTGTGATGTCTAGATGGAGACAGCTTTTGTCGTATATTTTAAGTGTTTAATAGGCATTACACAAGTCATAACTCTTTCGTACTCAGTTCCGCGAATCTTTAGTTGGTTTATTACCTTGTTTTCTGTTTGTGTGTATGGTATCGTATGTTACATCAAAATGAATTTTTCCGATACAAATGCTTTACCGATGATACACTCGTCCTGTCTCTTGAACGCCGGCTCGGTGCTCTCTGTCCCAGGTTCTGGGACCGTGATCTGGCCCTCGTTTGGCGGGAAGCGGAAGTCCAGACATGGCGTGTCAGAGGTGGACTCGTAGGTGAAGGACTGACCCCAGATGCTCTCACACAGGCCACGCCCATTTCTGAACACCTGAGGACGTATAAATATAGTATTATACCGACCGTATGAAAACCGTATGTAAGATGGGGGGGGGGGTCGATCCGGTGACATACCTAGGCTCCACATGTCAAGACTAGCAAAGGAAGGACAAAACTTGAGTCAGTCAACAGGGGAGCTCCATAGCACCATCTATGATAAATAACCAAGCACCATCTATTATGGATACCCAAGCAAAACACAACTGCGTTCTTGCTTATGGACCTGAATTTCTTCACGTTCTGTAGTGTCACTGACGAAAGGTAGTGGATGCTACCTGAAACGCCTGACCGTTTCCAAAATCATATCCAGTTGCTTGAGTAACTGTTTTTTTTTTTGCGTAAAACACAACTATACCTCTGCGAAGCTCCGGCACCTCTCGTCCTTGCGGCACTTGTTCAGCTCGCCGTCCTGTACCCTCCAGCCGGTGATCCAGTTGTCCGCGCACGTCAGGTCGTCCCGACACGCGTCCATCCAGTCGTCGCAGAACTGCCCGCAGACAGGCACGCCTCTGACGGCGGACGGGTGCGCCGCGGCCCAGGTCGGCAGCGACGGCGAGCAGCGGTAGAAACACTCCACGTTCACCATGAAGTCTTGGCACCTGTACGGCAAGATAGGCACCTGACATTTAGGCACTTTTCCCACTAGGATAAAATTGTCCGGATCGAACCGAATTGATTCGCTTTGATCCGGCTTCGATCCTGCTTCAAGCCGGTAGCCGATAAATTCGGCTAAATCCGGACAATCCTAGTGGAAATGGGGCATATAGACTCTCGTAGCTAACATCAATCACGGAATGGGCTGGTAAAACTTCAAAACCGCGACGGGGGCCGACATCGTCTACCAGATACCTTTGACCAGTGTTGTCGCCACACTTCAAAGAAGCCACGTGGCAAGCTTAACTGGGTCAGTCTACTGAGGAAGACCAGAGTGAGAGAACTTTATTGTGTTGGATCAAAAGTTTTAACTTTACACTAAAGAATAGTTAATATACTGTGCAGTTAATATACTGTGCAGTTCAAGGTCAAATCAAGCTATTAGTATGTGACTTTGTAAAAAAAACTTTAAAACCGCGACGGGGGCCGACATCGTCTACCAGATACCTTTGACCCAGTGCTGTCGCCACACTTCAAAGAAGCCACGTGGCAAGCTTCACTGGGTCAGTCTACTGAGGAAGACCAGAGTGAGAGAACTTTATTGTGTTGGATCAAAAGTTTAAACTTTAAACTAAAGAAAAGTTTATGTACTGTGCAGTACACGTTGTTGTATTGCAGTTCAAGGTCAAATCGAGCTACTAGTATGTGACTTTGTAACAACCAAGGTATTTATGTATACCCGCCACCTATCTTGCTCAGAGGTAAATTATATTACACTTTTTTCAAAGTTCTATAACCTTGGTATCGCAAAGTGTCTAACGTTAACAAAAAGAATTTTGGAAAGAAATCTTAAACTAGAAGTGCCTAATGACTTACTCCAAAAGGCTGGGTGGGAAAAACTAGAAGAAAGAAATTCAAGGACCTCGCCTTATTGCTTTTAGTCTCTAGTGTACGCATGTGGGTATTAAAACTGGAGCTCCCTTTGAAATGTAAAAGACCCGAGGCTTAAACCCTACCCCTAAGTGGCGTTGCTATTGTGAAAATGGAGGGTGAGCTTCTGAAGCAATTAGTGTATTTCTTAGCGAAGTCAGCCAGACGGGCAGTTCTTATCGCTGTCTGGAGTGGCCATGTAAACATCTCACCTGTGTTTACAGCCGTTTTATCAGCGGGCCAGAAAAGACCAAACACCCGGAGGATGTCCTAAATCTTCGTTTTCGCAATTAACACACAGCTCAAGGTCAACCATGACTTTGTGGGTTTTAAAAGAGTCAACGGGATGGAAATCTTCACCCAGTTGAAAGAAACCAAGGAGCAAGCGTAAATCTGTAAACACTTTTAGCATGGCAAGCAGTTTACATGTTTTTCTATCACCTATTTGTGCATGTGGCAGGGAATTCTGATACATTGTAAACATCATACGTATAATTATTATAGCTTACGTAATCGTACACAACTTGTAAACTTTATGTATATATATATTCGTGAGCTGCCTGCATACTTGCAGGAGTTGTTTAACTGTATCTGTATCAGTACAGCCGGTATAACCGCCCTTCGGCGTAACACACCAGCTTCGCAGGCACGCGGCGCGGCGGCAGCTAGCTATATCACACCGAATGACTTGTTACAATCAATCTTTGCACATTTAATCGCACTTAATGAACATAGTTAGCTCTCGTGTCTTCTCCGTCTTACCGCTTGCTCAGGGTGCCACAGTTGTCCCAGCGAAAGCCGTCCACCTCGACGATGGGGGTGACCGAGAGTTGCCAGGGGATGTCTGCCGTGCAGCAGCTGGAGTCCGAGTAGTCCCGGCAGACTCCGAGGCCCTCCTCGGGAGACGGGGCGTCCTTGTGCTTCCCTCCCTGCAGGCACCCGCTCTGCAGCCCGCCGGGATAGTCCACATGGCCCGGGTGGTCTGCAAAGGAACAGCCGAGGACGGAGAAAAGAACGAGAAGGTGTAGAAGATTCGCCATCTTGTGTCGCCCGATCAGGCTACCCGACAACGTGCCGGTTGAATCTCAGTCTGGCACTTGCCCAAGGACGACGCTTACTGTTGCCCTACTGTACCGTAAAACTTAATTATTAAGTTGGGTACAAATATATTGTTGTCAGCTCTTTAGGTCTTTAAAAGCGTCAGGAATAGAGATGTGTCAGAGGAGATGTGGGACGCTCATATACAAAAATGTTCTGACTTCCTGATTTGAAGAACATCACAGAGAATGATTTTAAAGAGTTCAACAGTTAGATGATTACGGTATCCACCGTATGATAAACATATTTGCACCTGACGAAATTCCTGCTGACTCCGACCAAAGTACAATGCAGGTCCAGCCGATAGGCTGATCTGTAAACACCATTGTCCCGGGTGTTTTTGTTGCATCATCGATATCGTCACACTCCAAACAACACTCACGCCAAGCACTTCAAACGCACGTTCCAACGTCCAGGTGAACTGAACCAATCTGAAGTTGTTGACTGTAGATATTTCTTAGCGGTATTAGTACTAAACATTCAAAATTTCTCGTGCGTATTTGAGAAGAGTGTCCATCGTCAGTTTAGAGCCCGATCGTGACACCCGTCGTACAGTAGGCTTATATATATACGACATCCAATTGAGGGAATTCGTGGGGCAGTCGAGGACGTGTCTTACAAACTGCTGCCGCCATGTGGCGGAAAAGAGTGTCGCAGATCCTCGAGCATTGCAGCTTCCAAAGGCTTCACTATTAGCTTTAGACAGGCGAGTTCCTTCACAGGATTTTGGGGTTAAATGTGGTATCAACTAAAATGCCAGCAGCACTCTCAACCTCTCAACAACTGGCCATCTGTGTTTGTCCATAAAGTTGGAAATGTTGGATCTGAAATCAAGATCTGATTTGATACTAGTAGTTTGCATAATTGCTGCTCTTTTCGATAGATGCGGTGTTCTTGAAGTTACGGTGAATTGCGCCAGATGACGCTTTTAACTGCCCGAGGCTATAAACATATGTCTAAGGTTTTATCATCATGTCGTCATAGGACAACAGGGGGTGGAGACGGGAGAAATTATTAATTAGCCAATCAATGCATTCCATTGCATTAAATTTGTAGAACGCAATCGGTATTGTGGATATAAATAATTATCTGTCACATTTCCACTTTAAGTCCATGAACTATATATGACATGTATGTATTGCTGGAAAAGCCATCGGCTTTTTCCGGTATTTGTGGTTAATTTATGTCACAATTGTATATGTTTATGGTTTGCATGCCACTGATAAAAATGACGAAAGAGTCACCGATTATACTGTCTCATATTTTCATCTTCGAAGTCAATATATTATTCAGGAATAGAAGGTTTGACAAATACTCTGCAGATGTCCATTAAGGAAACACAATAAGATGTTTTCTCCTCGACGTCTGAATAAAGAACTATTGTAAAGAAAAAAAACACGATGGAGTCATTCCTGTACAAAAAGTTCTTCTGAATGCACACATATATTGTCGGCCTCCTTGAAAAGAGTCAGCAGATTTCTAAATAGCCAGTAGTACGTCATACGATGACATATGGTCCTCACACCGAATCAGCCCTTCACGTCCAGTAAAACGTCCTAAATCTTGAACTTCATTACCGGCGAGCTATAAACCTGCCGTGGTCATTTCTGGAGACGGTCGGTCTCCGTCACGAGCGGTGATTTAGCTGAAGGATCGCCCGACTCCGAGCGGATCGATGGCTGAAGAGCAGTCCGCGGCATCAACCTTGTTTAATGGTACGCCCTTGTGGGTGACAAACGGCAAAAACACTTGAACAGATCCGCCCACGAGCAGCCCAGGCAAACTTGTGGGATCAACACTTGTCTTGTGCCTTAGTACTTATCAACAGGGCGTGGCAGCTAGCTCTACGTACTGTCCATCAAAAAGTTCTGTCTTACAACAAAAAATCCCATCTTGGGGCTTTTATCTAGGATTAGCGTTAATGATATGAAACTGGCGGGATTTGGCACTTAATTTCTTAAGACTGTTTTTATGTTAGGTGCACGTTTTTCGATGCGTATATTGAAATTGGTACGTAAAAAGTACGTGGCGATGATGGATGCCTTCTTTAAAGTATAATATTCTAAGGGAACATTAAGTCTCATCCACGAAATTGGAGTGCTCAACCATTAATAGACGTGTCGTGTTTTATTATCATTTATTGCCGCTGCCGCTGGGTTTGATTGCGGGAGGGTGGGGCGATGTAGCGAGCAAAACGGCACTGCAAATTATCCCGATCCCAACAGCCACACAGAATAACGATCTATTCATCAGGGCATTTGCTTTATAGTTTTAAAACCGTTCCCATAACAGAGGGATCTTTGAACGCGCTGATCCACAGACAGAGGCGGACTGTTCAAACTTAGGCCGCACGCGTCGCGTCGGGCTCGAGTCGTCACGTGATCATTTGCCATTACCCAGCATGCACCTCGATGCACCTCCATTTATAAATCAACGATGAGGAAGTTTGGGTCTCAATCATAATTGTTCATTGATACACCTGATGGAGCGACCTGATATCCGACGTGATCCTTCAAAACATCAGAACGCCGCAAATTGACTGATCGTCGGAGGGTCAGGGCTGCGCCCTCAGGTTGTTAACGACTTTGTCAAGTCAGCTGAAGGAGCTAAACAAGGCATCGCCAGGGGAGTTGGGATGGAGTCTCGCGCTGTTCGGGGACGTGGCGGTCCCTTTCCTGTTGAGTTTTATGGTTAATGGTGTTGAACTTGAGGTAACCAGTCTAAAGATGGAGTACCAATGGGAGCCCGGCATGGGAATCACCATGGTTACCAGTAAGATAATAGTCTGACAGCTTCCCCTGCTGTCATCTTTCTAAAGGCAGGGAGATGGTTTAGAGGAGGTACGAGGTAGTTCAGTCACAGTATCATAGAAATCCGCTAGGGACCTATTATAGACCCTGTCTTTAAAACCTACCCGGACAAACAAAGTATAAAGGCTCACCTACTTCTCCAGCTATGTTACTCACAAACACACACAAACACACTAAACCGAAAACATAACCTTCTTTGCGAAGGTACTAAACCTTCCGGCTCTGCTCATGTTACCGGACAAAATTGGAGGCAACAATGTTTCGGCATAAGTTTACGAGTATGCCGAGACAATGGCGATCGTGGGAGATTAATAGACCCGGGGGTCCAAACACGTGACGCCGGACCAGGGACGCGTTGTCAGCCCGCAGTCGACCGATGATCATCTCTCTCCACATGACAACATATGATACCTTCAAGCGAAAACCGGTAGCTATTAATCTTAGATGAAAGAGCGTTTGATATTGAAGACCGCCTTCACCGGAGCGATTCAGAGGAGGTGTGTGAAAGCTTTGGGTCCCACATCACCATATTCATGTGGGTGATCGGGATAGTACGAGACACCTGCCGCAAACTGGCGCTGCCGCAGTCAGGTTCACAGCGTCAGCCCGGGATATGAATATCTTCTGAAGGCCTCGGGCACCGATTCAATTACAGATATTCTGATTAGAAAACTATTACTATGAATTAAGATGAATTGCGCATCTTCAAGCGACAGTGCCTGTTAGACGTACCATTCAAACAACAATTAAGGGCACTGGTGGTGTGTTACTAAATACACGCCATCCGAAAAACCCGGCCAAACGATGGCGATGATATGGCACTTGTAACTTTCGCTCTTGGAGGAAATGTTTTCAGTTCAGGACAAAACAGCATGTATTGAGAATCTTCTTCCATTGTCACATTCAAAATGCCACTGTCATAGGGGAGATTGATGTGTTTAAGTGTCTTCATCACGCTATCATTTGTTGGCCGATATTTTGGTCTATTTACAACAATGGTCTGACGTAGTCGACCACATAAAACACACTGTACCTTTGTCCTGTCAATAAAGTTTCTTTTTAGTTCTATGCCGCAAACCGGAGTATTTTCCAGCCCATTTGGCTGATAACATCATCGATCTTATAATTTCGATCCTGTCTCTTAGATTGCAGTGAAAATGAGCCCCGGTAAATTGCCAGGGCTCACAGAGGAATAGCATTGCCCTTTTGATGTATATCATGAATATTCATAGCTTGGCTTCTTTCCAGTGCGACAGGATAGGGTGTGTATCGGCGTTTCCACGCTGAAAAATTGCCCTGTATTCTCTGGTGGAGATCATTTGCCAAAAATATACATTTCCCATATATTTTCCCGTAGTTTCCTTAAGCGCAGAGGCATCCGTAAACTCTGATACGCCTGTAAAATATATATAAATGACAGCAATTTACACCGCCACATCAAAACAAGATGGCCGGGAAATACGCTGTAGCTTTAGACAGCATCTACATAGTGTTATGTTATAAAAAATATGATAAATGCACAAAAATAATGTTCAACGCTCAGTTTTGTTGATTGAGTCACGCAGAAAGTTGCTCAGCTACCAGGACGACAGAATTATTGTTTCATCACATTCCGTCTCCAGGGCAGACCGGTGTGCATCAAGAGAATAATGCCGCAAATTACTTTTGAATTAACAGGCAATGGAGTCAAGTAAAGGACGCGCTGGTTATTCCTTCTGGAGTGTAAACATCCAAAAACATTTCGTCTGATCAGCAAACGAACGCGCAGCCGAGCTTTTCTCTCTTGCAGGGCGACAAATGGCAAAATCTCGCCATTTCATTAAAGTTAATGATGAAATATACAAGGAATTATGGGTGTTTACGACTCACGGGGTCGCCATCAATAAGCCTGGTCACGTGATCTCGAACTTGAGGCGTTTCTCGCTTGAATAGAGCTCCATCAATCAAGTTACAATAGTTCATGATTTATGAGTTATTATCCAGATAATGCCTAGTTGCCACCCGTGGCCTTGCTTCATTAATCGGGCTGATATCGGATTGGTTTGATCGAGGGCCCTCCGAACGGGAGGAATTGTCCGTAGTGTGTTCGCGCGAATTTTTCAAAGCCGTTATAAGATTTTTTGACGAAGAGTGTCGTAAAAAGTCGGTTACGTTTTGCTGCTTCAGCGATGCTTCATCGAGGCGCCGTTTCAGGTGGCTGCGTTCCAAATCCTTCATAGAGAAGGAAGACACCATTACAGATAGATCATACGAGATTTATACGCCGGGGAGTGAGCGCCGTGTACATTTGAATACGCGCCGTCGTCGGTGAGCAGTAATTCTCCAACCCACAGCCGTCTGCCGTGTGCACAGGTATGAAATTGGCATCGCGGCGCCCTGATGAAAGAGCGAGCCGACCGAACACTCGTCAGCACTTTGGAATCAATCCTGCTCATTACGCCTCTCTGATCGATGACAAGTTCGTCAAAAGAATATCAATAAACCGGAGGTGCGCTGAATAAAACACCTGTTTATGGAACATATGCGTCGGCAGAGATAAAGAACAGACTAAGAACGTCGCCAATTGTTAATGCTCGCCGATGTTATCGTTCACAAGAATCCTGTTACCCGCCCCAAACTCCGACAAACACGCGGTTAGTGGTGATCAGACGCTCCACACGAAAACAGTAACGTCGCAAAATCATTGTCTGTTTTCCACTGAGACCCCCCCCAAAATCAATTTTTGACTTGACAGGGGGAGGGTATTGTGGGTGTTATCCGGATTTATTGTACCAAGCGAAGAAGAAGGAACATTAGAAAATAGACAGTGGTTTAGAATGTGTGTGCTCTACTGTTCTCCTCTGTACTGTATGTATATAGAGGCGATTGATCGACCCACGAGGTGTTTGGTATGCGCTGCACTGGCCTGCTGATAGGCGTATTACAGCATTCGATCCCTCTTTTAATAATGTACCAAAAGAACAGACCGGGGAAAGATTACAGATCTGCGCCCATCAAAGAGGAGGGGCTGCGGAGAATCCCACATCTTCCCTCACGTGGGCTGAAAGCTGTGGAGAACAGGCGGCAGCCCGTACGGAAAGGTCAAGTCATGAAAACCCGCGCTGTCATCTGCCGAGTCTGAGGCAGCAGCACGGCTCGTCAGCGGCCATCTGATGCTAGGCAAAATCTTCGGCTTACCGCGAGAACACGTACAGTTTCGTCACGGCGCGAATGAACGATGAGTCCAGATTAGAAAAGGCGGCATTTCAAGGAGGCTGACGTGTTCGTGTCATATTTTGTGTCATTGACAATGTCGCGTTCATGACGATGCGCACCGTGATAAATTCAAAGTAATTTCTGCAGCCCCTTTATCTCCTGTCTCGGGATCAAAATGTCGCCGGAATAAGCCCGAAATCCCTGACGCTATCCTAAGATCTTACGCTCCAAGGATCTCAAGCCGAGCCCGTAGTCTTCTACTGCAATGTCATTCCAGCAATGCTTGCAGTAACTGTCATTTGTGAGATAGTGCGAATAACTTTAGATCTCGCGAGAGAGTTCGAGAATTGGTACTTGGCCAATATGGAGTCTTTCTTCATCAGAAGTATGTTAAGTGTAAATTAAATTGTCCTGACTTTCTCTCTGCCTGTCTTCCTTTTTTCGTACGCGTTCTTTTCTAATCCATGCGATTACGGTTTGATTCGGTTTTTATGGTTATAATTAGAACGTCACGCCTTCTCTGCGCCCGCAACACCTGACGCACAGTGGCATTACGAGCTTCCACTGGCACAAATTGAAGTCAGTGTGCGACATTAACGCAGGAATGTTACGATTTAGCGACCTAAAGTGCATTTACGGCGTAACGACTTCCCGGAAAATGTCAAACATACTTTACTTGGAATCACACTTCTTGTGTATAGCAATTGGGTAAGAGGTGAATTTGAATTCCAAGTCTTGACATCGGTACGGGGGCGGTAGATAGTTGTGGACATTTATTTTGATGGTATTTTCTTTGGAGACGTTGAGGTATATTTTGGTATTCTCAACTCACATTGAGATCGGGATGACGCACGCCGCCACATAGCTGGGAGATGGCTCTTGTGTGGGGAGAATTAAGTTAGTACAAAAATTGTAGGGGTGACTATAGCAAAAAGGAATCTATCATTTAGTTACTAGGTCGATGACCTTTTCTAACTTTTGGGGGAGAGGTTGTCGGCACAATCAATAGTTCTTGCTTATAAACCTGCCTTTCTGCACAAGTTATCTAGTGTCACCGACGAGAGGTAGTAGATGCTACCTGAAACGTCTGACCGTTTCTAAAATCATATTCAGTTCCTTGAGTAACTATTTCTTGAATTTGGCGTATCTTATTATCTGGATGTCTAACCTTCACCGACGCTGTCGGTACACCCTAAAGCACCATAGCAGCCCAGTTTACGCGCTGAGACTCAAGCAAACCTGCTCTACGATAAATGAATGAAGACCTTTATTTTATTGTACATTTTTGCCCCACTGGGCTAAGCACAGGTGACATGATTACAATCTTCATCATCATCATCATGCCTCCGGATTATAGATCCGGTGAGGTACACTTGATAAAGTTACTCCAGTATGTCCTATCCCTCATAGCAGACACTAATGCAGTCCCTGCGTGACCAGTGTCTCTCTCTAACATGGACAAATATGATTACAATCATATACATATACAAATACATATACATACAACTGTTACACGTATATATAAACGTCTTATGTCTTCTAGTCTTTTCAACTTCCTCTCTCTTCTTAGTAATTGCAGAAATGTATGAGGCTGTATGAGTAGTTAGATTTGGTTTATGAAAGGCTAACAGGAATATAATTTTTTTTTACTTGTCAAGGATCTAAAGTGAGGAAATTTACTCAAAACATGACCAAAAAGTATGCATCTATCACTGTTATATGAAGGACAATCTACGGTAATATGTACTTCGTCCTCTACTCTACCCAGACTACAAAATTGGCAGAATGACTACAAGAACGCGTTAGGATCAAAATCAATTCTTCATTTTCAAAAGGGCATCATTTCCGCTAGAGGCCAAGAGATGAGGTCGCGAGCACCCCAATCCTTCTGCCGCGGGACCTGTCAGAAATAAAATATCCCCCTCTATTTGGTAGAACCACTTCTGTCCTTTGAAGGTTGATAGCGGAAATACTAAATGTCACAGGGAGTAAGTGTGGAGCCGGCGGAAGAAAGGTTTCCAGAGTGCGCGGGTCCCCGGGTCGTTTATTTTTCGATCAAAGAATTCGCCTAACATGCTTTAAGCATAATAGGGAGGTGAATAGGGATAGATAAGGTGGAGACCGTCCGATTGGACCAGAACAAAAGGGAAAGCGGCGCCAGTTCCATCACCGCCTGTTGTATTGATTGTCGATATCGTCTGTGAAGGCCGCTTCTTCATTCGGACCGCCCCATTATTACAGAAGGGGGTGTAAATAACTTGCACTGGCCGTGAGCTGGGGAGGGAGGTAGTTAAAATCCCCATAGGGTCAATTCATCATAGATTCTGTCGGATTTATCATCACTATCATATGATCTTCGACACCTTTCAAGATGTAGTTTATCTTGCTTCTTCGCGGAAGTTTGGACCGATCCGTTTCCCGTTTTATTCTGTCTATTCAGACGCAGAAGACAGTGAAGAATTGTGAGGAGAGAACGTCATTTGTCCAGAAAACCGATCCTGACACCAGAAAGTTTTGATTGGGCGACGAAGTACTTCATTCATCATCGAAAATGTACCGTGACAAAAGTTGCCAACAACAATCTTAAGGGCCGGGAGAGAGACTTTTACGAGTGGTATCAATGGCCCAAAGACTCCAATACGGTGTCAACAGCCGGATACCTATGCAGTCTACTTACATGTAATATCGAACTCTGTTGTACAAAACCGTCTGAAATGCGTGGGTAGATGCTAGACGTGGCTGTTTCTTCACGCTAGGTACTGAAGGTAAAGGTCGTCCATAGAATTTTAGAGATAGCGGGCGTTTGTTTACAACTGATATTATCCGTGTATGAACGTTCCACCGGTCTCCCAGATGTCTACACCATTTCATGCAGACGACATCGTTTGGCCGGCAGCTCAGAACGACGCGCCAAAAGTTGGCAATAGGTGCGGATGGTTATTGAACTCGCTTTACTAATCACCCCTTATGTATGCACCACACCACCCCGGCAGAGGACCGCGTCTTGAGAGCCATTCGAATCAGGTAGAATCATGCATAACTGTCGAATTAACTGGGGGAAGGAGCAATCGTCTCCAACTACCGCCATACGTTATGTCAAGTTTACCACTTGCAGAATTAGTCCTGGTGCAGCTCGGACAATAACAGCCGTTAGGACCTGACGTTTATTTAGTACCACTCCAATCGTTCGGTTTCAAACCACATCAGTTGTTTATAGTGAACAGAACGTCTCTTACGTCTCTATGGTAGTTTTTAAAGTGGTATTTGTGGTGTCGTTTTTCTTTGTATCCTGTCATGGCGTAGGTAGTACGAGCTCACGGTTTACTTTTTATCTGTTGCTGGCCAGAAGCATTCAGAGACAATCTTAGTCTCATACACATACACCAATCGAGATGATTCCTGGATTAATAGGATTAAAGGCAACTTGACTGACAGGGTCATATCTCGCTGAACCCAACTCCGTCATCAAAGTTTTGGCGGGAGAATGGGAGGATTTACCGCCGCTCTCTGTGATATCGGGACGATTAATTTGGCAGCAGGTGCCCTCCGGATGGCGGGGAGGTCTCTCCGTGAGCCAACAAGACGCCATTGTTGTCATCAGATGTCGATCAGGCGCGGCTGTTTCCTCATTACGGAATCTAAAGGATGAACTTTTCGGTTGCTCGCAGGAATGCCCTTGTCGTTGCACGTCCGTGTAATGAATCGACGGTGACATTTCTGTCCGTTCGGGGCGGCGGAGAAAGGTTGGAACTGGGCTGATGAAATATGACGGGAGATTGGCCGATGCCATTTTGATCGTCCACGTTTATGTTCTCATTTCCGTTCTGGTATTGTGCCATACTTTATAACGTCTTGGGGGACTGCAGGCTTTAATATCGTCTGTCGGGTGGACACCGCGCCTCGACAGGCTGGCGATATCGACCGTGTAAGATTTAAGATTTCCACAAGTCAACTGTGTCTAGTTTCGTTCGAAATGCCCAAATCCTCGACTCTTTTCATCTAGTATTGATCACGGATGAACGGATTAATTTTTCCCTCATACCGGCTCTTTTTTCCAATCCACAAACCCAGTCAATCAATGCCAATCAGTCAGAGGCTGAGGCGATGGGGTGAGAGTTAACAACACCTTATACCTCGAGATGTTAGTAGGGCAGTTCTCATGTTGGTCATCCCTCCGTTAGAGAATGTTCATCGAACGCCATAGTAGTTCTACTGCAGTTTTTTTTTCCCCGTGTCAATTCCGATATGCGTGCTGTGGCCCCGGGGATGTAGCTCTTTAACGAGCAGCATTTTTATGGACGGCACAGGTAGAATATCAGACTAACGGAGAAGGGCGGTGAGAGGGTTGATAGCCAAGGATGATAACTCGGTCTCACTATCGATTTTTTCATCGTTCACATAAACAACGTTCACCTTACTACTTTACCCCCGACACTTCAGCATATCAGATCCAGTTTCTGGCCAGAACATCTTGAGAGTGAATAGTTTGCAGTGTGCACGATATCTTCTACCTCGACTCATTTATTCTCGTTTACGTTCTATGCTCTGCTGTTGTAATTATACATCGCCTGTAATGGCCCATCCGGTCGTTACGCCGTGTACTTACAGTTTTATAGCTAACGTTATCTTCTGCGTACCGTTAAAAATCAATTATAGCTAATATGTTTAGGCAAGGCTTACCCCAGGAGTGCAGAGGCGGAACACGGGCATGGTACAGTGGATCGGGTGTAAGAGGAGATTAACCGCTGTGCGTGGCAAACTAAGATTATATTCTTAATACTCTTACACTAACTTCGGTTTTCTGACAAATGGCAAGACCAAACAATTGTTAGAGTCCGCCTTAGAGTTTCCATTTCATTGAGATGTTTGGTGAACCGACCTATCGCTCATCATACTTCCTGGTGAAGTATCATCCAGCATTTCATTTCTCACTTCCTCAAATGTTCGCCCTTTCTACATTTTCCTGATAGGCCCTGTATAAATATACTTTAGATGATAGTCAAGTCAAGTCAAGTCAAAGTTTATTGCACAACGATTGTCACGGGTACAATGTATGGCAAATAATAAGATTACTAGTTGGTATGTGTCTAACATAATGCTATATATATGGTCAACGGACATTGTATCTGACAGAGTATTATAAATAGCTACTGGCTAGAGAATATTTCGACTCTACATGTACATTCTACATTACGCTAGACTATACACATGAAGGGTACAGTGAGCAGTTGTACCTAATTATACTAAACATGTTCTATGGCTACTAAACAGTGTATACTAAGTTACTTGCCAGGAATGTTATATATTACAATTGAAGTGATGGTGGGTATGGGACCTATACCGCCGATACATTCCCACATACATTGTGATACGCTATCGAAAACGTGATCTCGGTCCCTATGTGAAACAAACGCAATCGGCTCATAAACAAATATTGAGATTTTATACAGTCGCCCAATAAATGATAACACTATTAACGATCAGGGGTAACCAGGGAATTACAAACCACATCGATATATAAACTGAACGTGCTTCTCTACACGTTCATACGTAAACTATTACCGTCTTCTAGGGTCCGGCCATCATTATGATTTCATATGGTTACTTTAAATGAGTAATTATCATCCATCTTCATTCCGTAACCTGTATTTATCATGTTGTCTGCTATTGTTGCTGTGCATTACCCGCAGACAGATCGCAGTTTGCACAGTGCTGAACCAATAGGGCAGAGCTGTAAATGCTCTGCCTATCATCCTTGGCGGACGGAGCGATAAAGTTTATTGTTCCTATTAACGTATCGGAACGGGAAAAGTATTACCAATTTAGGTATCAGTTTCAAGGTACATCTACATTCCTTCCCCGAAGCCAATAAATGGATTATGGAAAGATGGCGCTCGGCCGGGGGCGCAGGGCCGGGAGGAGATGGGATAAGGGAAGAAATCAATAAGCACAGCGCGCGGAGGAGGGGTTAGAGAGGAAGGAAGACTGCAGGAATGCATCATAATACTCCGTGTGTGGGTTTATATACACCTACAGCAGGAGCATGGCTGGAGGCGAAAAGATGGGCTCAATTATGAAGGTCTAGAGGAAGCCTTACCAATCCATATGATACCATATCACGCGTAGAGTCGAAAAACCATTATCATAACCAAACACCGGTCTTCTGAAATAGGAGGAGGGCTTCGTCAATTCTGTGACATGGTTCTGGAACGATTTCTGATGAAACAATTTGTTAAGATTTGCTCGTAACCACTTGAAAACATTACTTATCGACAGCAAAAATGTAGCAGATAAACCACGTTAACAAAGGGTTATCGATGATCGCTGAGTTCATTCTTTCCTAGAACTATTGCAGAGTGGAACTCTCTGTCACCAACAGTAGAGGCATTATCATTAGATAGCTTTGAACAAGGTTTAGAGTTAGATGTTCAAGGTTTAGGTGTAACAAGTCGTTCGGTGTAATGTAACCAGCTGCCGCCGCGCCGCGTGCCTGCGAAGCTGTTGTGTCACGCCCGAAGGGCGGTTATACCGGCTATACCTACACAGATACAGATCTTCAAACCATAATCCTTGCCATACCGATAATCCCTGTTGGCCACCTGTATATAGCACTGTATCTGAATTTCATATCTTTTTTTTAATACCAACATACATGTACATATGGACTACAGTGCTTTCCCACCTTCAGGTGGGTATTGGACTTTTATTTTCCAAAGAAAAATATGTATGGAATGCAAAATAGAAAGAAACTGCCAATTGAAGTATGGAAACGATTGTAATGATGGATTCGTAGTAAATGAATAAAGGTGGATTCCTTATTAATTTCATAAGCGTCCCTTTTACTACTGACATGACCGCATAATAACACTAAATGTCCTTTTAAGTTCAGACAATTTATGTAGCTTATCTAGCAATAGAAAGGACATGATCGTGATCTTCCGTTTCTTCCCAGGGGACGAGACAACAGACCGGGCTGAGTGTCCTGCGCCGGGCTCCCCCGTGTGTTGTGTACAGCTGGCGTTTTACACACACCTCCCGGGCCCAGACGCGCAGGTGCCGGTTGGCGCTGTCAGATGACGGAGCAACCATGATAAATCATGTTCTGCGGAGACAAAGGGTAATTCTACAGGACGGACGTCTGTAGGAAAGGAGATGCGATCACAGCGGTGGTCTGTGTGTTTCAGACACCGTGGGGCCGAGAGGATACTGGATAGGACATCGCCTCACCAGGCGTACTTAGCAGGAAGAACAAGTTACGAGAAAAGCTGGCCCCAGCCCCGAGTCCATCCATTTAACAATGACAGTTTTGCTGTATATAGACAGTAACAGTAACACATAGGACTGGTGGCACATCTGAGAGACCAGTACACACGGTGGTTTTGTCCAGGGTGCTTTATTGCTATCATTGGACTGGCGCAGTCGCAAATAAGCTACTCTCAGATCGGGTGTCACTGTCCGGATGTTGCCCCTCCACGGAGAAAAAGTATCTCAACGATTTCTTAAAGTTACTACTCGATGGCAACGCCAAGTGCGTCAAACCATTCATTGGAGTAAGATGAACCGCAAGCGAACTCCAACTAGCAATTCACAACAAAGACCTAAATCAGATCTGGGGTAGCTATCATAGCTATCAAACACGGTCGTCCTTTTATGCATCCGACAGGCATCATTCAATGTAAACCATCATCAGGGGATGCGAGCTTTACGAATGCTGCTCTGTTTTCACAAAATGAATATGCTGCCTCAAATGCCCACAAACAACACCAGAATTACGTGTCCAATGGTTTGACATAGACAGATGTCCTTAACGCCAGGCCCTCCATGTACCTGTACCCTGGTGGTTGACAGTGATACCTGCACACGTCACGGTGAAGCGGTATAGAGGATTATTAGCTTGCTGGGAGAGAGGGGCAAACCGGGCACGTATAGAGAAGATAAAGTATACACGGAGACTCCCGTGACGTAATTAGGTACGTTTAAGTACCAGAGATTGATGAGCAGCAACTTCCGCCATCTGGTGACTACCTTCAACAATACACCAGAATAGCGTTCATTCAGAAAAGTTTCGTACAGCGAAGAGGGCTTTATTGAGTATATATAAAAAGAATAACCTGTAAATGGGCTACGGGATATTTGATTTTACGACATAAAGGTCGTATTCGTGCCGTTTAAAGGTGCCAAACGTGTTCATTGCTTCCCCGTTATATCTGCGCTACTCTTGTGTCTGCCAATATTACCCCCTTTTATGTATGTTGTTGCCTCTTTCATGCCATAATCTTTCATTGCTTGCAATGTAAAGTCCAAAATTGAACTCAGAACGAGGGTAGAGTAATCGAAATCACACAATATTCATATAAATGCTTTAATAGATGTATTTTTTCACAGAAAGATCAATCGTGTATACTGTTGATTAACGACTGTTGTTCAGAGAACTGGGTCGCCCTTTTAGGGACGGAGGGAATCTCCCCGGCGTGCGCCGCCGGGGCTACCCCGCACACCGGGCCCGTAATAAGCACATTGGTATTCAGCACCTTTTATTCTGCTTTATCATCTTGAACTTTGGCAAAATCACTTTTACGATGCCGACATAAAGGGGTTATTTCTCCAAAGGTTTACGGGGATGAAGGTACGCAATGCCGGGATAGACCCTAAAGAAATGCGGGGTGGGATCTGTTTATTTGTATTGTTCTTTGGTTTTATAGTGGGTCCAGGCTTGGAAATTGGGTACAATTTTGTGACGCTTAACTTGCAAGTTATAGCAATAAAATGTCGTAAGACGGGAAGTTTTCGGTCGGGTTGCAGTATGGTTCACGTAGAGCAGAACAAAAGCAGCAAATAAGAACGGCGACATAGTAGTTAACCAGCACTGAAGATACCTTTAATGAAGAAGCTACAAAATAAATCATCGTTCTTCTGGATGATATGCTTGGGTAATGGTTCCTAATCGTGCAAGGTTTGAAATGATGACTGATGGTCTGTCTGGTATTTTTTTGCGAGGAGACCGAGAACATAAGAATGGAAAAGTAAGCACGGATTGCATTGTGTATACATGCATAGCATATTTCACCATCATTCCCTCAAACTTATTGACGTAAAATACGTTACAAATACCCCCCTTAACCTGACCAACATAATAGTAAAACGTGCCATGTAAACGCATAGGAACAAGAACTGTGGATTTTTGTTCTATGAAAAAAATTCCGAGTGAAGCCATTTTTACTTGCCCCCTTGACATTACACTCCCAAGTCGTATTTTTGGCTTCTTTCATAGTATTATTATGAAATCAACCGTCTCTCGGCTTGGTCAATTGGACTCTAGCATGCCTGTTTGCACAATTAACGTTTATACTAGAGTTTGCAATGGCCCCAAGAGATGCATGACGTATTTATCCAACACCAGCAACACATCGAAGATCAACCACGTACCTCAGTGAAACTTCAAGTTTTACTGCGTCCGTTGGCAAACCAAACAGCTATATGAGTAGTAATTAATGTGTTTTAATTGATGGTCTTATGAACACAATCATACATATTTCATGTGAGTAAATTCTACCCTTTGAAAACAATTAATCATCATCCATACAAAAGACTTCCATATTTGCATAATCTGTGCATAGTGATGTTCCCTTTTTACTGACTTACACATAGCATTATGGCATTGAATTAGGCCCTTATTTGCATAGTTGACTGCTGGTAGTGCTCCGCCTGCATTACATGTTACATGTACTGAAGTCAAAACAATGGAATCATAGAATTTCCTAATTGATTATGTAAATTAGGTAACTTAATTTGCATATTGTTGTTTACATGTCCATATAAGCTACCTGCATGCCCCCAAGTCATTTAAAGACTACATTTTCGATAATGGTTTGTTTTATTTTTGCACGATCGTTTCGCCAGCTCTATAACTGATATTTGCATACGGACGTCCCCAGCGGGGACCTATCAGGTTACAGTAATCACCTGTGCGAGGACACACTTTAAGGGACAAGGATTTACACGACAAATACGTCATAAATCTAACCAAGCCGATTACCTTCAGTGGAGAGATACGTTAAGTGAATGGGTTTATTCTTTAGTCATTCTATGATTCTGCTCTGGAACGGCTATGGTGTAGTGTTCTTGTATTTTTTTATTCAAAGAAACAATAATACAAACGAAAGGACGAAGACAAAGTGGCGACCAACTCAAGTTGTGCACGACTTATATCCTAGCCGCCACTTGTACATTGAAAATGAAATGTTTGACAAGTCACTATTTAAAATACAATACACATAAAGTGCGATGAACGTGAGCCCCCCCCCCTCCCCCATGGAAGAAAGTAGAAAGAAAACTCTGTCTCTGAGTGTTCTTGTTGAGTGGCTTCACTCCGCAAGAGGTTGTTAGTGTACAACTGGTACAGAAAATTGTCAGAATGAGACGAGGGAAAATGTCCGCGGGCTAGCTGCGTGACGGGAGGGCGCGCACTGATACAGAGCACTGGTCGCCTATGCATCACTGCCTCCGTATCAGCGCTTCCCGGCAGCTCCATACGCCGGCACTGCTGCCAGCAGATAGCTACAACATGTGATTTGAGTAACGCTGCGTGCGTCGACAGCGGGTTTTAAGATTGTTGGCGTTCATATGTCTCGTAAGATATCTGCACCGAGCGAATACCTCAAGGATCCGCTCATTTTAACCCCGTGTCTTTGGCTGTGATCGGCGATGTAAGTGCACGCACGTCAGGGGACAGCAGATTTAGCGGTAGCTTATTATAGCCCCAGGCGCCCCTTCTACCGCAGGTGACGTATCTTCACGTGACATCTGGGTAAGTGTGGGAGATGGCAACCCTTCTTAGGCAAGGCGATTCATAGCTGAGACTGTTGACTGCGTTGATACCTCATAACTATTTTACGTTATGAATGTCCTTGAACGAAATTGCCGTTGGATGGAGAGCTACATCAATGAAACACGAGCACCTGTTCGTCCATCTCCTGCATGCTAGTGCCATGCGCGCGTATATGCTTCTGTTGATCCAATGCTGCCCCTCCCCACGGGCCTAAATGGGCTGGTCCCAACCCCGGAGGCATGAAATATCATCTATTGATGGTATTGATTATCTAAAGCAATAAAAACACTTTTTTTTGTATAGTAACACGTTTCCATGTTGTCCTCTTTATTTTCATATAACAGTTGTATTATCAAGTACAGCTCCAGTACAATATTCGGTGTGCAATCAGCTACAATATGTTTTCGTACTGCTATATAGAAAAGTGTTCATTACTATGCTTCACTCAAATACATCAGTGTGTCACCATCACCGTTATTTACACAAGATGCTCCATAAAGTAAACGTTCTCTGAGTTTTATGCCGATGTCCTTGAATTTGCCGTGCCCTGCAGGTGCCACTTCTATTTTACGCAGTGCCATTTTACTGATTCTCATAAATTCTGAAACCTTCTGATAAAAATGTTTCAAACCTTGCCTTCCTACTTTCTTATACATTTCCAGATTGTGTTTTATTTCATTCAAACATATACGTACTAACTTCTAACATATACGTATAGTTTACTAGAAAAATATGTTTCTACAAATACCATAGATTGTATCATTTCTCCATCTGCACCAGGTACTCAGGCTGTGCATTGGTCAGTTTTGCCTTCTACATTTTTACATTGTGTTTTATAACATACAACTCTAACTTCTAACATATACGTACAGTTTACTGGAAAAATATATTTCTACAGTTGCCATATATAGATTGCACCATTCCTCCATCTGTGCCAGGTACTCCAGGACCGTGCATGGGTCAGTTTTGCCCAGGACCGTTCCCTGGGGAAATTTGTTAGGCCATTCCCAGTGGGAAACGGGATCAGTTTTGTTCGCAGAAGTTATCAAAATGAATGCGCGCCATTTGCAGCGAATTGGAAGAATCGGCAAATTACCATGAAGAAATGAGCCATCTGTATCAAGTTTCGGCAGCTGAGGTCAAGGGAAGACTTTAATTTTCAATATCAGGAACATATCGAGAACGCCTGCCGTTCCTTATAACCAGATGCCCCGACCCTGCACTATATCGGGATGCCATCAATTCTGCTCGTTACACAACACAACCACTCGGCGTTTTGAATTCTAAACTAAACGTAATGCTGAAATTTCACCGGTACAATACAATACAATAACAGAATTTTCGCTATGGTCGCTGCTCAATCGGAAATATATAAGTCACGACATTTTCTGCGATTTCGATCAGGTTTTTCATTATTTGTCAGGTGCCGGTGTTGTCGAAGTGAGCAATTTCCAAATGGCGTTTGAATAGATTGAATCGCGCGCAAGATGGACTGGCTCCACATCCTTCCATGTCCAATGACCTTATTACCACGAATGCGGACAATTTTCTACACCATTTTCTCCCGGGACAGAACGTCTCATTACGGCAAACGGGACATTAAAGTGACCTCTGGGCCACAAGACAGATGGTACTCTCCCAGGGGAGCGCGATGGCGGAGCAGCGTCGTTTAAACTTGCTCAACACACCGCAAATCCCATCTTTCCTTCATTTGACCTCTGACCTCCCACCGCTGAGATCCTGATTGCCGCCATTTTGCCCAGTGCGTCATGGGTGTTGTTAGCATGAAGTAATTACTGAAGAGCGGCATGGAGAGGGGATTAGCTATGTGGATATATGGAGCAAGGAAATGAGCTTTCAAAGTTTGATGATATGGAGAAAGCGGTGGGTGGATACGGCCCATTACTTTCTGCCGTCAAAATTTGTTTTGAAAAGCGTTTTTTTAAACTACCCACGTCTTCTATGGACAGATTCATTGCACTTGCCATTTGTGTTAAATCAAAATATGTGAGCTTCGTGTCATCATTAAATACCTGCTCATCACCTTGCTGTTTTACGACATATTGCATTAAGCTGAGTGTCGTAACAATGGACGTATGTAATATAATTGCTACTCGTTCTGTTTTTTTTGTACCAACAACAAAATGAAGACAACAATCATGCATGGTTTGGTGAATATGAAAGTTGGAGTTTTATGATTTAGCAAATGCAAGAAAAGGCCACATTAAGGCAGTTTAGCATAATAGAAGAGATACTTTGAAATTCTAGAAATTCTAGACAGATATAGATGATAAATTACTTCTACTTGGATTAACTCCTTTCTGAAGCTGTAAACCACCCTGGATTAACAAAGAAGGTTTAAAAACCCATCGCATTAAATGTATCCCCTTGTCGGATCCTGATTGCCTCCTCGACTAGTTACGTTAATCCAATCTGCATATTCATTCCACGATTGGACTGTAAATTGCAGCTGGCAAGAAAATTGATGACAAGCCACATGATTAAATTACGACTTCTATATCTCCTTGGTTGTCTCTTAATACATCTAACATTCGTGACAGGCTTCAAAGGGGGAAATCTGGAGGAGCTCCCAGTTTCAAGCACAACGTTCAATACACCCACTTTGCAGAGGCACCGGCTATATACGGCCATATATAAATGTGCGTGTGTGTGCGCGCGCGTATGTGCGTGTATGAGTGCGTACGCATGTGTTCATGCGTGCAAGCGGGCGTGCGCACACACGTGTCTGTGTGCGTGTGAGCGTGCGTGCGTGCATGTGTGTATTAGTGTGTGTACGTGAATGATAGTTTCCAAACATCAGGTTGATCAGACAAGTGCGTATTCCAACTTTTAGTATATGCCGCATCACAAATATCTGCCTGTTGGTTCAGAAACAAGTAATTAGTAAAGTTCGTAGTTCTACCGCTAGGGACAAGCTGAAAGGATTTACGTATACATGCATGCATAAGAAAATGTTACATGGAAGATATAATATATTTCTAAGCCACTCCTCACTGTACTTCAGTTCTAATATCTTCCCTTCTGCTTGCACGGTTTTCACAAACAACAAAATGCGGTCGATGCTCCACCATATCAATTTGACCTTTGCCCTCAGACCTTGCCCAAACAAACACCATCCAAATCGTGACTCTACCCCAGACCCTCATGAGAGACAGGCCGGAGCACAGGGGGCAACTTGATTGTCAGGTTTGGGTGATCCGCGGGCGTCAAAGGTCTGCGCACTCATTTGCGTTCCGTCAACACTTTGTCAACTGCAATGTCGTAAATAAGGCCACACCGACTTAATTTTATGGATGACATCCGCGCGCGCATTGATTTTCGCCTGTTCTCAAAAAAAAAAAAAAAGATCAAGTCCACCGAGGCTCTAGGCCTGGGTAGTCCATGGTAGTTAGCGACAATACGGAGCCGGGCACCCAGGCTACCGAAGCTCCACGACTCAAGAACTATAGTGCTGATTCATAAATTCCGCAAAAGGCCAGCATTTGCCGGCTTGTAGTATACGTCGCTATGTACTGCCGCAAATTCACAATACCAGCTTTGTATTCCTGTGGTTTACATATTATAGTAGCATTTTTATTTTTGGTCGGAATTTTTTTTTCGCCCGCGCGCACTAGTTTGGGGGTCTTCAGAAGATGTCATCCATAAAATTAAGCCGTTATGGCCTAAACTAGCGAAATAAGCGAGGGTGTCATCTTTGGTGGGGTCGTTAGACACTCCTCTCACAGGAACAATAAATGATCATCCTGTGAGGTATCCCATGATACAACGCGCTCCAAAGGTGCAGTGTTTTTTTTATGATCCCTCCCACCCTGCGTCGTCAAGCATTCTGCACACGGAAATGAACATCAGCCAAGGAATTTTGGGAAAATCGATAGTAGGCTAAAAGTAACCGTCAAAATCAGTTACGCTGCCTTGATTGAAGCAATGTTGAGTACTTCATTTCGATCTTTCCTGCCAAGAATCGGGAAGCGCCATGAATTGGTATCAATTTCTGCGAGGAGCCAGCGTTAAACTGTTATCACAAAATTCCACTCTGCAAATTGTCCTCGAGCGGTATAAACAGATGCGATTAAAGATGAAAAAGATAATTTCTTCCTGTTAGATTCGCTGTGTGCACTCGACTCTTGTTTTGAGGAAAGAGCCCACCTCCTTATCATAAAACGACTCAACATCTTTGACGACAAACTTTTCCGTTTTCACCCTATTGACCACGCTGTCCCCGGTATGTTCAATAATGGAGACAATTGGTTATCGGCACAGAACGGGACGATGTAAGATGCAATTTCACATGGTTGATGGGATCGTTGAATATTGCATATTAAACGCCCGGCAATCAGGGAGAAACTCTTATTTGCTTTATCTGATCGTAATCCGAGCACTTATCTTGAAATCATAACGTATTCACCGATGAATGGTGAGACGTGACGGAAATAAGGAGACGGAACGGTGACGCTCACGTTACCGCTTTACAGATATATTATGTGTTCAGTCATTCCTACCAGTAACTTTCGTTTGTGCCAACAGTAGATTTTGAAACAGGTCATCAGGTATATGTACATGTACAATCAACAACTTTCCTTTATAACTTGGTGAAAATCTCCACTATGATACGCTCTGCATCCCATGAGTGGGTCCTTACAGATGATTTACAACGTTTAGCAACGAAGCAGTTTAAAACATGAAAAACGGCGTCTGCATTACATGAGCAATGAATCATCGTAAAACATGTTAACAGTTTATCCAGGTTTAAAACGCCTCACCTGAATGAAGACATACAAAGGACTTTGCAAACGAGTGCAAAGTTGCGGCCAACAGTTTCCTGTAATAGGCAGGAAATATATACACGAAGTCTCTCCGAGCGCATTATTTATAACAGATTGCGCTAATGCATTGGTAATGGTAAAACTTCCTCTCTAAGTTCCCCGGCATATGCCGGCATACATTATGCATTCAGATATATACTGTTTCCCAGGGTCAACTTCTTTCTCCCGAACATCTCTGATCCTAAAGGATGTCTGCAGTATTCATTTCCCCCGATCATGCAAGAAGAGCTGCTCAAGCGTGGGATCGAAAAGGAAGCCCAAAGGCGCTCCCCTGAAATTCCTCAGCTGCAGCTGAGAGGGCAATATGACGCTCACATATCGGCAAATTGCTATTTAATGCGCCTGTTGAAATAATCCCAACAGGAAGGGCGTGGCGGGGAAGCGGGTTTATCGTATTTACCACAACACAGGTGGTGTTAAACAGGGCAGGACGCGGGGCCGGTCTAACGATGGATCAGATTCACGTTCATCCCACTAGAAATCCGTGTAATACACGGTGCGTACACATGCATCCTGATCGCCCAGTACGTGTACAGCAAACGCGCGCCGCACAAGATAACCTTGTAGAACATGATTGGAGTGATATTCACGCAATCCCGTCGTCTTGTGGTGGCAGAAAGCCTATCTATATTCAAAACAGAGCTCTTGCGGTTTTCCCTGATGTTACGGATACAGCCTCCCCCCTCCTCCTCCGAGCGATTAGCCCGCTATTGGTGCTATTCTATCAGTCAAGTCGTTCCTCTTAAACTCCCACCGTGATTACTGCGTTAGTGTCTAATAAACCCGGTTGGTTTGTGTACTGTGGTTCTTTATTGTTTGCCAGATTCAACTAAAATGTCTTGAGGCTCCTGACGATACACTTACAGTTACCGGCTTAACCTAAGAGGACTATACGCTAATGCGCTTGGTCAAAGATTCCTTCTGGAACAAACGCCTACAATCACGATGGTGAGGTTCTCCGAGGATTGCCTTCGCACAACAAGAAGCTCCCTGAAGATGATTAGTGATGCTTGAAGATTCGAATCATGCACGTAATCCGTAGTGCTCGAGGGAAGATCGGATGAAGTCTCCCGGAAAGTTGTCATTCACAGAACAATACTTCTGAACTTTCTCGTCGCCGTTTAACATGATTACTTAGCAGCTCAAATATTGCAAGACGTCGATTGTGGTAAAAACTTAAGGTCTACCTCGTGGTACATAAAATAGATCGCACAGCTGAATAAAGCGATTTTTTTCTGCATCATCATTCTAGCCCCTAATAGGGTAATTCTAGATATTGACCGATGTGATATTTACCCCATTCCGTTATGACAGCTCGATATCAATATACCGGCTTACGCATAAAAAAGTAATGAAAGTATTATACCTTCCATATTTGCCCCAATAATTGAAAAGTACAATTACGACAGTGTTGCAATGCAATAGGCATACCATACAAGAGTATCTCAGGTGTTTGTACTTCGCTACAGTGGAGGTCACAAGAGAGTTAAACTGTTTCCAGGTTTACCAGGACATTGGAATGCACCTGCCATGCAGGCATCTGACATCCGTGCAACATTATACCGCCCTTCCTCTTATTCCTCCCTGGACATTCCCTCCCGCTCAAGGCAAACTTGACTCCATTTGAATTCTCCTCTTGTTTTGCGGTTATTAGACCCAAATTGAGCAGCCGTTGACTTAGTTATCCTTTCCCATTCGGATGGCTAAGCCATTGATTCCATCATTCACCCTACTTCAAGAGGAGGGGGCGCATAGACATTCTTCTATAAGAATTCTGGAAAGGTCAGAAAGGTCGCGCGGAGGTTATCGGCAAAGTTTAGGAGCGTATATCCTGCTCAGATTTGTATGTTCTCAGGCGTGCGCTAAACCCGAGCCTGCAGCAGCGCTGTGGCAGCGGTACGGCCGTACGGGGGAACGTTGCCGGCTGCGGCCGTCCTGTGCAATGCCCATTTAATTTCGCTGTCGTTCTCTGACAGCACGTACCTCCAATATTGTCATTGACAATTACGGTGGACGCGTGCATGTTCGTTCTGCAGAAATCAATACGGAGACCGGCACCATATGGCCGCTCATTTCAACGTCATTTATGGAAAGACCCTCTCGAGACCCAAACACCATATACCCTGCATTCCGGTGGTATGATTAAAGTGGACCAAAAGACGCACTTGTGCGAAGAGACCTGTCTATTTCCGCTACAATCGACTTTTATGTGGCCAAATCACACCCGTTGGCTAGCTCTCCCCGTACGTTTGATACAACAAATCGATCATCAGCGGGCGCACCACCGCCTCTGTAGTAACGTAACCACAGTCCGAGGTAGTATTTCACGCCGTCTATCGTACCCGAGTGGAGAATTTACCAATCTCAGATTGAACCGGGATTGTTTCTGCGTGCAGAGACCGTGACTTGCTCGAGACATTAAGGTCTCCTTGAAAGGCGAGTCACATCTCCGTGTTTAAGGGCGGTAAACCCTCCTCTTGAGCGGGTCTCAGATGTGTGCCGTCCTGGTTACGCTGCGCATGATGAGACGGTAGACGAGAAGAAACAATATGTGACACCATTGAGTAAAACATGATGACTCTTCTCGGTTGGTCGCTCGAAGACTTCAAAAGGAATCCCTTATTACTTGCTGTGATCATTTTGACGTTCCGGGTGTCGATTATATGTTGAAGGGAAGTGGAGCATGACACCGTGCTTCGCTGAGCGGCACGGCCATATTCCGAGAACTTCTTCATACGTGCCGGTGGTCATGTTCTGTATGCGTCGCCGCCGACACAACTTATATCATCCTTGACTTTTGCAGAAGTAAAAGAAACATCATGTCTTGTTTGTTGGTGGCAACATCATTGTCACGCACACATCCCCTATATACAGAATTAGCGGGGAGGATATTGCTTGTTTGCAGACGTAGCAATTTATATCATATTAATTAAAACGATATTGCTGACGTAGGTGCAATTTACACTGTATTAAAATGTATTCTTGAAATCAACGTTCGTTTAGCTGATGATGATTCAAAAATGGTAATCTAAAGGAAGGTAATTTAAGGAATTGAGAAACAGTAAGGGTATAGTTATTCTTAGAACGTATGAAAACGAGAAATTGATTGCAGATGTCTTAAACCTGTTGCTTCCTTTTCGTTAGAAGCACTTTTAAGCGACGAGTTTTAAGTACACATTCACCGTATATTTTTTTCCATTGAACTATAAAACAAGTGGTTTCAAACTTGACCTCCAAAAACAAAGAACCTATAAGTGGACTTAGATTATCCTATAGCAGCATGGAAGGGCGTTTCTTGTCACTGTAATATCAGACATGTTGTCGACTTGATAGTGACGGGTCATTAGTTTCCATGTTTCCTTGATGTGGAGTTTATAAATATCATCACATGGAGTTTACATCAGAAAAGAATTTAACAATTTCAATCGGGCCGTTGGGGGGCACAACATGTATTTCACCATCATTATATACCAAGTCTATACAGTAGTTTGTAGACTTTGCCGTTTTATATCACGTAATATGAGGTACGGGAAAAGGTGGGGTGCATCCGTTGTTGTTTTAACTGTGGCTCTACATTCTCGGCCTGTTTGTACGTCCTCAAAAATGAGAAAAAATAGAATTACAGATGTTTGACTTCCGTTAAAAAGCTTTGATGACATCTGTAGATTTCCCTCAAGATCGCACAGTTGATATTTCATTAACCAGACATGAGTGTTCAACGCGTTGTGACATGTCATTACTCTGAAATGATGATGCGTCGGTATTTCTATATTGGAATGCCACAGCCTTAAACAACTTCAAAGCATCTTACAAAGATTCGGGATAGCGATAAAAAATTGTGTATGAGGAGATATGACAGGAAGGTGCGCTGGGGTTATTTCGATGCCCGGGAAGTCCTTAGAAGTAGGACCTGTCCTTGGTGCTGAAACCAGAGCGTTGCTGCCCTGGCCAATCATAATCACCGTTTCAGCCGACCAGCGGCACACTTTGAACTTGTACAGCTAGACAAGTTCACAAAAGACACTTGAAGACTTGGATATGGTGACAAATTTGATACTATAGATCCTCATCTCTCTCTCATAATTGAAGAATTGGGTTGCCTTCACATGGTTGCGCTGACACGTAAACACCCGAGCTGAAGGTAATATCAGGTTGGATCCAGGATAAGCTTTTCCACGGTGGAATCTGCCTGCCTATCCACCCACGGTCTTTGCAGATATCTCATCATCCTATAGCCTACCGAACGGCACGTTACGCGTGCGACAGACGTGGTGTTATATAACCACAGTGCACCTGTGTCGTTTGTATCAGTCTTCTCCAGCTTCACGCTAACGCGTTTCAACCCAACCGTTCCCAACTTTGTGCCACAAGAGCATAAACTTGTCAAAATGAGACAGCACTTCATATATCATACGGTTTAACACAGATGTGTTGGGCCTTCTTTGGATATCATCTTCGTACGTGTTACAAAGCAGGCCCTGGCCAGTGGATTATTCTGCTGCAGAAGGTTTGAAGAGACGGCCTTGTAGTTGAAATATTCCCTTTTCGGCGATGCCTATTGTACATTCGGTATAATCGACGAATGCACACGTGAGTGATGACTGCTTCCCGCGCCTTGACAGCCTTAAGAAGCCTGTTCTGGGCGCGCCTGGACATCCCAACAAAAATTGCTACGCACGGCACCTTTTGGAAGATCCACCCGGAGGCGGTGGATAAAAGGTTTTTGACGCATGAAGGACTTTACGGACACTTCTGTGCGCCGAGCTGTGCTCTATAGCCGCCGACGCACCTCCTGTATGTAAATCATCCTCCGCGCAAATCCGTGAACTTTGAACAAAGTGCATAGCTGTCCACCTGGCTAAGCGGCGGAAACATTAAAGTGGCTGAAACAATTCATTCGCACATTACTTGAATTACCTCTAAAGTATCGCACGGATACAACGCACATAATGGCACGCCGGCTTGGCCTTTGGCGCAATTTATGGTCCATCCTAACTCATTGTTTCGTTTAAAATGAAAACAAGTTGGAACTCATTACTTCCCATTTTGTGCCACAACAAGTGCAGTTTATCAGCAAGTTTTGCGAACGCGTGCTGGTAGTAAAGATGAGTAAGTCACAAAAATAAGTCACAAAGATAAACAAAAATGGGAACAGGACTTTTGTAATAAGGTTTTGTGGAAGGCCGTACTACTGCTACATCTCTGGGTTTGTAATCCCCTTGAGTGGTTCACTACATGAATGACCCTTCATTACTTACAAATGCTAATTCATATCCGATCTGTTATATCCCATGATAGTAAATCATTAGATGAAAGGCTAGATGAAATTACATTTACTGGACATTCCATATGCAAACAGGAACGCGTGTTGGTTTTATATTAATCTTTTCGATCAGTGAACACTGGATTTAGATGAAGAGCAAGATCGTGTGTATTTGTCTCTGTAACGGTTACTTACTAGTAGCTTATTCTTTGTTCGTGTTACTATCTATAGCAAACTGAGCGGGATTAGCGGGCAACACATGTGAGGCTTTTACAATTCACTGCAGATCCATCATCTGCACCCGATCATCCATCTCACCACCTGTCCGCCGGCAGCGAGCACCTACAAATGTGAGGTCAAACTTGCCAAACACATTCCTGCTGCAGCAAGTGGGTCAAAATAGCTGTGCTCTGATTTCACGGCCAAAGATGTTCCGCAGCTAAGTGTGTGTAAACCGTACTTCCGGTGCACGTGACCTGTGCCTATCCACGGTTACGTTCAGGGTCCTGTGTATAAACGCTTGTCATCCATCATTTGACTTGATGGTTCCTGTAAAAACGTGGGTGTGATCTGGGAATCATCCATATTTGGGAGAAGATTTTCCGAACGAACAATTCGACCTTTTTTTAGCAATTGATTACGTCACGTATCCGTAAAGTCTCGTGTGAATAATGTCGGTAATTGTAACTCTCGCATCAGGGACATGAAAGACATGGACATAGACATTAACACATGGGAGACTCTTACAACGAACAGAACACGTTGGAGACAGGAAGTTAAGAAGGGGTTACAACGGGGGAAGAAAAACAGACTTGCATCAGAACACAGACGTAAAGCGTAAAGCAAAAAAAAATAAGTACATGATGTAGAAGATGATTCTTCTTCATGGTCCTACGAGACCGATGAAATGCCTATATATGTAACTCTCGCGAGATTACGTGGTTGGTCGTAAATTATCCGTTGATTCAGGCGACAGTGGCACGGTTGAAAATTGGATCTCTGTTTAATCTTTGTGTTGGACTAGAGTTCAACATTTTACTAATGCGACCTTTTCTTTCACCATTTCATACCCGTCGGTCGCCATGTGGCCTTGACCCAGATACACGTGTACAGAGTGACCCAGGGTCAGGGGTCAGCCTGTCACTCGGCCTAGGGCTGTCACCGGGGACCGGGAGGGTATCATTAAGGAATGCGCACGGCGCATGCGCGTTACGGAGTACACGGCACACGTTATAATGAAAGACTTGGTGGTTTCTTGGGAAGATGTGGCAGAATTCAGCAACAAGAAAATTGTATTCTTCAGGTGGCGATAGTTTGCTGCGTGTACAACATTATCCAAACTAGATCAGGACTGATCACTATTACTCTAATATAGGTTGCTGGAATTTAACGGAACTAAAAATCGGAAAATGCTAAAAATTAAAAAGAATTGTCATTTTTTAAAATGTAATAAACCCACCAAATGAAAGGCATTTTGTGTACATACAATCATGGATCGGAGACAAAGTAAAACTTTGTTTTATACCGCTTAAAATGTATCGGTTGGAACAATCCATCGCCTGTCATGCAGGGCACGTTCTCATTCGCCAGTGCAGGAGTGTCGTCTTGCCGCGCTTAGCATGGACTCAACTCGCTTTCTTGAGAGAGCAGCGGCGCTATATTACGATGCGTTAACCGGTTCAGCATGTTCGATAGCATCAAACGCAGACATGGCAATGGGCTGTTGAGCTTTTCCATGCATTGAGAAAATCCCGTCGTGTCAATTCTTATCCCGTTTTTCTGGAATGTCAGACGTATTCGAGGGAAACTGTTGAAACTGTCTGGCGGAGACTTGACCCTCACATTTCTCTGCGTACAAACGGCCGTTTATAGCAGCCTGGATCTGGCTCCTACGTACATTTTATTTTGAACTTACAGGTTTGCTTCAACAGAATTGAGCTCTTGGGCGCCAAGGGGCATCAAGAAACGTGATCAGTCTTAAGGCAGAGCGATCCTTCCGTGAAATTATTGATGGCGCTTTAATCATCTCGTACGTCTCAGATCCACGAGGGCGTGGCATTTTCGGAGGAATGTAGCGCGGAGATAATCTGAACTTTGCCGCCTCTCTCAGTCAAATCAGGCCGACGTCATGGGAACCGCGGCGTTTATTTCCTCTTTACGCGTTTCTCTGTGATCTTTATTGTGCTCGGTAATGACCTAGTCGTGTGGATAACAATGCAGCCGGAGATAGGTATTGCATATTTGACCTCCGGGTCAATATGCTAATAGACAGGGTCTCTATTGGAATTCTGGCGGAGCCGCGCGGCGTGGTGAGGATACCGGACCTGAATGGCGGCACGCCGGATCTATGACCCTGCTGGGTTGATGCCTGGACCGATTGCATTGATTCCATTGTATCGATTAAAACGTTAATTAATAACATGATGATGTATCCTCGCTGTTAGGGAGGCTATCGGTGTCACGGTGGGCCGCTAGCCGCGCGCTGAGAAGGATCCATTTATGCCCATTTTCCAAAGGAGATGTGAGAAATCACATTGAACCACAGAAATAGGAGTCAAATATAATGTACAGACTCCCGAATCAATCTACATCTTGTTATAATATAGCTCACTGGCGCACTTAAATGATGGATACGACTAGAAATTACAAGAATCGCGTCGTACGGAGTTTTGTCGACCATGTACTATTTCTTCTGATCAATCATCTGACAACGAAGTGTTGCTATTAATCAATTTAAACCTTAGTGAAAGCAGATAATATATTATCGAATAGCTCGGTAACACATTTTAATCGTGCTTACTGGCAAGTTGGCTTCCCTAGGAGTAACATTAAACGGTGTGATAATCTTCAACTACGTTTTTCTCAAAGGTATAAAACAGTAACCTTGGGCCAAAGGGAAAATGTGACCGACACCAGTTTACGAGATAACCACAGAAGGCGCAGATATGATGTGCATAAGCGTAGAGCGTTGCTCTAGGGGACACCTTTCTGCCCTCTTTCTAATTGCCCACGAGAGCCGTAACACAACTGCCATATTGTGTTGACCCGGAGAGACCGGGGCCATGGGACGACTGTGGTGCGATAGAGTTGTTGGTGGTGACCTATGTGATGAACAGTGGTCCCCCGAGATTACAAAAGCAGGCTAGGGGAGAGGGGACCACACCAACAACCAACACATGAGCTGCAAAACGATATACATACAGTCAACTTCAACTTCAACAGCACTTAAACATATACATCACACTGCAGGCCAGGATGCCAGATAAAGACAATAGAGGTCGTGAGTAATAACCACACGCCACCACTGTTTATGACGTCATATTTATCCATTTTTTTCTACTTGTAGCAACATTACATACCAACAATAGGATTGTGGTCTAAATACATTCTTTGTGAAAGTGTAATCCGTAATCTATTCAATTCGGGAGCTTACTCTAGCAGCATTTTATGGCCCTTTAATCCTTCCTGTTAAACAACCCCATGAAAATGTCAAGAACATTTATGTGCGAATGTCATTCATGAATTTAGCTGGCTGGAAATTTATCTTGTTTCCGTATAAATGTGACCGTTGCTAATAAAAGTTAAGTACCCAAAGGTGCGGCGAAGCTTTTTGGTACACGAAATGATACCATCAGCGATGGACGTCTTCGCTATGAAATATGCAGCTTCCCCGGAGTAATATCTCTCCCGGCGCTGCCAGGGGCGTGACGGTCATTGGATCCGACTTTGACGAGGAGCCGGGAAAACAGCAGCCCGACACAAACGTGAGTGATTAACGGGATAGCCTATCCTCATCGGGCAAAATTAATTAGAACCTTAGTAATCTTGTCAAATCATTATCAGTGGCGGTACCGGTGTGACTATCTTGGTTGTCCCACAGGGGGAATATGTCACGCTGATTAAGAGAACGACAGTACCAATTTCCCGCTCACCTACCTTACGTGTGAGCTGACCTTTCTAACACAAGCTGTACGGCAGACGGTGCTGCAACAGAGCAGGGGACTCAAGCTGCTTGTTTCCACTGCTTAGATAAACTGTTGTTGTAACTTAGTTAATACTTTCACTCCAAAGAAGACTCTCACTCCAACGAATGAACTGCAATCGCTTTGCACCGGTAGATTGGATCACAAACGTTTTTGAACACATTTGTTGCACTTTTATCTTCTTCCACTCTACCGCAGCCGGCTGAAGTTAGGCGGGAAAAGTCCCCAAGACAAAACGTTCTACAGAGGTTTAACGATCATAGCCTTCCAGGGAAGCTCCTCGCAAATTGGCAATACCACGCCATGACAGCAATTAAAGGAGACTAAAACCGTCCCAACAAGAGCTTTGCACAAATCCTAACCCTCAAGGCCGATGGCACCGCTCAGGTATTGAGGGTTTAGGCCGCCGTTACTTCGCCATTGTGCGTCTATATTGTGAACATTGGAAGATTACCAGTGACAACTTATCATGTTCAAAGGTGCATCTCAAATCACTCGCCGTTGGCACTGCTGTTTTTAGCTGTTGTCGCTATTTTTCTACAAAGCCTATTGAGCCTGGTGAGCTTTACATTGTTGCATGTTTCAAGTGAAGTCAAAGAACCCATAAAGCGTTGGCAATCATTGAACTTTTATATATATAGCGAGTCATCACGATACGTTGAAAAGTCTACGATGAACCTTGACAGCCGCTCATGATGCTAAAGACACACAGCCCCTGATAACTGCAAAATGATTGGATCCAGAAGTTTAAAAAAATACCTTTTCTAATCGAACTGTCTTAGACTATCATGACAGAATGGATTTTCCTACACAAGGAAAAGTACTGGTGACGTCAGGCCTCTCCTTTAACATTTCCGAGCACCTCGCCCTGTGTAATCCCGTTATGGATAAGCCGCCTGCATGAATTTGTCTAGTTGTAGTCGAGAAAATTGCTTTCTCTTGTAATATTATTGCCATCATATCCTAGGTGAGTCTCCGCGACGTAGGAAGTCCTGGCTACGAGGGAAAGGATATGAATTACTTCTATTAAATTGTCACTTTATTGAAAGGTGCGCGCTCCGAAAGGATTACGGGATTCCTTCGGGCGATCCCCAAAATGCAAACTTGCAGGAAAGTGCCGTTTACCGTGAGACACATCGGCTCCGTAAGTCTCAGTGACCGTGCATGGGGTATGTGTTCTAAGCGCCTCGGACGGAATGCCAATACAAAGAATATAGTCTAAGACGCCTAACTGTAAAAGGCATGAGGTGATTGAGCTTACTAGACTCACAGGCGACAGCAAGGTTATGGCATCGACTACAGACCGGTTTACTACCGGAATGGGGTATTTCGCTATCAATAAATTTGAAGCAGTTTGAGAAAAAGCCATTTTTTCGATTATTGTTTCTTATACAGTTTTTTTTAATATCAACATAAATTTTATAAAATGGCGTCTTGCAGGTAAGCAATGTGCACGATTCTAGATTTATTGCGATTGCACATGGCGTGTGACAAACCCCTCGTGGCCATAGCTCACTACAGTATAGTATGTAGAATAACTTCTCATTGGGTAACAATTATGCTGTACAGTACAATATGTATAGTAATAACTTCTGATATCATAAACCATCTTTAACTTCAAAACAACGTTAACTCAGTCGTGTTTTACGGGACCGGTTCAATAACTCTAAGCATAAACCCCCTCCCTAACTTCAGTCTACATCCGAAGATGAAAACTAATTGTAATTGAACTGAAATTACCACATGTCTGCCGCTCTGCCGGTGGAGACAAGAGAAATAATGGCAGTTAAAATGCAGCGTGCGAGTTCTCTCTGACCGTATGTATAATCGAAGATCATCGCTGACAGGAATGATTTGGAGAGCCTCTAGCCTCAGAGAGGAGCCCGCCTGGAACCGCGAAAGGTCACGTATAGCGCAAAATTATTCTCATTATGGCTTCTTTCCAAGGCGACGTCCGTTTGATCAAAAGAAATTGTCCAGTTAGAAACCCGGCGCCGTCACATAATACGCGTGCCCTTCACTAACAGATATGCATTTGTCTGTCACTGTGTTAGTGTTCTAACCTCCCTTTAACGTTCTGAACTTTTAAGGAATGTCCCTACCAACCCTGACCTTCTTATAAGGCTAGGAAATAGCAATCAGATATTATTGATGCTTTACAAGACGCAGCCAAATTTGTTCAAATGGACAAAATGAACAAGTTGAAAGTAATTTAGCACACGCTGCTCTGAGTCATATTTCTGAACCCGAAACAAATATTATGGATTGAAAGATGACGATAAAAATACTTCTTCTATCGTGGAATATTTCAAAGACTCGCACTTGTATTCAAATTTTACCCACCATTTTAAAACTGCGATTTAAGTGTTTTAAAATCAATTCAATTCAGTTTATCGCTGATAATCGGATGATAATAAACACAAACCTAATGCCAAAATAGCCGCCCTGAGCGAAACAACTGGAAAGGAATTGTCCCATAGAATTGGTCTATACCGCCCAGCAATTACGATACAAGAGGAAATTGCAAAGCTGAAGATTGCCAAGTTGTTAAGGTTGATTTGAAAGTGACGCAGCCATGATGGGGCATCATTAACCGTTGCAGGCAGTCCTATCGAAACTGGTCTATCTGCCGGGAATACGGGACTAAAAATAAACGATTCCATCAAACTGAGTCTCCTCTGCGTTTCCGAATGTTTCTAAACATCTACCATCTACAGTGAGAGAGATTTATTGGGCTCATTCTGACAAATGACTGGGGTCGATGGCAGTATACTTTATTCATCCTCCTCCCCTGACCTCTGGGTAACGCCGGCGTGCCTCCGGGGGGCTCCGGGGAGCCCGGGCGCTCGGGCTGGAGCCGGCTGCTGCGGCCGAAGACGACCCCGAGTCAGACCTCTGTTAAGATAAAGACTCCGATGAACAGTAGGTTTGGCGCGCTGATTGCTTTGCTTCCAGGTGAGACCGCCATGCACAGGGAGGCCAGTCGTATCAAGAAAAGCCTCGGGGCCCCTGCGCTCCTCCCCCGCGGCGCCGGCAACGCACCAGTGGTAATAAGTACGTGAATGCCATGAGACTCGCTTCATTAATGAAGTCCAATACAGGCTGCCGAGGCTGTGGCATTTGTATGACGAGAGGGTTTCTTCTGTGCATCGCCTTGTAAGTTGGATTTCTATATCACAAACGATCTGAATCATTAAAACTAAAAATTGCTTTATCCTTAAACGCTGGGATGGCTCAGGCGAGGCGTTTTACTGCAAAGTGGGGTTCCGTGTCTGAATTATGAACGTTACGCCGAACAAGTTTCAAGACGATATTATTTGACGTTAAACCCCTCGCTGTAAGATGGTCATGAGAAAAGAGGGTGAAATTGACAAAGCGTGGGTCAAAATGATTAGCAAAGATATAGCACGGTCGTGCGTCCACATCAAGTTCGGTCACGCACGGCTCCCGGCGGGACATTAGTTTTTATTGATAGCTCTGTTAATTTAGAGGCCAACTAAATGAAAAATCTTGAACTTTCTTTCCGGAAAATCGATTGAAGTAGAAGAAGTGCATACAGGTTATTAATCCGGGCTTGAGTGGCGCCGTTTGAAGGATTTCATTGAATTGTTGGGCTCTAGTTGGCGCAGTGGTATTGGGAGATGTGTGCTTTTGATAATTTGTACAGTATCTTAGTGTCAATTTCATAGGGATTTGCTTCTGTGTTCGATAAGACAACGCTTATTGCTGCTTACAGGATGCTTCATTGCTTGTTATTTTGTCGAATTTGGGGATCACGGGATATTTCTATTTGGGAAAAATTTGTTTCCAGCAATCAATAAGGTATCAACCATGATGGAATGTGATAAGACTCGTTTCTAAAAAAAATCCATCTCAATTTAGTTGAGCCCCTGGACGATTGCGAAAATCTCGGCTCCGGCGACAGGCTGTCTCCCTGCAAGGTGACATTGTCGGTTCCAAGCTATCACAGTCGACAATTGCCTTTGTGGTTGGTTGAATTCCCCCGCGCTTTTGCGGCAGAATTCATAATCCTCTTCCGTCACAAATGAAATAAAGGATATCTCCCGAAAGAAAATCCCTTACCTATGAGACGCTGATAAGAAGAGAGAGTAGGCAGAGGTGGCAGCGCCAGAAATTTTATCTCATATTTTCCGGCTGACTAATGTTCGATTTTGGGCTCAATCCCTCTTCACTGTACACTACATACAAAGGTCTTTCACGAAATTTGATGAAGACTTTTTTTTAATCCACGAAAGAATGGAAACTGGTAATGTGATATATGCGGTTCAATGATATTTTTTGTCGGCTCAAGTTGTTTGGAAGAAGCAGATGCGACTTGGAATGGATAGCTCTCAAGCCGTCTTTCATCTATATTTCATTACGAACACGTATAAAGTTTTGATATTCAGTGTATCGGATAAATAAAAGTCTCATGCGGTAATGGCACTCTCTTTAACTGCATGTGCGGCAATACATTTAGGGCGGCATGAAATGTCCTACATGACAAGGACCAGCCTGGCAAAGTTTCCAGCTTTCATTTGCATTTTCCACTTACGCCTGTGGAGTTCCGACCCCGTGAACCAGAAAACTCTACGCAAATAAAAGCTTTGCCCGACCATCGACAGCTCAATTTGTCAACGTCGACGTACCTAGGTTTTTCTTTAACCTCGGAGGTCTCCAATACAAAATCCTATCTCCTAATGCTTGTTTTGTATTCTGGTCACCCCGCAAAAGCGTCGGCGTAACTCGGCACGTGAAGGAATGAAACCCCCCAAAACAACTCGAAACACAAAAATAGACTACTCTGCTGCAACTTGGAAGTGAAGTGGTTTGATTTGATTTTCCGTTTCACAGCCGGAGGGTAGAGTGGGAGGAAGAGTTCCCCACTGCCATGATAAAGGTGACGGACACACTCGGATGTACGGTGAGAGGCATAATGTTTGTATGATTGGTGTTAGTTGTAGCGTACACTTGAGACTTGTGGTTGTATGTGGTTTTAAAAAGACGGACAAATTTGTCTCCGAATTACAGTTAATGAGGATAGATGCGGATATAATCGACATGAACAGGACGGATGCCTGTAAGTGTTCCATACTGGGGCATATCAGATAAGATAGACAAGTTATACATACGTGTAAATATATTTGTTGTAAGAGAAAGAATATAGACAGATTCCTCTATTCCATGCTGCTGTTGATGGCAATAGAAGGCCGGAAACCTGGTTTATGAACATGGAGGCCCTTCTCCACATGACAACAGAGATGTCAGGTATGTATCAGCTTCTCCTCACTTCAGACGTTCACCAGAAAATATCCCTAATGACTTAATGCCGTTTTTAGTGATGCAATCTTGTTTGTTACCAAATGTGAGCATTTCATCGAGTTAACTGTTTCATCGCTGCCTAATGACTGGGGGTTCTATTGTTTGCTGAGTGCTTTTAGTGCTGGGGACTGACACGATCCATCTGCACGATTAATGGACAGAGGATAGACCGATACTTAGCCGGAGTACCGTTAGCGCATGAATGTTCGATTATAGGTATTTTGCCGCATGATGTCTAAAAATGACAAACGAATAGCAAGATTGGAATCTACTACCAAGACTCCATGGAGTGCGCGATGTAATGTTTTCGCTGATGATGTACGAGCGCAAGAGATGACTTTTCAGTCGAGTGCGCACTATACCATATTTGACAGATAGGGGAAGGAGAATCGCGGTGAAATCTTACGCCCTGAGGGCTTCCCACAGACGCACTTCATAATTAACCCTGCCAGATGGAACATGACACCATTGTCTTTCGTTAGCGTACCCTTCACAGTTTGCAATTTGGTGCAGGTTGGCTGACAGCTTCGCCCGTTCTGTGCCAGCGGTCTTGTTTTGTCATTTAGTCGCACTAGAAGTGTCTGCTTTCGCTCCGCAGCACCGAATGGCAAAGTGCCTTAAATGTCGGCGGGGACAATAGCGTGAAATTTCAGAACATAATGGCGGGGCCGCCGTCTTCACACGCCGGGACTCTAGGGCGCTGTCCCTGGTGCTGAAATCATAGACGTTGAAAAATTGTCCATCCCTTGCTGGTCCGACAACAATATCCTTGGAAGATTTGTGAGGCGCGTTAGATGTAATTCCCATAAAGCCAGTAACCATCCTTCTCTCATATCATTTGGTGAATTCCCGTCAAAAAAGCCCGCTGTAGGCACGAACACTTTTATGGAAAGACACCAAAATGTGCTTCATGGTGCATGATGCATATGGGATAACAGAGGCTTCTGATACGACGGGGTGTCTCACGGAGACAATCCAACGCCCGCAGTTATACTATGAATTACATGTCTGGTTTATTTGTGCGTATTCAACCATGCACACAGCAAGAGGTAAACTGTTTGATCTGTAACAATCTCTGTAGTCAATGAAGGAATGACTTGACATTTCTAAGGCGTAATCACCAGTGTTGCCATTTCGAATGATGCCCCGTCGAGTCATCTGTGGTACAGTACCTCCTGTTTTGTACCGAAGCAGATAAAGGCCAAATGTCACAGTAAAGTGAGACAGATAAGGGATCTCTGTTCATCTGCTAAATGTGTGAACACACGAGACATTTATTACTGACAACAATTGCCTCTTGAAAACACACTCTCTTCCACTCAAAGCGTCGAACTCACTGAAAACCGTTGGAGAGGTGTTTTCATCCACCATTCTTGTCATCTATTGCAATACATGCTTAAATGTTGCCCTGCAAGCAGACCTTGTAGTGAGAATGTTACTCTAAAAGATGTAGACAAAATTATCTGTAATGACAGTCTGCACGTCATAATCATGATCACTGTCACAAGCATGTTGCTTTCTTTAGCCCACTTATGTTATTTCTACATAAATACACGTACATGTAATATACTAGTGTAGAATATATAGCTACTGTTCTGATAGCAGTGGTAGAATAATTTGCTGTGGAAAGGTGGGAACATTCATTCTCTACCATCGCACTGAATCTTTGCGAAGCAGGGAAGTTTTAGCTTTATGGCTTGTTTCAGAAGGATGTTAGTAGATGTACGTAATTGCAACAACTAATGACCTGCAGGTCCCCTGGGACCACTTTTGCTCATCAGTCCCGTCGTGGCGCCCCAGACCACTTTTGGCTTCGGCCCTTCAGATGGATGTATTGTTCCCCCATGAACTTGTTGTCCACCATTCACTCTAAAATCCATGTTGTGATCGGTAGCTGGGGAACTGCACCCTGATATTCCAGCAAGAAAGGTATCACCATCTAGTAGTGTTACCATTCATCAAGCGTCTCTTGTGGACGCAACGGGAAGTTAGGTTTCCGAGGACATGCTGTGCTTTTATACCAAAAAACCTTCACATTCTGCTGAGACAAGGCTGATGTAATTCATGTTGAATCTTAACGAGTAATTTGCCCTCTATCTCCACCAAATGGCAATGTTTACGATGCCGGCACCTGGTATAGACAAACCTCATGGTCGGGCAAAAATGAAAAATTCTGTTCTGGTAAACCCTGATTCCTCATAACTGCTATGTACTATAATAGACTTTTGCTGAGGGAAAGTCAAAGTGCAACAGTTTTTCCTGCCATCAAGCTTTGTTGTAACTCGTAAAATGTAGCATTTTCCCAGAGGAGGATGTCGTGTAATCTTCCCATCCACATCTCTCTGTCGATTTGTCTGTCCCTCACATTGGAGACTGGTGATAAGGAAACCCCTGCACCTACGATGAGATTTCTCTGAGCAAGGGTCCCAAAGTTACGACTGGGGTTAGTGTGTGGAACCATTTTCAATTTGTACCTGGTGTTCACATTGAAGATGCCTGGGTCTCCGAGGTGTGATATATCATGGTGAAAAGCCTCGCCTGAAATGGCATGTCGGTTCGCCATTTGTGTCGTGACCCTTTATCTTACGCACACAACAGCGGGATCCCAACGCAATTTCACCGCCTTGCTGTTCGTTTGCTTGGAGTTTTGGGGGGTTTTGGTACAAATATGACGACAGAGCGAAACGTTTTCGTCCCCTCTGAGCCTAGGATCCTCCTGGTGTAGACTTATCGCGGGAAAACACGGGAAGACGCCTGCGTGGGTAATTGTGGAATCTGTGGTGACATTTTTGTCGCCCTCTCCGACTCCGGAGAAATGTGCTGTGCACGTCACAGGAAATAACGTCGGGAATTTGTCAAGGACATCTTGCAATGATTAACATACCGGCTTCAAAAGGTACAAGTTCAACAGGAATTACGTTTTCTGAAGTTGATGCATGTGTCACATTTACGTACTACTAGCCTTGTTCCAAAATTGTACCGAAAAAAATCACACAAAAGAGCAAGACGCACATCCGAATGAAGGAAATGAAGAATTCGACGCTACTCTTACTGCATGAGGTGGTAAATCACCCACCCACGTGAAGACTGCAAAGAGGCCCTTCAGGAACAGCAGCTCGTTATTGTCGGGTTTTCTTTCAACAACTCAGACATATTTAGCTGCAGACAAGCAAATTGCACATCACCTAATAATGCTACAACGGCAGAAGAAAGGCAAGGAGTTTGTTTTGTTCGTGTAAGTGCGGCTAATGATGTGTGCATCTAGATCTTTCACTTCTAGATCTCTGGAGATGGCAGTGTGTTGTCTGTCTTTATAACGAGGTGAAGTTGAACACAGAGTGTGATGGAATATGCACACTATCTATTCTCACGACAAGAGGTATGACCTGGCATTTGCATATCGGTATCCACCGCATCTTTCCCAAACATAAAAGTAGATCTCCTATTTCACGCCAGAGCGAATGCTCCTAAGCACGTTTACTGCGGAAATGTTTGCGGCGCCAGAGGCCCTTCAGTGCTCTCATCCCTCGTAATTCTTAATACACCACTATAACTATTCCATATCTATCAAATATCTTTCTTAGGAGCCTTAAAACCACAGCGCCCGCTGTTATTGAAGCAGTGAAACGCTAAGCCCCTTCCTTGTAGGTGTTAGACGGTGTCTCAATTTCGTGCTTTGGCGGGATCGCGTTTGTGCGGGCCCAGAGGGAGGGCGGGTTAACGGTGGAGAAGAGCACCTCTCCTCTGTTGCCGATAACCACGCACCCCGACCTCGCCAAATTACTCACTGCGCGCGTCTAACGTGCCCGAGAATGGAAGGTGAAGAAAAAAATCGATTGCCTCATCAGTGTGGATCCTCATGTTTTCGCAGCGCAAGTAGGATTAGGGTTTCAAAGGCGGCTGATCCACACGCCGACACCTCTGTGGGCCGATTGGTCTCCGCAGACCCGCGGGAAGACCGAGCAGGATTCCAGCGCGCTGACTCAGACATTCAGGCCCTCTTAGAAAAGCCTTTGGCTACACCGGAGGCATAATGCTTCCAGCCTCTCGCCAAGGCTGTTCAAGTCGCACTGGGAACGGCGCGAGGTCGAGTCAATACGTGGGAAGCTTAACCCTTTATATCGTGAGGCAGTACTTCCATTAAAACTGTTCAAGTGTACTTTTCTCTGTCAAGATTCGACAAAATCTCCGATTCCTTTTCAATATTTATGTTAACACTGCACAACCATATGGATTTCTTTTTCATGTAGGTACTTGAGAGAATCGCGTCTTCTGTTTCACTGCACGTGAAGGGCCAAAGTTCACGTTAAGCACATATTTGGGGCCACATATTGCCGTTTCCAAACCTGTACGATATCATCACACGTGAACGATTGGAATGGACAGGAATAAGAGTTGACACAGCTACTGGCGAAGGATTCGTTTATTTTACTTATTTTACCTTGATTTAGACTCTACATATGAAACTAAATCAGCCGGATGTGAGCACATGAACCTGTTATAGGGGCAATGACCTTTGCTGATAATGTAATGTATTCTAAAACCAACTCTGCCGAATCCAATTATATTTGCTTTTGAATCATGCCATGCCCTGTCCTATGATTTTGTAATTTTGTGAAGCCTCAAAGAGACCTTCGCATATCTATTACTGAAATGATTATTTTGCCAGTGGATTTTTGCAATGATGTCAAAATGCATTGCCGTTCCTTTTTAATTCCTCTCAACCTGATCACAGAATGTGTATTTGTGATCCCCTGTGAATAATGATCAAGTTAAATACTAGTATTTCATTTGCAGTTGGCTAAAGATAAGACATTGCAGGCAATATGGCAGGAAATTTTCTCCATTGTCTCTGGAAAGAAGAGATACTGATCTTGACAGCGAGCACACTAAAGCTGTTTCCAAAAATATATTCCTGAGATCCGAAATCTACACATAATAAGTGTCAATATTTTGCCTGCATTTCTGCGGATATGTCCCCAGCATTTCCATTCCACACCCTCCTCCACTGAAGGAATGTTTAAATGCGGCAGCAGCAGTTGCGGCGTTCCAGCAGCTCAGGAAGGTGTTTTAGCAGGCTGGATCTGCCGGCGCCAGTAACGCTCTGACTTTGACCTCTGGCAGCTCAGTCTACCATAGAGGGCAGATAGAAATGAAACGATCAAGGGCACGTTTGCTTGGGTCAGGTATCTCCACAACAGCCCCGGAATTGCAAATCACTGTCAAACGTGATTCTATTTTGCAACATATCCGAAACGTTTGATCATCGGCCAGGAATGTCCAGTACATATAATCTACACAACGTCTTTTCACTGGATTCGAACCAAAAGGGCACTACAAAAACATAACACAACAAAGTATGCTGCAGCTAATATATGATGGGTTGCTCAGCAGTTTGACGTTACCACATTGCGATGGGTGTGACCTACAAAACTTTCTGATGTATTTGGACCAGTGTCATTCATCAAGTTGCACGGCCAATAGGAATACTAGGGCAATACAAGAGTCAGAGAGATCTTGAAGGTTCCTAGGCAGTATATGAGTGATTCTAAAGCAAAATGAAGATGTTTTAGTAACGCTTGGAACAACACTGACGTACAGAAAACGTGTTATTTGCCATGCTAGGGAACGTCGAGCTTAAATGAGTGATTCCCTCCCATTGCTTTAGCATTTATCATCGATGGTGTCACGAGTCCCTGCTAGTACAGACGTTGTCTCAGGCTGAAGTCAGAACCACGGTATGACCTTAATTATCATGCGCTTATATAAGACTACAAAACATACTTTACTTCATATGAGACAAAATTCAATATTTCATCAAATATCTTTCGCAACGCATGACTAGACACATGGCATTTCGTGCTGCACGTTTAAATGTGAAGGAACAGCGCAATGTAGACTTCGGCAGTCAGGTTACATCAGAACGCCGCCGCGTCTTCTCCGGCAACCGGTGAAATTCGATTATCTGGTCAGCTAAGGAGAATGGCGAGAAAGGGCTGATTAATCAGACTTGAACGCTGAAGGGAAAGAGAAGACCTTTTCACTGGTCACAGACGAGTGTGTTTGCGTGACAACTAGACGATAATTGTAGAGCGGCCACACCGCACTTAATGTTCAGATGTGGCAGAGTGTGCATCGCTAAAGAATCAGGCAGAAAAGCACTTAGCGACAAATTCATGGTAAAGAGTCGCTCCATCTATGTCATACATAGTTGTTTTGTGTGTGTATGTGTTTTGTGCGTGGGGTGGGGGGGGGTCTACCAATATATAGCAAAGAAGTAAACAGAACGTAGCATGCAAAATTATAGTACATATTGTACGCAGTACAGTACATATGTACAGTACACAGTGCTTGAAAGATGTACATTTGCGAGAAATGTGTTGAGAATGTAGAACGACTAGTTTGTACATCTGCTTTGGCTAGATCACGTTTCTGTGCGGAATGCTAAGGAAATCAAATGTTTGCCATTAAGCTCTTCAGTCGACTCGTGTGTGCATTTCGTGGAAAAACGTCTGGTGATCCTGGTAGAAGAGACGATGAAATGACCCCGAGCAGCACGTCGGTAATCTCGCTTTTCAGACTCGCCTCGGGAGTCCGGCAACTTCGCGTCCTCGCGCAGGGGAGGCCGGGATACCCAGAGCGGCGTCTGGTGGGCAAGATTATCAATGAAGTTATTTGTCTAGATTAAGGCACGGTACACATACGTATTCGCAATGCTCTCTCAAATGCGAGAAACGCGTATATAGATAAGAAACGTCTCGGAACGTGGCACAGTTTGGCCAACAAACAATTACAGGAGGGGTGTATGCCTGAGTGTATGCCTGGGGCAATCATGTAATGCCACCAGGCCTCTATATGTTAAGTCAGATGAAAATTAGCGGCAACTTGAAAATGTGGAACTCTATGATCGCGTGTGCCTGTAATAAATCTATTTCAAAGTCTGTCCATCGTATACTGTATGTCAAGCATGCAATATATCATTTGCATATGCCGATGCTTGCGTTTATCGTTTGTGCTACGTGTACGTATCTTTGGAGTAATGGTGTGCCAATAACCACATTAGAGCAGCCCGATAGATGTAAAGGCAGCCCACAAACCATATCAGACATTTCTACGCGCACGTAAAAGAAACTGTATCACAGTCGATAGTGGGAGATGAAATTTTCACACATGACATATCGCAGCAGCATACGGTGCCTCCCACTTTTCATTTTTATTGTATTCTCTCGTGGCGCCGTTTTATTAAACTCGTTTCTCAGGCCCATTAGTTTCCAGCGCGGTTGTGAAAAAGATTGGATATGGGGTAAATGTATTTCTTGACGTATTGTCATATTCTTCTGTATCGAAATTGTCCCCATTTTCGCCCGTTCGCGCCAATAGGCCACAATTACGGCTGCGGGATTTACGCGGGGTGAACGGTAAATTCCTCCTTTTGATTTCCCCGGATCGGCGGGACTTTGAGAGAGCTGGGTCAGTGTGCTGTTATCCGTCTTCGCCACACGTTTTATGAGATAAAGATTAAATTTTGTCAAAATTCGGGACGTATTTACTGCTTCCTAATGCCCGCATGTACCAGGGGTGGGCGCGGCGTCGTTTGTAAAACCTGCAAGGTCAACACAAAGGTCAGGTCAGGCTCGTGAAACTGATGTTGATGTGGGAATCGAATCAGGGAGGAGAAGGTGAATATTTCAGGTGAACAATAGATGACTAGATTACAGGTGGTATAAATAAGTCAGGACGAAGTGCTTGAAACGCTCCAAAATGCCGTGTGAAAAGTTGCAAAGTGCGCAAACATGCTGCATATTGCATACGGCACTATCTACCGGAGGTACAGTGATTTGTAGGGACAGTTTTATAGAGAGTGAATATTAGTTCGGGCAGTCGTCGTGAATTTGGTATTCCAACAAAAACTTCAGCTTGGTGAAGGGAGGTAAAAATAGAAGTTGAAAATAGTATCCAGTCATTATTTCCACTGGAATGATCAACCAAACTGTAACAAGCCGCAGGGAACGGTTGTCTCTGTTGCCCTCTCACCCCTCTTCGCCCCCTTCCAAACAGGCAAAAATCAGCGAAAACGGTGAAAACCACCCAGAGTATCCGGAAATGTGTGGGTCAATATGAGGCCGGGTCAGCGGAGTTTATGCAGTTCCAATAAAATGTGCCAAGAGTAGAGGAGGGAGGAATATGTGATATCAGCAACCTCGGATGAATTGCTGCAATGTGAACGGTGCAATATTGGATCTAGAAATTCATTTCCAGAATCCATCTTTCATGTATGAAAAAAATCACCTTCCTGGGTCATCTTCATGCATTTAAAGTGCACGACTTATAAATGTATTCTAGAAGTATTGAAGAAATTTCCTCCTAGTTTTTATTTTGGAATCTAATGTGCCATCTGTCTTGCACCCTACCACATTATGAGAACCGCGTGCGATTTATGAACTTTCGCACTATTCCCCAAAGGTTGATCACTTAATTGCACCATCTACCGCGGGTGTTGCGAGATTGTCAATTAATGCACAGCTGGGCTCCTAATGTTGCTGTTGTCGTTGATGTACTGCAATCACAATTATTGACACAGTACCTCAGCGAAACAAATGGCCCAATGCAAGACTACTAATATGTTACATTTTATTCTCGAGGAAGACCTTTGTTGTTCTCGCTAGTCCATGAGCTTACGACGAGTTTACACGATCTTAAAGTTTAGCTGCGGACAATAATCAAGCGGAGGTGCCGACAAATGATAATCATCTCCCCATTGAATCGAAATGACAGATACGGTAGCACGGTCCACCATTACTCTATGTTTAACCGTAAAAGGTACACTATAAAGTGTTTTCCTCGATCCATTAATTTGCCCTGACATGATGAAGCTGCAGTTTGCACAGTAAAGGGACTGTAAAAAATTGCTCAACGGCACATGCAGAGCGTGTTGAAACGCAGGCAAGGCGTGAAACTTTCTGCCGGATTTCTGCTGATTGAGAACGATAAGAAGAGTGCGCTCTGAACGAAATGTGGTGACGTCGTTCCGCCAGCCGTTTCAGTTGAATCGTGGGAGCAATGTCATCTGAGCGCTCCCGGCTATAGGCCATTCCCGCTCACATGTCGGTAATGATGCGGTCGGCGTTTCAGTCCGCTGGAGTCAATCTGTCCCAGCTTTAATGACCGGCTAGTGGGGGGAGTTCCTCAAACGCCTATGTCTGTGATAACCGCTGACTCGGAGTCCCCTTTGTACAAATAGTTAACATCCATTGAAAGGGAAAGGCCTGGTGTGTTTTGAACAACTGAATGATCCAAAATTCAAGATCACTTTATTGAACACTGAATTACGTCCAATTTACAAACAAATTTTAAAAACAATTCACTATAAACGTAAGGTGTTATTTAATGTACTAGATTTAGACAAGAAATATAAGAAACTGTCCAAGCAAAATAGATTTATACATCTTATGTCAAGCAGAAATGAACACCTTGTAGAAAAAGTGTGTGATTATATCAATAAGTGTTTCAAGAAGAGAGAAGAAACCAGAACCAAAAAATAGACAAACAGTAACTTTAAGAATTATGTAGTACTTAGAATCCTAGTATAGAACTCAAACATACATTATGTATGTATGCACCACATGTATTTTATACTGTGACAAAGCATGTATGCATTTAGCCCGTCTGGGCAAGGATATGCAATAAAGATCATTTCATTTCATTTCATTTATAAAACAAATGGTATTATATACTAGTAATAAGATGAATAGGCCATTTACAAATAACGGGTACTGTACGAAAAGCTAACATCTTACTACTTACACTACTTACTCACTACGTCACAGTAGGGTTTGAGTAAACCAAGATGATGTACACATGATTCAAAACTTTTCTTTGTGACCTTTGAGCTTTGACCCAGTGGATTTTACAGAGATTTTTACTAGAACAATGACGTTTGTGACGGCCACAACTTGTAAAATACCCAACCCGTGATAAGGAACTGCGCTCGTTAATTTCTTATCGGTGATAAAAAGAAATGACTCATCAATTTTCAATGGGGAGGTGGCGAATTTACGCCTACTCAGAGAGAATCGTCCCTTGCATGTAAAAAAATTATCTGAATCAAAGGTTCAAAATCAATGCCAAAATTTTAATATACCTGTAGCGTGGTGTCAGTAAAACTTTGTTTAAGGCATTTTTCGAGTGAATAGCTTGAGGGGCAACCACGAAAGCCAAGCGGGATAGACTGACTTCTGTTACAATAACCCACTGCTCCGTATGTCGCCTCTTGCAGATCTGCAAGTTACTCTCAGAGCACAGGTTGATGGGGGAAGATCGTTACCGTTTTATATATATATGGCACTTTTTTTGCTACCCCCAAAAAACTTGGATGGCCAATTGGACCCTGTCTAGCCAATGGATACCGTCTTTTTGCCAACCTAGGATCTGCTTGGAGATTACTTCAAGTATCATGACGCCTGTACAGTAAGTGACCAAGTGACATCTAGATTGACCGAGTCACCTTGCCTTGAGCCGTGTCCAGCTGTGGACTGGGGGGCAAAGTTTCGGCAGGACGGGAGGAGCCGGAACTTGGAGGAAGAACCCTATCCCTCAGCTGAATAATTTAGGACGCGGGGTAAAGAGGCAGCAGTTGGGACTGAATAATTCAAGCAAGAAATCGAATGTGCAAGAGCGCGTGGGGAAGGGGCCCGGTACAGAACAGCGAACTTGGATCACTTTGATTACCGCGAGGAAATGAACCTCTTATGGGCCTTTCTTCGGCTGATTTGATTGGTGGGTGCCCGTCCCTCTATAGGTGATGTATGGCGGCCGCGGTCATGGGCGGGCACCGCGGTGGAACGCGGCGAAATTAGACATCGACCGGGGCCAGCAGACGCTAATGCCCGCGCAGAGAAAATTTTCTCCGCCCACACAACAAGTTTGTGAGCCGGCTCGGAATAGAAAAGCGGGAGACCGGCAGGCTATTGCTCATGTTGCTTCTTATTTCTGCCTCCAGCTATTTTTCTTCGTGGCGTTTTTTTTTCTCATTTCATTAGGGTCCGGAGTTGACGTGGATTTTTTCCTCAGTATTGGAAATAAATGAAAGGATATTTGGGTCAAAATTTCGACCAAACCAAACCATTTTAACGGATGGTCATACATGTTTATGTCCATCTTGCTGTCAACTACTTTCAATTCCAATTCAAAGACAGGATATATAGAGGAGATAAGAAAAAATAAGGACCCATTTTAATATTTTCACAAAAATGCCATTTATTACTGGTTAACCGTTTGGGTGATTCTTATCATATTTCCATTGTTAGTCTATCATTCATCAAAAATGCTGTACGTCTGTTCATGACGCTACTTGCATATCGTATATTGTAAAAATAAATTAACGATGTTAAAGATCATAACAATGTAATATGAATTCGTAACCAAAATAGCGCCATTTTTCTGAAATATTTGAATTCTATCCATAATTGGTAATGCTGTACATGTGAGAGTCGGTAATCAAGGAAACGCCTACAGCATTACAACATGTTCAGCTTAGGTAAATACATCTCCTTTTAACGTCTTCTCTGCCCTTCCTCCTCGTAAAAAATAACCACGCGCATTTACTGACTTGATCCGTACAAGTTCCTGTTACAAATTATATTAAGTGCCAGCTCCGCAGACTTGAAAGCTTTGTAGATCACGAGCCGCACATTTGAAAACATCATACGCATCGGTGGCGGTAAGCATGCTGCATGCACAACATCCAATTTAATGCAGCTAGTGTCAGCCGAGAAAAGTACAATCCGGTTCCATTATGGTGGGGCGCTATAGCTGATACATATTTTGTTCATTCTGCTGCATATTCTTTTCATTATATTCTATCACTGTGTGCGCTGTTGAAGCTATTCCGTCTCTAGTTTTCTGGGTTCTCGGAGCAAAGACATCGCGTTGAATATAACGTCCTTGTTCACACGGTAAAGAGGGCCAGCGGCGGAGAGAGTGGCATGTGGCGGAATGCCAGAGCTACCTGCTCTAAATGGCAGCCTACCGCCAAAAGGCGCGAGCATCATTACATCCCTCCTCAATTCTCTCTCACATTCTCTCTATCGCGTTGCCAGTCTCCACCTTTTGGCAATATGGACGTTCCTACTTCAACCAATAAACGTTATGTATTTGAGTCCCGCGAATCCAGGTATGGTTGTAATCAAAGCTCCATTCTGGGAACATTTGGCAAATGGCCGTACTTGGGGGCACAGACACACCCCGCATTCAGGCTTGTCAATTCAGCCCGCTATGCCACCTGTGCCCCTACATATACAAGGTTGTGAATTGCCCGGATGGAAATGAATTCCAGCGCACAGCGTAATTAAAGAGGTCGCGAGAGTGAAGCGAGCTCGAGTTAATACCTGTCTTTGAATAACGAGTGAGCGCAAAGGGGAATGCCTCGACACAATACCGGCGGCGGTATGAATAATTTCTTATGAATAACATGAATAATGTTATCTGCATACGCGTGCTCCGCAGAGGATGACTTCTTATTGAAGCCTCGCTCATGCGAACCGCCTGATAACGAAATAAATTACTTGCATGCATATTGCACGCGTGCAGGAATAATAAGTAGGTGCTTCACAAAATCAACACAAACATCAGAATTTTTTCTGGTTTTCTTAGACAGTAATCCTCGAAGATGGATTTCAGGTAAACCTGGATAAGATAGCTCTAAACTGAGCCGGAGATGTGATAATGTAGAAACACGTTGCGTTTCCACGCACGGTGGGTTTTATGCCAAGGTGTACCGGTATAATCATGAGGATTAATTGAATTTTTAAACGCAAAATCATTTGCAGTAATTGGATGAAAGGACGGGGCGGGGATGGGATGGGGCCTAATACCCTTGAGTCTTGTATTTTTGTGACAGTATTCATGTCCACATGCGGTCACTCTCCGAGTGGGTCTCATCCCCGGCCCTGCCCATGAGAGAGACCTAATATGTTCATTAGACTGGCCGCTATTACGCTCAGTCCATTGTAATTTGCGCGGTAATATATCTTATAAACGTGGGTTTGTTTCAGCACCTGATCTCACTCATGTAATTGAATCGTGGTTAGCGCATCAGCGAGGTTTATAAAGGACGCGGCCCAAGACTACGGCGCTGTCTTTCCTTCGGCCATACGGAGATGAGGATGCTTCCAGCCGCCCGTCCCCCCTCCCCACCGCTTCATTACGTATTCAGCACGAATCCTCTCCCATCAAGCCCGGACCCATTATCCTTGGTGCGGCATTGAGAGAGAGCTGCGGCAGCCGCGGGTGCGGCCCCCATCTCCCGGCCTCGGCGGCAGCGGGCATCGGAGCACCTCTCCACCGTAGCCGGGCGGGCGCGAGCGCGGCCAGGGTTTCCTCCAGCCCAGCAGGTAGCGAGTTATGACGTTTTTGTCATCCCCATTGTGTCATAACGCCGACAGAGATTTTCTCGCGTGCCTAACGCGGCTTACAGATTGGAAGCTGGCTTGTGTGACGCCAGCATCCCGACATTTTAATTGGAAGGCCGCTCAGCACCAAGGTGAAGCTGTCTTCGCCTTTAAAAATGTCCACCCAGTTTTCTTCCCACTCTTATATTTCCACTCAAAAGCCGGCTATAAGGCCCCGGCTATAGCTGGAAAGGAGAGCGCTCCTGGAGTAGCAAAAATTGACATTGGACTCAATTACTAAATTATTCAAATGGGAGGAGGAATCGTCCTTTTTTTTCATCTCCGCAATATCGACTCGCATTAGTCACAGCATCTGGCGGCACATCAAACAGAGCTTTCCACCTCCGTTGCATTCTGGTCGTCCTCTCCTGGGCCCACAGCCCACTCCGTGTCGTGTTCTGTGTCTATTTTAGAGCAGATGAGAGGGTTCTTCTCGGGATGAAAGGGCCCGGGCACCTGTGCTCGCGTTTTGTAATTGTAATCAGCCCCTTGCCTAGATGTGCGCCCCGTTGCTCGCGGCTTTTCGGCGTGACCTCTGCCTCGTTTTCTCTTTGTAGGGATTCCCTGCTGCACGGGTCCGCCCAGCACACCGGCTTCCTCCGTCAGCCTCCTACCCGACACGGGAGGGACCTGTCCAATATGTCCCCCAATATGGCAACTACCTACCCGCCCGTCTCTGCTCCCCGCAAAACCCTCATTTCAACGGACGGACGGAAGGCAAGAGACGGTCGGTCGACTCTGCATAAAAACATGGAGAACCTTCTATTCCAGGTGCGTATATTTCCTGCCATTCATTTCGACTTCCCCTTTTCGCTCCAGGCAGCGTCTTCCATATTGTGTTTCCTGTCTACGATCCAGATTGTAAATTCCTCCCGATATCAGATCATCATCTTTTGTTTGGAAAATTGAAAGCGTCGTGTTTGCAAAATAGCAAATCAGTGTAAATGATGATGTCACTTTCCTCGCCTTTTCCTTCCCCGATGTGTCGTTCTCTGGACTTACCAAGACCTTGTCGTCTTCCATTTTATGCCTTTAATTTTCACCGTTTATTTGTTATTGGATTTTGCGCTTTAATTTGTCACTAGAAGGGGACCCATCACTCAATTTTGCTCCGCTGTCATATTATGCATAATTCTTAGCATACATTAATTATTAATGAGGCCATTATATAGCCTTTGTCAGTGTGCTCCGACCGTATTAACGACAAAGCGATGCTCACACGAGGTCTCAGATGCGACGGAGAGACTGCTACGTGCAAGTGGCCCCTGTTCCGTTCGGTCTTATTCCATGGAAGCGGGCGGTGGAAATTCCAGGTGCGGCCGGTCGTCCTCCCTCACTGCGCACCACCCGGCAGATCCTGCTTGTAATATTGGGTGACGTCGTTTTTCGTACGTGCTCCGCCTTTCCTCCTTTTCGCATCAGTGTGTGCGTTGGAATTTGCGGGGATGAAACACGAAGCGGTGGATGGGACGATGTCGGTGTACATTCCGGCTAGCTGGGCGCGGGGACAGAGAGGTTCAGATTGCTGGTAAGGTGTCTCCATGCCGATGGTAGTTTTCCCATTTTAGTCCTAAAACCAACGGCGCTTTTCTTCTTTCCTAACGGTGATATTCGCGGTCCACACTCCATCTGTATGCCCCACATTCATCATTTTTGCTGTCCGTAGATTTTCACGCCCTTTTTTGTACAAGTCGGTTCTTTCATACGTGCTCCAAATCCCTGTCCTATTGCTATGCCTGTACATGATCCCTAATTCCTTTTGCCTTGTTGTTCAATTCCCGAATATTCTTTTTCTTCATCTTTCTGTCTAGTATGACGATAACGCTGCATCATTCTGCCGTGTTTCTCCCCTCTTTGTGCCGGAAGGGCTCGGCCGCTACACTGTGATTTCTCATTATGTTTGCGGTCAGGTTTTTCCCCAGCATATAATGTATTCTGATCACCTTGTGCATGCGTGATCCCCCGTTCTGCACTCCATCGATTTTCCGAAGTGGAATTGAGATATTTTTTACGGGTTTCTTATCGCCCGTTGGTTCCGAACGGTTAAAACGGCCCCCGTTTTGTTCTTACTGCAGAATTTGTCACCGCTGATATATGATTGCCTCTCGTTATATGCTTTATTTGCATGTTGGCCGGGTGTGCCGCACTTGTCCCGTGGGGGAACAAAGAAGAACAATAGGGTATAAAGCAGCCATCCTTCCTTCGGCAGCGGCTCGGCTGTGGGTTCATTCTATAGTGTTTCTTGTAAAGAGATTGAATATGGCTGTTGTACCTTGTGTTCCTTGTTATATATTTCGGGTGTGTTTGATAGGATGTTTCGGGTCTCCTTCGGCACTGCTCGGAAACCGTCGTATCCCTCGGCAAATCTCGGCTTGGCTCTTAGTGTTCACGGCGGTCCTTAATTTAACATTGTGCAATTAAGGCACGCGGTGAATGCCAAGAACAGGGCCAAATCCTCACCGATCTCCCTCCCCACGAGAGACTGTGCACGCCGAGGGTACGCTGGATTCAACACGGCAATTTCCCTGTGATATGCACGCCTGCTGAAGGCCCTGTGGTGTTAGAGATATATCCATTAATGACTCGTGATCTCTGCATGATGCCCCGAATGTCCCAGTTCGGCATTAGAATTCTTATCATCAGTCAACATCTGTACCGGACAGGGACCATTTTCGTTTGCCGCCTGTCGTAAAATCACATATCATATTGCCGCAAAATTGGACGTGTGCTGGGCATGACGCCGCGACAATAACGTCCCGGCCGTGTGTGAATGAAAATAGAATGAAAAAGGACAGAATTCAGCCGAAATGACCCTTTCTGTAATTCACCGGCCGGTCTCCCTTTGCAATAAATCGCTTCAAAACCCTCCGGGGAAATTACCAACCATTAATATGAATTGAGGCGAATGCGAAATTATGAAGAATTCATGTATTCAATCACAGTTTTCCCCCGCCTTCATATCGACATGGCAGGCCAAATTGTCCCCCCGTCGACGGGTAGAATCCCGGTCTAATATACCATCTGCATGTAGTCCTATTCATGTTGCATATTGAAGCAGGCACTATCATCATTACTGTACTTTCTGTTTCATCTGCTCAGATATGTTTCATCTTGATTTTTCCAGGACTTATGATTCCATTGTCCAAAAGCATTGAAATGTGTAGTTCATGACATTCAAAAGGAGTAGAATATTCTGCTTGTAGCGTTTCGGCCTTTTTCATGATGCGTGTGAGAAAAAAGCTGTGAAATTTGTGTGTTTGCCAAGGACTTGGAGTGCGCACTAGACCGGTCGAATTAAGGCGGTGCCCGTTCGGCGGAGAGCACTAATAACATCGGCACATCTTTATTCCACACGGCGCTTTGAAAATGTTTTTGCATACATGTTATATAAGCTACATAATGAAAGCGCAGCATCCTCGGCAGATTAGGCACAACGAATTCTAGTCGACATTTTGCTACGTATGGAAAATTACTAGTACTTTAGAATTCCAAGTTTGTAAATGTTTTTCATGTATCAAGTAGGAACTGTTTAGCTCTTGGGGTATTTAATGGCGAATTTTTGTCAAGTGGGCCTGACAGGTAATATTGAATTGTAAAGTTGAATCAATTTGGGCGGAAATTGTACGTATCTAACGGCGTCTGAAATAGAAAATTCGATACGACACAATGCAATAACGTTCGATTGTCTTAGCCATTGTACTATAAATCTAACTTTGCGTCGATTCTGCGTTGTACAGTGTGGAGATTGTGCTACTCCCATGGTGATCCTATTATATCCTGATGTCTGTGAAGTTCAATACCCGTTCTTGTGCACTGCCGCAGCGGGGTATCAATAAAAATCGATTATATCGTAACTCATTTATGTCTGCCTATCTTTTTGCCTAAGCTTCGTTTATTACGTAAAGGGTTTTCCGATGGACAAGAGCCTAGCTACAATTTCTACTTTGACTTTTTTCAATCAACTGAGTGGGTACTTACTGTCCAACAAATTAACTCATTCGGTAAAGGACAGGCGTGTTTAATGGAATGGACGGTCCAACTAATCGATAAATGCGAATCGGTTTTTACTGTGTGCTGCTTGAAAATCGGGAAACAGCCAGAAGACATCTTGTTTGTCGATTGACTTTTGTGTTTTCTTCGTCCAAATTGGTTTCATACTTTCGTTTCAGCACAGTTAGCGTAAATTCTGGATTCACTGTAACTGATTATCAACGGTTCTCTGCCATATATATTGCAATTTTTGTTGTATGGTGTTGGCATTAATATTCTGTGCTAACAAAATGTAGATGAAGTTGAAGCATTTAAGGAAAAAACTGAACGAAATCAGGATACTTTCACCTCATTTTTTTTTCTTTCAGTAATTTTCAAACATTAATATTAGGTAGGATTCTGTATTTGATTGCAAGTTTAGGGGCCATTCTACTAAACGTGTGAAAAAACTATATCATCCCAGAAATTATCTCCCAAAAATGTAACACATCACATTGCCCTGACACATTTGCATATACTAGTATATGAAATTGTAGCTCTTTATTCTTATACGTAAACTAAATCCATTGTAGGCATTGTCTTGTGCCAAGAAAACGAGACTATATCTCGGCGTTCAGTTTTCCCTATCGGCAATGTCCCGCCATTCTAAAGATATGACTTTTTCGACTGGCTTTCGGCGACGACTATTCAAATCAAGATGCACGGTTTAACGTGACTGATGTCATAGACAATGGCACTAATTGACGGACATCAAATTGCCGGCTCTGGAATAAATGATGACGTCGACAGCGGCCCAGTAATTTGTATCCCAGCGGGGGGTTCTCTTATGAATGTTGCTGCATTCACTCCTCACGTACCGGGTTATCGGGCGCACAGCAGCGGCGTGATTACGTATTTTTAGAAAAAAAGGAAACCATCCAGTATTCCTGACGTATTTCAAAAGTAAATCTACATCAGGACGCGTACGCACGCAGGGTTCCCCGACTTAAGCAGCGGCCTGCATGGCTGATGTAATCACGCAGGGGTGGGGGGCGTTTCACCCTTTCTTGTACAAGGATTTTACGAACCCAGAGGAGATAGTATTTCTGCATGTATTTGACTGAGAATTTCCGTTTTGGATGTCAGCTAAATCAATCATTTCCAAATGTAGTCAGAACTCGAAATTCGAGCATCACTCGGCATTATATATTGACCTAAGCCATTATTACATGTGCGTTTTAATGAGTGATCTATAAACCATGGGTCGCTACAATAAACAAAACAATCCTCTACAAATTCGTTCAAGGCAATTATAGACTATAACTATACCAGGTGGGATATACATGTACGTTTTGTCTAATATTCCTCAGGCATTGCCGTAAAATAGACGGCCTCTAACGATAGCGAACACAGTAATATATGCGCATGTATTCCCTCCATGGCATTATTCAACAGTTTCAACAGTAGAATGATGAATCTGCATGGGTCTTATCCTTTATATTAGTAAATTAACCCATGCCGTTTGTATCTGCCTTTCCTTATTACACATGAGAAAGGTTAATCTGTTCAGCGCAATATGGATTTTACGGGATGTGTAATAGAATAAAGCAACTCGGCAGGGACTACATATTGTGTAAAGAGAGTCCTTTGGCGGGTGCTAACATTATTGCTTCGTGCTCGTCTTCCAGAAGAGATATTGGCCTCATAAAACCCGCTGCCAAATCGTAACCCGTCGATATGCTTTTAACTCTGCAGTCGGAGTAACTTAGCCCCCGTTGCGTTATTTGTTAGCTGAGAGGTTTTTTGTGTACCGGCACCGTAAACCCGATGTTATCTGGAACACCGCGGGCGGTGATGTCATCGCCGCCGCTCCTCGCGTTGTTGTCGGTAACCAATAAAATCCACCCAGGTCTGACGAGCGGCATTAAATCAATAATCCGCCTACCATGTGCGCAATCTAATTTCAGCGGCTCACATCTTCTTTAAATTGACATATGCTCGTAATTCCATGCTTACCTTACAAATGACTCTGCATACGTACTCATGCTATCGGTTTGACTGTAGAACGCGCGGCCGTGTCAGCACCAGTGCCTTGTCACGAACGCTACACACTCACTAGAAGATGCAGATTAGAAACGGTGCTCTCCGCGGTGCTAGATGATGAGTTGTACGTGTCATGGATGCTGACGAAGAACTTGCCCTGTCCTTGGTGCTGACCTGCAATCAACCGCGAGGAGAGAAGTGCCAGACTCAGCTTTCCTGGGTGTGTAAGCACTAGAGGAAGATAGCGCACTGCGCCGTTGTGCAGCCTGTACACTAAGGCGGGTAGATACAGCTAGGACAAAAAGAACCGAATTTATAAGCCGTTATTACCGATACAAATTAGACTCACATAGTTAAATGATGAAAATTAAACGTCAAGTACTATGGTTGCGGCAGACGGTTTCTTGAACTGATCTAGAAACAGTGTTCAATTTTACGTTTTGGTACGAAATAATCATTTCATCGTAGGACAACAAAAGAAATTGCCGCGGGATATTTCGGTAAAATAATGATTGATAATGTTTTCCTCTGGGACAAAACTCACCCTTCATTAAAAGAATGTCTGGCGGGTAGTTACGGTTCATGCCACAGTATCCTCCCGTGATTTCAAGAGGTCGCACTTAAGGTATCGATCCAGTTGGACAAACACATACTAGTATTCCTTATCTACAAACCAAAATTCAAATGGCGTTTCCAAGGACACAGAAGAGTCCTCTCACATAGAAGAGTCCCTTTTTCGTGATTTGAATCATAAAAGCCATGAAATGCAAAAGGTCTTGGTGTGGGAATATTTTCTGGGATAACGAGTCACAGCTCAAAGTCTCCACGACAGCTCTCACATAAAGACCCCTCTCACATAGAAGAGTCCTTTTTTTTGCTTTGAATCATAAACTCCATAAAATGCAAAAGGTCTTGGTGGGGGAATGTTTTCTAGGATAACGAGTCACAGCTCCAAGTCCCCACGACAGTTCTCTCTCACATAAAGACTCCTCTCACATAGAAGAGTCCCTTTTTTTTCTTTGAATCATAAACCCCATAAAATGCAAATGGTCTTGGTGGGGGAATGTTTTCTAGGATAACGAGTAACATCTCCAAGTCCCCACGACAGCCGTGTTCTCTCCACGCTTACCTTCACCACCCTGGTCACGAGTCTGATCAATCATGGGGACGAGATGACGTCAGTGCTACGTCAGTGGCGACAGACAGATGTGGAGCCTTACGGCTTCGAAAACCCCAGGCGAAGGGGTATTCTATTCACCAAACGTCTACAGTCTTTACAATTCATAACCAGTCAACCATACAGTAACTGACGGTGAGATTATTTCAAGACTAGATGCTCTTGAACGTGTCCGTGAACGTCATGACATTATGCACAGTCAATGTCACTTTTGGTAGAAGGTGAACCTTGTATAAAATACCAAAACGGGTCAGTAGCTGATTTAAGTGAATATTATAATATAAGTTCATGCCATTAAGAACACTCGCATTCTGAGAACCTATAACCTCAAAGTAAACCTTATGAAGTATGCAACATATGACTGAATACCCTCCTACCTCTAGGAGAAGCAGACGATAGACGTTACAGACAGAAGGTACTATTGCGATTGGCATCAGTGCGACCAGAAATCTTTTTTCCGATCGTGGGAGAGCTAAAAAAAGTTAAATCAGATAAGGAAAATATGTCAGGCTCGGAAGCCCATCATTTTCTGATTGCATGTCATAGATAAAACTTAAGATCCGAAAATCCTCTTTGCGGTGTAAAAAGGGAAACGGTGTTGGGACATAGAAAACATAACCGTCACGTCCGATATCAATTCACCAGGAATGATGAAAATCTGTAGTTTAACATGTAGAGGTGGGTCTGTGCACGACTCCAACTTAATAAAATCACTTTCAAGCGTGTAATGATTATATTCCCTTATACGTAGATATTAATCTAACACACGCATAGGTATAATCACATCGTAAATATTGCCACAGATATGACATTCCTTTACATCCACCTGACTTCACCACTAGTAGAGGAAGAAACGCTCACGTGTAAATAACGGCGGCCGTTTCAGGAACTCCAAAATTAAATGCAAGATTCGAAACGGAGGGCAGAGGTCGCCGATGCCTCGCCGGCGTTCGGAGACCGGGATACGCGATTCCAATCTAATAACGTCTCGTTTCTCCCGATAAATTAATTCTCGTCTGCCACCATCAGCCATTACGGAACATTGGGAGCAAACGGATCACTCTCTGAACGCGAGTCAGCTCCGACTCCTATAAACAGACTCGTTTTTCACGCGGACCTGTGGCCGCTGTGGCGTCCCGCAGCACCAGTTTGTGAATGTCGTACATGACTCAATTACGACTGGAGGGTATTTGCGGAGTCCTGTGACAACTGTGTGACTCTGACTTCCCCCTGAAGTCTCTCCAGCCTTCCCGGTGCGCTCCTATGAGTCACCGACGTCCTAATCTTGTATAAGCAGCGCCTTAATTCTAAATAACGGGCCGGCGGAGAGGATTAGCTTATCTCTTAAAACAGCACACCAAATATAACATTAGGACGTCATATTCGTTACCGGCGAACGGCGGTGTCTAATTTTGCCGTGACTTCCATCAGGGCTCGTCGGCTCAGCCTGCACCTGCGGCCCAGCTCTTTAATGTGGTGCTGGCGGCTATTAGAAACAAAACTGCCGCTGGGTCGGCCGGCTAGCTGGGGAAGCGACGCGGACAAATGAGTTGGAGGCGGAGTAATTTGAAAGCTGACATTGACAAACTCGCCCCATTTCAGAAATCGATTTTGCCAGGCAAATGGAGCATGCGCAATAAATTGTCATTCGATGCTGCCAAATTTCGAGTAATGTTCCCTCTACCGTCTTTCATCAACAACTCCGTACTTTCGCTTCGCCTGATTTCCGTTTCTCTGTGAAGAGATTTGCTCCAACTAAAGGAGGCGGCGGTTTAGTCAAGATCTGAGAGAGGATGTGTGGGTTCAATGGGATAACTTGAATAAAAAGCTACTGATAATATATAATTTTCAAGCAAGGTGTCAGGAATAAAATGTAACTTTATATTAAAATATTACAATTGTTCAGAATTGACTTAAACTGAGGATAGCATTCTTAAAATCCTGTGTGAGTGACAGGCCGAGATCATGGAAGGTGTGAGCCCGTGGTGACGTCACACGGATCCCCGCCCGAGTTAACATTGGTAGGTGCAGCGTGTTATCTTCTGGAGAGAAAATAACGTCAGGATGAGTTCGCCATACAGTTCAGCTGCTGTTACCGCATGGTTGGAATATCGGCGCCAGAGATTTCTCCCGTGAATTTCCGAACGAACGTTTGGAATGGTGGGAAGGAAGAGTACGTTAACTTATGTTATTATCAAATACATGTGTACTACAATGGTTCGAGAATATTCCTCGGCCGATTGTGAAACGGCCCAATAATGAACTTGAAAACGATCTGCATATATGTACCTATTACGTCTGTTAACATTATTAAAAAAACAACATGCACATTTTATGATTATAACATTTAGTATTGTGAAGGCGGGGATTGCACAATCAGCACCAAGGACAGAGTACACGTAACACTACACGGTTTCTCTCTTCCTTGCTTATAAATATACATGCTTCAAATCAGACTTGGGTACATCTGAGTATAAAATAAATGAATTCCCCCTTCTCGTGATGGTTTTTATGGATGCCTGCTGTGATGTTCATGTTAATGAGACCATCAATTCAGCACGCGTGGCTGGACACACAGGACCACTTGGTATGCAGCAGCGGTGCCTCTCATTGAAATCAGACAAATCAGACAGGACAAGCCTCCTGCGTTCCGAACGTTTGTCATAACTCATATTAACTTGTTACAGAAATGATGGATGAAGTATAGACCAAGGAGGAGGATTTTAGACTGCGTATCCAACATTCAGGAAAGGCGTACTGAATAATGCTTGAATTGTAACAAAAATATGGCGGCCATCTTTTACTCTGAGGGAACGACCATGAAATGCCACAAATGGAAAATAGTAAATTGCAATAAAACAATCAGTAAAAAATATTAAACAGGTACTAGGTATTTCCATGTCCAAGAATACTATTCTGATATAACATTTAAAACACTGCAAATAACTGGAAGCTGAAGCTGTCTATATATATATCAGTAATGCACGAATTTCCATCGATATTTTATTCATGCTGGTAAGCTATAAACGTTGTGTAGTATCTGTGAAAATGGTTCGACCACGGTCAGAGGATTACCAGTTATCGGCAAGATGCCTGGCCCGGAAGATTGCCGAGGTCCCGTCACTCATTCTCCTCACGTCAGTCTGTCGTCACGGCCCGCCTGCAGAACGGCGTGTGGAGAATCAGCGGAGCGGAGCGGAACGGGCTTTGGCCATGCCTCGAATCTGCGGTCATCAATACCGAATCGGTTCTGACATGCAGGACTCCTGTGGGCATCCGCTATCAAAGGTTTATGCGGTCAAAAGCATACTCAAATGAGGTCACGTTTTAGAGGACGTCCGGGTGAATATTGCGTCGCCCTGGGGCAGCATGCTATGTCTCGAGAACAAAAAGTAGGTTTAACTGTATCCTGTATAGACTCGCGTTTGAATATTACATGTCAAAAACCACATTCCACAAAGGGTACACATAGTTGACATTCCACGATTATCTCATGGTGATGTGGAGCCAGTGCAAAGGTAACGTAGCTCCTCCCGGCTGAAGAGCGCTCTTCTCGATACAGCTTCTTTATTGAACAAGACAACGCAATAAAAGTGTAACGTGTAAATGGAAGTAGGAATCAACGAGTCATCGGGGAAATAAAGCAATTGGAACATCAATAGACTCGCAAATAGCGGAGTGGAGGGGGGGGGTGATGTGACAAAAGTATCTCATATCACACATCCGCCGACAAGGATAATGAGGTGGGCGAATCGTCAGGTATGCCGCTGAGAGACGCAGTGTGGGTGAACCCAGAGGGAGGTTTGAAGATAAAACAAGTCTCATATGAGAAATATTACAACAGCAGGAGCTGCCAGGCGAGACAACGACACATCAAATCTCGTCCACATAACGGGTATCATTAGAGGGGTCGGATCATATATCGTAGAAACGTGGTTTGACAAATACCGACATGTTTTTATATGAAATTTGACGGTATTTTGTAATTGCAATGAGCAGTCGGGTTTATGACTGTTAGGGGGGTCATGGCCGCCGAACGTTTAATAATAACGTGTTTGATTTGACATTCGACAATGTGATTTTGATATCAGATCTTCCACTGAATAAACATGGCGATATTATATTAAAATCATTGCTGTATACACAACAATAAACATAAATGCTTTATATCTCGACGTTAACACACTATTTGTGATTTCAATAATTATCTTTGCATCGTAAAAGTTTACGCTGATTGCGAAGGAGAAGCGCCCCAAAGGAATCTCTTAATTACAGGTAAGTCATCAATTTAAGCACATTTTTATTGTTTGATATTTGATTTTGCACGTGATTATCACGTGCTAAAGAGGACTGGACCAACCAAGCAGCGTCTTAGTGCGATAGAAGGAAGTTTGCAATCTTTTGAAGCTCCTAACTTATGAAAGGAAATAATCGTAGCTGATTTGAGAAGAGGAATGACTTTGGCCGGTAGTGACGTAGCGGGCATGCGCAGGTGAAGTGCCGGTGTGGACAGCGCAGACGCATAAGAGGTGCATCCGATACGTAAGAATTGTTGACAAATGGCAACATCAAGTACAGTAGAAAACGAAATTTACTCTACTTCCAATGATATATATCATCTGTATTAAAAAATAGATTAATAAACTGTTACCTTTTGAAGTTGTTGTCCGATACACAGCTGTCTTGTTAGTTGATTGTCGCTTATTGTTTTAAAAGTTCAACATTGAAAAGCTTTCAGATGGCATCTGCTATCTTTCTTCAGCTTTCAAGTACAGGCTAGGGTCGTCAAGAGGCCTTACCTGAGAATTAAAGGCAGCACAGCTCAGTTGACTAGACTTAAATACGTAGTTGAACAATGCTCGACAATGGTTACTTGAAAATTATGACTTAGATATCAGAGGAGAGCTTTTTGTCCAATACGTTGAAGAGACAAACTGGTAAAATATTGATACTACTGATAGCTTCAATAACGGCAAACCAGTGAATATTTCAGCGCGCCTTTACAATACACCTTATCGTCGTTTTATTACGAAGGTCAGCAGAGTCAGTCTCGTGTATGAAATGGCAGCCTTCCTTGCCGTTTGATACTGAGTCGCTTGAGGGCAGTAGTGAGCAGACCAACTAGGCGTACAGGAAACAAGAGTTAGTCTGTCTCTTTTTTTCACGATGGAAAACATGTTCATGCAGTATGAGACTTCGAAATGATTGGCTTTTGGGGCCCATTATCTTGTTCTGTAACTGCAGGGACGTTTGTTCTTTACAAAAGAGTAACTGAAGATGGGGTTCATGGAGCATCATGATTTTTGTATGTATGTATCTAGCTCACACCGTCTGGCATATGCTTGCACACACTGTTGAATTTGAAGCAAATAATAAAATATTAAGTGCTACAGGACGACCACACATGATCTTGCCCCTCCCCTACAAAATCTGTAACTACATTGCGAAGTGCTTTTCTTTAAAATTCTCACAAAAGAAACCAAAAGCACAGAAACTATGTATACACGGCCTTTAAGAAGAAAGGTGCAAACGACATGTCCTGAATGTTGTTCGGAAGGAATTGAGGAAAATTTAGCTCAGAGTATTCGCTCAGAAATGACAAGAATCTTACCTCAGCTCGCTTCTTGCTCCAAGTTGCCTTAGTTTGTCACCAAAGTCCCAAACTGTGCGTCCATTTGTACACAGACTAATTTCATCATCTTTACATGAGAAACATGTCGCAATAAAGTAGAATATCATGCTATTTGGGTTCATTTTGAATACTCTCAGGCTATATGAAAAATGACGTCATAGCACACGCTGTGGAAAATTACAAAAGTTTACGTTGGCAATGAAATGCTTGTTGTTTTTCATTATTAAATACTATTAGCAATTTAGTATGGTTTCATTTATTGACAATAAAAAAGTTTTATAGTTTGGATCACAAAAATTGCAGTACTGAACCATGCCGTATGAGGCCCTCATTCTAGTCCTATCCCGTACGCGTGGTTCGGAATGACGTGCCAGTTTTACTAGTTTCTGTTCCAGCTGACACTGATGTAAACATGGCCGTTATTGATGAAAACTAACTACGAAATTGCAGCAAGGTACATCTTATTATTCTAATTTATTCTGAATACTGTCTTTACATTTTAGTACTTTGAAGCTTAGAAACTACAAATTACGTAGGCGGCCCTTAACATGAAGTAAACCGTTAACATCAGAGTTAATTTCAAAGTTACATTACAGCACTGTCATATAACAAGTTTCATTACTGAACACAGATACAGTTTTCAACCTTATATACAAATATTAACATTATCATAGTTAGATCTCAATCTAAAATACCAGTACACTTGCCTACAATTATCATATCGGTGTTCACTGAAACATTCTATACTAAGTGTTGATACACATATATCAAAATAAGAGAATTCCTTGCTTATTGACATTAGCAGTCGACCATAGGATAATCTTTGACACAATATGAAAGTGTACTCTCAATAAATCTTCCGGTCCTGCACATAAACTTGGAGACTTCTTATGAGTTATAAGTTTCTGAGACTCTACCACGACGAGAAGGTAGCCAAGAGAAATGACTTACATCATTTGTTGTTAACATATAACGGTTACGGTTACGTGTAAGATAAAGCTTTGGCTGCACACCAGAAAAAACGTATATTGTTAAATTGATTATTGTACACTGGAATAAACAGGTGTCCTTTAAATTTACACATAATGAAAAGTAAACCTACTAGTATTCTTGAATGGCGTGCCACTTGTTCTGGTGTTTACATTAACGTTAACATTGACGTTGGTTTGTGCATTTGTCCTGTTCGACATGCTGTCTCCTAGATAGATTTGACGCAGTTCCCGATCGTACCTCGCCTTCTCCACGGGGTCGGACAGGGTCTGATGAGCCTCTCCGATCGCCTTGAACTTCTTTTCCATTGCGATTTTCTCGTCTTCGCTCGCCCCCGCGTGCTTGTCAGGATGACACTTCAGCGCCAGCTTACGGTACGCCTTCTTGATCTCTTCAGTCGTGGCGAAGCGCTCCACCCCGAGGATTTTGTAAAAGTCCGTCTGCATACTCATCTTGTGCTCCCGTCTGGCTTCACGGAGAAGTTTCTCGTTCTCAGGTGTCGGGTTCAGCTTGTAGAGGGTCTCAAAGTCGCGGATGGCTTCTTCAAAACACTCGGTCTCCATGTAGCATGTGGCCCGACGAGAGATGGCTTTAATGTACGATGGGTCCAGCTCGATGGCTTGTGTGCAGTCCCGAATGGCGTCATTCAGTCGGCCCAGCTTGACACAAACGGCGGCTCTGTTGTTGTAGAGTTTGGCGTTGGTCAGCTTGTTCTCAGGGTCAATTGTGAGTGCCTCTGTGTACAAGTCGTAGGCCTTCTGGTACTCTCCAGACTTGAAGGCGACATTCCCTTCTTCTTTCTTGGATGCTAGCTGACAAGACATCTCCAGAAACGCCAATGTTCTTTTATGGTCAGGCTCCAAGTCTAGAACTCCGTTAAACATCGCCTGAGAGCCATCTTCATCCCCACTGTAGTGGAGACAGAGTCCGCGAATATACAAGGCGTCTGCGGTCTTGTCGACTTTCAGCACTTCTTCCACAATTGTAAGCGCATCGGCGTATTTCTTTTGTCCGATAAGTAGTTCTGCCTTCATGACCTTGTACTTGGTACACAAAGGTACCGTCTTCGTCATTTTGTCCACGTAGAATACAAGATGTCGCGAGGCCCCCTTATGAAGGTCTCTTTCCACCACTAGTTGGAATTGAGAAATCTCCCTGGCGGATTTTAGCGCTTTTGAAAGTTCCTCGTCCCCACCTTTCTGCTCCAGGGCTGCCGTGTACGCCTTCACCGCCTCAGCGGGGCGACCGAGGGCCAGAAGACACTCGGCCTGCCGCTGGTATCCTGTGACGAACTTGCCGTCCACTTCAGTCGCCTGCCTAGCTTCGACCAGCGCGTCGGCATACAGTCCCATTGCTATGTAACACTCACACCGACCGGAGTAGAAACTGGCGAACGTTGGGCACAGCTCTACGGCGGTATTGAAGTGATTTAGAGCCTTATGATGCTGTCCACAATTGATAAGTGTGTTACCTAGTTTAGCAGCCTCCATGGCCTTCCTGTGGTTGTTCAGAGTCGTTAGTCTCGTCGACCGAGGCGTCTGCGGTGTCCCGGCGGCACGCTGCGACGACTCGAACCGAAGTCGTTTCCCTGAGTGGTCCGACGACACGTTCCGGGACGCCGACGACCAGGCCTTGCTGTTAGTCAGCTTCTGGTGACCACCGACTCCGTCGTCTGATCTTCTCTTTGTAGGCCTTTTAATCTTGACTTTTAATCTTTCTGCATTCTCCTTGTCGTCCGCTAGCTCCGTGGTGGTTGACATTTTGGCACTGTCACTCGGCACTGTTTAGTCTGGTCTTCTCCCCACAACGTCAAAGTCTTCATAGACGAAAGACAGTTCAGTTTTCAAACTAAGTCAAACCCTAACCGTCTTTTTGGCAGTGTACTCTCTCATTCGCTCGCCTGGCGTTTTGAACATAAACAGTGCATAACCGTCTTTTTTGTCCGTGATCAGTGTACTCTCTCATTCGCTCGCCTGCGTTTTAAACATAAACAGTGCATACATTTCGGGACAGTTGCCAGGGAGACGATCAGGTCGGTTAGAGCCCGGGGCACATTATTCTAAACTCCCAGACAGAGCGGACGGACCGCTTTGTTCTCGGGACTTTATGTAGGCCGAAGGTCACAGGTGGCATGTATTAGCACACTACTAGTCTGCATGTCTCGAATTTTCAATGAGGTCGTGAATACAGTTGAACAGAAGCCCCTTTTAAAAGAAAAATGTGTCAAGCAGAATACTGGTACTACATACTACAACATAATTAATCCATGCATGAAGAGATGCCATCACTGTCTTCACTCTGAAATAAATACGAAAATGATATTAGATCTAGATGCCCCTGCAGACATACACGAGAAACGTTTAGTAATGTTTGTCTCAATGTGTCTTGTATCCTTACATTCTGTTTCTTACTTAAACCAAGATGCTTTAATATTCATATTTGTCTAAAGACCCTCTTTGACCTCGCACTCCTGCACACAGTAACATAATTGTCAGGGGCGTGACGACACACCTGGTAGTCACCATATATGGTCATGCTAGTTTTAAGCAGGTAACCGTAGGTCGTCAGTGACATCATTACCGAGGACAACGTGCTATGTTGTTCTAAGTTGACTATAAAAAGAACACAACTGGATTCATGGTACATTTGTGTCTTAAAATCTACACCTTCTTTGACGTTTCCATATATTGGGATTAGTGTATAAGAAAGCATGTAGCTTAACGGTATATAACCATACCTTTAAACGAAAGGGATGTACTAGTATCTGTGTCAGATGACTTGGGGCTCTGGAAGAGGTTTGATACTGGGCTATTCGTGGGAGATGAGTGTTCTTGTCTTTTGACGATCGATACAAATTACATCGATTGTATGTTGTCCTGTCAAACATTTCGTTCTACCTCCTAATGCCAAGCTAGTTCTAGTGGAACAATACCATTCTTAACCGACTTTCGAAAAGTTTTCTCTTGTACGCTTACCGTTTATATATAAATAAACTGATAAACCTTATTGTCTATAAATATATGTAAATCAGTGTCGCGATCCCCACCCCATGTAAAATTTGTTTCGGTAAATGTTCAAAGTACATGTTTTCTCAAAACCGATTCTGGTATCTGTTAATTAAGGGTCTTTAATTTGTACAGCAACCCCCCTGGTAGCCCTCTTGAAATAAGGCCACGAGCAATGCTTGTTGCGTCTAAGCTGGCTAATGGTTTGGAATAATGTGCTTTCGTCCAACCTAGTCGTCGCCTTGGTAACAGGGGCGTGTTCGTGTCGGGTTCCTGACCAAAAAAGGAGAAAAGTTTATTCGAGGGCTCGTGCACACGTCACAGTGTCAACGGTTGGGGATAGGCCGACGCGTTTAAATCTCGGGGGCCGCTTCGGTGCAGCATATGTCCACACACACGGACAAGAGACCGCACGATACAACAAGGAGCCTAGAAAACTACTCAATATGCCTATCGTTACCGAGCTATCCCACAGTATGGAGAACATCAACACTCCCAGGAGGTCACGGAAGAGACCGTCGGAGTCGGATGATTCGACTCCTGTCACAAAAACGACGCTGAGCCACCGGCCCTGGTCGTCCGCCACGAAAGCGTCTCCGAGCTGCCCAGAGAAGCGACTTCGGGTGGACTCGCCGCTGCGCCCGACCCGAGCCAACACAGCGGAGACACCCCGGTCAACCAGGAGCTCAAGCCTCGTCAACCAGCAGCGCAAGGCTGCGGAGGCGGCTAAACTCGGAAACACGCTTCTGAACTGTCGCCAATACAAGAACGCCGCCAAGCAGTTCAGCGCAGCCCTGAAACTATGCCCAACGTTTCCCGGTTACTTCTCCCGTCGGTGCCAATGTTACTTCGGAATGGGGCAGTTTGCCAAGGCACTGGCAGACGCCAAGAGTTCGACAGAGGTTGACGCCAAGTTCATCACAGGCTACAAGCAACAAGCCGAGTGTCTTCTGGCCATGGGACGCCCAGGAGAAGCCGTGAAAATACTGACGGTGGCCGCCGGACTAAAACCCAGAGACAGCGAAGTCTCTAACGCGCTGCAGTCCGCCAAGGAAATCGTGAAACTTCAGCGTCTGGCAGAGCGAGACCTTCAAACGGGAGCAGCTCATGTGGACAAACTGCTGAACTTGGCTCCCTTGTGTATCAAGTACAAGATCGTGAAGGCAGAAATCTGCATCCAGCAGAAAAACTACGCCGGTGCACAAGCCGTTATTGAAGAGGTTTTAGAAGTTGAGGAGACCGCAGACGCCCTGTACATTTACGGACTTTGTCTACACTACAATGGCGACGAGCAGGGCTCATACAGCAAGTTTGACAGGGCTCTGAAACTAGAAAAACATCACTCAAGAACACTAGCATTTCTGGAGACGTCCTGTCAACTAGCGGCCAGGAAGGAAGAAGGGAATGTCGCCTTCAAGTCTGGAGAGTACCAGAAGGCCTACGACTTGTACACAGAGGCACTCACCATTGACCCTGAGAACAAGCTGACCAACGCCAAACTCTACAACAACAGAGCCGCCGTTTGTGTCAAGCTGGGCCGACTGAATGACGCCATTCGGGACTGCACACAAGCCATCGAGCTGGACCCATCGTACATTAAAGCCATCTCTCGTCGGGCCACATGCTACATGGAGACCGAGTGTTTTGAAGAAGCCATCCGCGACTTTGAGACCCTCTACAAGCTGAACCCGACACCTGAGAACGAGAAACTTCTCGGCGAAGCCAGACAAAAGCAGAAACTGAACGTGCAATCGGACTTTTACCAAGTTCTCGGAGTAGAGCGCTTCGCGACGGCCGACGAGATCAAGAAGGCGTACCGTAAGTTGGCGCTGAAGTGTCATCCTGACAAGCACGTGGGGGCGAGCGAAGACGAGAAAATCGCCACGGAGAAGAAATTCAAGGCGATCGGAGAGGCGCACAAGACCCTGTCCGACCCTGTAGAGAGGGCGCAGTACGATCGGGAACTCAGACAGAAGGAACTTAGAGAAACTACTATCAATGTAAACGTCAATGTTAATGTTAACGTCAATGTTAACGTTAATGTAAGCGGCCAAACAAGGAGCTCACCTTACAAAAGCCGGTTTACTTTTCACTATGTGTAATATAGCGCACAAACATGTGTCCAAGTTGTATAAATCTTCTACAGTTTTGATACTGTTGGTGCAATTGTTGCATTTTATTGGTGCTTCTCATCTCCATTGTGAGTACAATAAATCAACATTTTGAAGACTATAACCAGTATCTGTCTTTCATTTAGTTATTGGTATTGCTTATATACAGTGTGGTATGCCATAAATCGAAAATTTGTCAACACGACAAACGTACAGGGACTTTTAAAAACTTTTATACAGCTACGTATACAAAGACACTGATGTACACAAAATCAGCCTACCTACAAAGTATATGTGGGCTTTAGAACGTGAGTCACTACAGCATCTACGATCTAACTGCTAATAAGAGAAATGAAAATATGGATACATTTAGCAGACTCTTCAGTTTGCTTCAGACAAGCATATTCTGATTTTGCTCGATGATGTAAAGCACTTCACACAGGGGTATCAGTTGTTCCTACTGGACTGAGGTTACTTCTAAACAAAAGGGTTCAGGTCTCCAGTAACACCTTTTAACGAGAGAATGTTGCGGGCAAAACTCGTTACGACGAACTTCTAAAGATATACCACAATACCTATAAAACAAATATATAAATATCCTATAGATAAATTCAATTATATTCCCAGGGAAGATAACAAATACAGTGCTCTAATAGGGGAATACATCACAGAATGTTAGAGACTACATGTTAGACAATACTTAAACCTTTATGGTTGCCGCATACATATATTCTGTACGTAGTTTGCCGCATACATATACTAGTATTCTGTACGTAGGATGACGTTATTCATACATGTCTTTAGTTTTGTTAGATTTTAAGTTGTAGAAGACCATACAAAAGTCCCTGTACTTTTGTTGAGTGGATAAAGACTGTGTAAAAAGAATGGGAGATGGGGTGTCGAATCCACCTACACGGACGGACGTCACAGCAGTGTAGATTTAGTGCGTGGGAAGCGCTGGGTGTGGAGATGTGACATGTCTCTGCCCTGATATGAGTCATATTCAGTAACGTTAAGATATTTATACACTCGTCCAAATGCCAGGCACCACGTGTAGTGTGTAGTTGGCACAGTGTTTAGTCATCAGACACTGTCAGGAATTACATGGCCTTCAGCCATTCAACCCCACTCATGGAAAGTGTATCCATTATATTCTTCCTGGGACTATTTCTACATTCCCCGTGATCTTGATTGATATTCTACATGTCACGTTATATACATATTTCATCAACATATCTAATTATGTTCGTCAGGTGACATACTATAGATACAGGTAGATAGATGTATAAAAAGATAAATGTTTAGATTATAAACAGGGTGAACTGGGAACTAGTTTGGGGTGGACATACAGATCGACAGAGACAGCAAGGAGAGGGAGAGAGACAAGAAAAGAGGAGAGAGGCTGACATTGAGATATTAAAGAGACAGAAAAAGAAAGAAGGAAGAAAATTATTTTGTTTTGTGTTGTTCGTTTCATCAGCCTGAATATGCATGCCCATAATTGGAGGTTACTACTACCTACATATTTTAGTATCAAGGTCGTGCGCCAAAATAGTATTCTAATTGGAGGAAACAGTTTATCACACGTGACCACACCTTCAGTGCATCGTAAATGAGCATTGACCATATATGGCTAGGTCGCCATATTGATTTTCCATATTTGGTAATGAGTGGGGTCAGAGTTGACGTCATGGTGACCGAGCTATCAACTGCTCAATGTTAAGGATTTAGAACTTTTGTTATAATTCCTTTCATGTTTTCCTATAATCATCTATAGATACTTTGATTGGGGTCGAAGTTTATTTCATTGACTCACAGAAATCAAGCCAAAGCTACCAAATAAGTCTATAATGTATTGGACCTGCCCTGGGGCTGTGAGCCAACACAATTGTTACCTGGGTAATTATACCGACCTCTGCGTCTTGTTTACGTTCAAAAGGGCAGCCACACCAATGACGTTTACTCTCAAGCGCGTCACTGGTAATTATTTTGGGTGGGCCAACGGCTTTAAATTGCTGGCGTCCTGTCGTGGTGAAGCATTCGCTCTTCGAGCAAGAAAGAAGAAGCTACAACTTACAAGAACGATATACGAGAGAACTGCCAAAATGCCGACCATCATTGAATTACCAGACGACAAGGAGAACATGGACACCAACGAGTGCACGACCTCTGCCGAGTCGCTAAAGAGGACTTCTGAATCTGAGGAGACACCGACTCCTGTAGGCCAGACGACGGGCCACCGGCCGTGGTCGTCGGCTTCCGTCCTGTCTACGGGCCGCCCTGGGAAGCGTCCTCGGGTCAACTCACCCAACCGCTCCGCCAACACAGCAGAGACGCCCCGGACGACCAGGGCGACGACCCTCATCACCCGGCGGAGAGCCACAACAGCTGCAAATATCGGTACAAATTTCCTCAACCGCCATCGCTACGAGGAAGCCCTAGAGAAATTCAACGAAGCCATAGAACTTTGCTCAACGTCTCCAAGCTACTACAGCTGCCGGTGCCAATGTTACCTGGGAATGGGCCTGTTCTCCGAGGCGCTGGCGGACGCAAAGCAGTCGACAGAACTGGACAGCAAGTTCGTCACAGGGTACCAGCGGCAGGCCGAGTGTCTCGTCGCCCTCGGTCGCCCCACAGAAGCCATCAAGGCCTACACGGTCGCCCTCGAACTCAACCCCGAAGACAACAAAATCTCGGAGGCCCTAAAATCCGCCAAGGACCTTTCGCAACTCCAGACTCTGGTGGAAAGGGACCTTCCTAAGGGGGCCTCGCGTCATGTAGTGTTCTACGTGGACAAAATGATGAAGATTGCACCCTTGTGTTCCAAGTACAAGGTCATGAAGGCTGACATCCTGGCTCAACAGAAAAACTACGCCGATGCACAGGCCATTGTCGAGGAAGTCTTGGAAGTTGGCGAAACCGCAGACGCGTTGTATGTTCAGGGACTTTGCCTCCACTACAGCGGTGACGAACAGGGCTCTCAGGCAAGGTTTGAAAGGGCTCTGCAGTTGGAACCCGACCACAAAAGAACACTGGCGTTTCAGAAGATGTACTCAGAGCTGGCGGCCAGGAAGGAAGAAGGGAATGTCGCCTTCAAGTCTGGAGAGTACCAGAAGGCCTACGACTTGTACACAGAGGCACTCACAATTGACCCTGAGAACAAGCTGACCAACGCCAAACTCTACAACAACAGAGCCGCCGTTTGTGTCAAGCTGGGCCGACTGAATGACGCCATTCGGGACTGCACACAAGCCATCGAGCTGGACCCATCGTACATTAAAGCCATCTCTCGTCGGGCCACATGCTACATGGAGACCGAGTGCTTTGAAGAAGCCATCCGCGACTTTGAGACCCTATGCAAGCTGAACCCGACACCTGAGAACGAGAAACTTCTGCGTGAAGCCAGACGGGAGCACAAGTTGAGTATGCAGACGGACTTTTACAAAATCCTCGGGGTGGAGCGCTTCGCCACGACTGAAGAGATCAAGAAGGCGTACCGTAAGTTGGCGCTGAAGTGTCATCCCGACAAGCAAGTAGGGGCGACTGATGACGTTAAAATCGCCATGGAGAAGAAGTTCAAGGCGATCGGAGAAGCACACCAGACCCTGACCGACCCTGTGGAGAAGGCGGAGTACGATCGAGAACTCAGACTGGAAGCATTCAGAGACTTTGTGTCAGATGAGACCGACATAAATGTAAACGTAGACGTGAATGTCAACGTCAACGTAAATGTTACAGCAAATAACACTCCATACAAAAGCAGGTTTACATTTCACTTTGTGTAACTTCATTAGCTTAACATGAAACATGTAATTTCTCAATGGAAAAAAAGCCGTGTTGCTTCTCTAGTACTTATAATCTCAGTGGTATGTAGGTTGCAGGCGACCTACAAGTTTTTCAATCATTCCTGCCAATACCCTGTGTCAAAGTTAACCAATAAATGATGATCATGAAATTGCATAGTCTATGTTGTTTCTTTTCGGAGTATAGACAAAGGTGGAAAGTTAAAAAGACCCGTAGTTATAAGTGCCACTATGTTGAGCTCGGACTATGTAACGACTTGCTCTCCTCAGTTACCTTTACAATCTAATAGTTAGTAATACCAGACAGTACATGTAATACGATTCACTATAACGTTAGATTCTACAAATAAAGAAAGGCGTTTTCACAAACACAGCGTCTCGACACCACGTTCAACCCAGCAACATAATTCAGGAAAAGATATTCTATTTGATTTTGTAGTAATATAGCGTCACCTATCAGAGAAGATAGAAACTGCATATGTACATGTATATGTCTTGTATTCCCATACCGTTCAGACTTGTCAAATGTAAGCCCTAACACATCGGAGGAGTAATGAAATAGAACGGCTGCGCTACAGGCATTAGTAGGAATTGTTACCATCTGAGGTAAAAATAAGTTGGATTAACTCAGTGCCGTCGGTGCAGTTTATCAACAAGTGCACTAACGCACATTTATCGTACAGCATGCTAGCAATATTAACGTATGATTCTGTTATCAGCTATTTCACCTGCGGTGCCACTAATATGAAACAAAAGGAATTCAGATAGCGAATTCGCTCAATAAGGCAACGTTATCAGAGTACAACATAGCGTCTGAAGATAATTTTGCAAGTTGAAGGTTAGACATCCAGGAAATAAGATACGCCAAAAGCAGTTACTCAAGCAACTGGATATGATTTTGGAAACGGTCAGTCGTTTCAGGTAGCATCCACTACGCAGTGACACTAGAGACCTTGTGCAGAAATGCAGATTTCTAAGCAAGAACTATGTATTTATTGATATGCATATAAGTGAAGACATGTTTTTGGAAGTCCAAAAGGAAACAAAAGTTAGCCCTCTAAACTGCGCGCCGCTCTTGACCCATCATGCCAAGAGGGATAACTTTTGTTTCAAAAACCATGGAGTCAAATAGATCCCATGCAAAAACGTTCAAACATGTCTTTCCTTATTTGCATATCTATCAATAGTTCTTGCTTATATATAAACCTGCCTTTCTGCACAAGTTCTCTTGTATCACTGACGAAAGGTAGTGGATGCTACCTGAAACGTCTGACCGTTTCCGAAATCATATCCCGTTGCTTGAGCAACTTTTTTTGGATGAATTTTACCGATTATTTGGCTGCGGGTATGCTGGTCTGAATATTTTCGGCGTATTCTGCATCCTCCGGCAGGGAACGGTTGTATTTCGGGTGGAAGTCGGCAGGAGGCACCATCTGCGTACGTCGTAGGAAAAGCGCCGAAGTGCGCCATCGATCTGTTGGAAAGACAAGACAAAGACTATGTAGCGCTGCAGTTATTACCCCTATGTGTGTGCATGTGTCTGTCTGTGTTTCCGCATTTTTTTGGTCAGCATAACATTAAGAATGCCTTTATGGATTATGACGATTTTGGGTATGTGTACAGTGTAGGCCATAGGAACACAAAGCTCAAAGTCCCTAGCAGCCTGTTCTGGAACTGCAGTGGAGTTTCCGAAAAAATGTTTCAAAGGTCCACGTATATTCATTATTTTTTTGCATGTAGCTAGCTTAAACAAAAATGTGCCCAATCAAATTATTCAAATACGGACCTGATTCGCATAATAAACGAGGAAATTCTGTAATTCTTACGAAACGAAAAATACGATTATTGTCATCTTCAAAAACAGCCCACATCTTGCGAACAACAGTTTCATAGCGAGCAAACCAAAAACGCGCGGCGGAACCAAACAAACGTGCTTCAGCGGCTTCCGTTGGCATGGCGACCGTGATGAGTGGTGTCCGTTGGCATGGTAACGGTTGTTGAGGAGCGGGTTGCAGGTGCGGCGGCGGACGGGGCCTTATTTGCTGACGTCCTGTCCGCCATTGTGCACGTAATTGGTCCCATCATCTTAGCGGTTGGATAGAATGTCGGGCAGGAGAATTAGCGCTAATTGGTCACACGAGCAGGGAGGAAGGGACCACAAATAGGAGAAAAGACATAAACAACTGGGCAAATAAGGTCCAAAAAATGGGAACAAAGGGGAAGAGACTTTAGAGCGAGGAACATCCTGTATATGGCACTGATCGTGATCGCATTTCTAACAGGCGCATTCACATAGATTGTGAATTTTGCGAAAAGAGACATGACCTCTTCGTTATCAGACTGTAAATGATAGAAAGGAAACGGAACTTCTTATGTTTTTAATTTCGGACCAGGGCAAGTAGATGGATATGATTACACGTTTGTCAGAATATCCTTTGCATGGCACAAAAATACGCATTCAGCAGGTTGCAGCGATAATGCAAAAGGTGATAATTAAAGTCATCAAAACGTCATAATATGCAAAACCCCGTTGTAAATATCACGCAATTTCGCATCCAACGTCTAGTAACGTTACATGTTACAATTTGCACATTTTTAGTAATCATCAATTCAGACGTTTTCCTAAAAAAAAAGGTAGGTTTGCCTGAAAAAAAAAAACAGTTCATCGATTTTCGACCCTAAAAATCACTATTCTGTACATTTCAATGAATACAAGTCTCTGTCCGCTGCAACATGACTTAGCTGCTTGGTACCCGCTCCCTCTTTACTGTATCCCCCAAGTGCAACAAACCCACGCGAGATGTTCGTGAATGTGCGAGAACAACATCCCGTCTTTGGCCACGCATATCCAACACTTCGAATTCAATCGCTGAATCAATACCAGCGGACTGAATGGCGCTCTTGCATAGCCACTCACTAATTAAAGACCTTGGGAGTGATTTCACGCATTCCAAGTACCCGCTGTTAGAGGAATATGTTCATGTAGACTAGAAACAAGGGATATTGAAGCTGAAGGCTTAATCAAGAGATTGTTTTGATCTGTCATCATTACACTAATTACCGACGTCGTTTTTAGAAAATATCGCTTTACATTTCAGATGGACACGCGAATAGTAATGTTACCAAAATTATACTTAAAGGTAGATGAAATTTGTCTTACTATCCGTCTATAGTAACACGTTGCTTAGTTAGTACATTTGAAATATTGCTTAACAATCATATGCCATGAACGAGTATTCCATATTTTTCCTCATTAGAACATCAGAGAAATGATTATGATTACCTTAGTAGCTGACCCTGACACTTTCTCTGAAACATGCAATATGAGAGTGGTTGTTCTCTAGTTTCGTACACAGAGATCTGTAACCTTCTCCCGTGCAACATCTCCAGTCATCGGCCCAACCTGCGATATGGATGGATGAACAGTTTATTGACAATTTGATATGCCATAGCGAAGATTGAATCTCAACAAGCTTTATAAAGATTAAAGGATAAACAATGCATACCAACCGTCCTCATATTACACAGGATTTATACGCTTTGCCCAATTATTTCGATTAATAAACAAAACCACTAAAAGACGCACCTTGATATTGTGAATGTTCTGTACTAAAATAACTGACAAACATGTATGACAGATATAGATGAGTTTCAAATACCACGAAATGAATATTTGGGCAAGGATAAACACGCGGGTAGAAACATAATTAGATTCTGCAGATACCAGACTATTAGAATAGAAGCCAACATATGAATGACAGGCAATCTGTTAATCGTCGATTAATGGTAATAATAGAACGTCGCATGACCAGACGTTAAAGCTGCTGGTACACTTTAGTACTTTTATACGAGGAGACTCCTGTCTACTGAAGTTATTACATTCTCCTGGGAAAGCAGATATAATTTCGCCTAGTTCTATTCCTAGCAGTCTTGTATTTCTGTGTTTGAAAAGCGGGACAGTATAATGAATTCTGAATGTCTGCCCGTGACGCCTCTCCTTGTAACAGCCAATCAGCGACGTTCCCCGCCGCCACCTCCATCTGATGGCAACCCACCACCACGGACAGCGTCCCACAGGGAGGGCTGCGCGCAGAAAAGAACAGCCTGATTTCCAATTCATGCTGTTATTTGAATTGATGAGTCTCCGAGCGCCAGGGTAATTTAGTAACATCAGAGAGAGATTGAGGCCCTGCCCGCCACCCGTATACTCCCAGGTCTCCGGCACTTTTGATTGCCAGACGTGGCCGGAACACTCGCGCGAGACATCATTCTCCGAACCGGCCTCCAAACAACCCCGGCTGCCTCTGACATCGCCAGGAGTCGGGACCTCTCGTATTTCTCCAACACCATCTCTCTGTAAGTAGTAGCAACTGTGTGTCTTTGTAGGTGTTACATAGAAGGGAGGGGAGACTTACGCTGCTCAGGACCGTTATATGCAGTGTCACAGAGCAGGGACGCCCGTGTCTGTTGTTACATGCGCCTCACGTTCTAGACTATGTGGTGATGGATCACCCGAACTTAATGGTTCTACCACCGTCTTTTTAAAGACCATCCATCTTTTCTCTGCGTGGCTTTTCTCCAGCAGGTGCCCGGGGACATACAGGTAGCGGTTGGCGGTGGGCGTCTCTCCCACAAAGATGTTGTTGTCGAATTTTTTTGTGACCTGCCCCTGGCGGTTTTTCTCTAGCCGTTCGTTTCTCGTGTGGTGCATTTGGGAAATCATGGTCGGGCTCCCGGTGATTTCTGTTGGGGACAGGGTTCGTATTACTGCGCTCCGAAATGATACGTTTTCCGCTCAGCCGAAGTCAGGTGGATCGACGCGTAATTAAGGTCATGTCGTTGGGAACCCTCATCAACATTTCAGTCTCTCGTCAATGTTAACCTTTTCCAGACTTATGGAGTAATTAATGCCGATGATGCACCCACATCTATTATTGATATTCTTTCCATTATGTACTTTATGAAGGTTCTAGGCTGCGGTGGCGTAATTATAATGATTTCTCCAAATTTTGTGTTGATCTGATCTGCATAGATTAGTGTTGTTTATATTTTGGATGAGCCTATTCTGTCGTATTCTGCAATATGAAGCGTAATCCGCTATATCGTATTCCACAGACACAGTTATGAATATTTCACACACACGCTTTGGGAATATTCGTTAATAACTGATACACTTACTTCCATGCCTTAACTTAGTTTTAGTTCCAAAAATAAAAGCCGTTTGTTTCATCTTGGCCATAGTTTTTAAAAAGTTTGATGACTGAATATAGAATTAGTTAACGTAAAATCTAAAGTCTATTACCTCTTTCTTGTATTAAAACTGTAAAATATGTATTTTGAAATATTCTGGGGGAATGTTGATGTTTAAAGCATTTACAATTAATATTCAAAGAAAAATCAGATCTACTACTGGATAAATAACGTAGATAACTTCCGGACGTTATCTCCGTTATTTGTCCAGTAGTAGAGTTTGATTCTTCTTTGAATTTTATTTCGCTGGATGTCTAACCTTCATCAACGCATTTACAATTAAGATTATGTCTCAAACCTCCAAATGTCACAATATTTACCGTGTAACGGTTAAGCAGTAATGACGGTTAAGAGGGAGAAGGGGTCACGAGGCCACCTCATTTGCCCATTTTCCTCCATGCATACGTGTACATCATTCAGAGAGCATATCCCATGACTACAATTTAAGTTCTCAAGTAGCTCAGCCCAAAGCTTCGTTCCAAGATTCTGGTTTGACGTCCACACTGAAACATTTTACTGCGTTAGGATTAGGTTGTATAGTTGAAATCAAGTCGTGTATAAAATTCTTTATAGAGCCGTGTTTCATATGTAAGGCGAATGAACCTGAAAATACGGGCTTTTACGGGCCTACTACAGTGGGAATATACAGTCTCTAAGGGTAATGTAATGTATGGCTGATGTTATCCTTTTAGAAGGCCTATATATTTGAAGCAGTGTAATATTATGGCAGACATAAATAAACCTTTATGTTTTTCTATTTCATGCTAGGGAGCCGAAAAAGAGACTATTGTCTGATACCGCGCATATTGGATCATCATAGCTGATATCATTATCTTAGATTACATATGTTTTACTATTATTGTGCATGGAGCTAAACGGATTAAATGCATTCCTTATGAATATTCCTGGTCGGCCAATAATCAGAAAAGATTTGTTTTTCCGTAACGACTAACTGCTGGGACATGTGAGAACTTATCGCAATTCCGATTTCTTATTAGATTTTCCTTCAGTATACATTATAGGGGCCAACCGACCTTATTTGTTGTGGCCCGGGAGAAAATCGATCGTCAGGGTAAAATCATCCATCATCAGCAAGCCGACAAATAGCCGCTTTTCGCTGCCGATCGAAAATTTCTAGCGACGTACGTCTGAAATGAAACTTTCCTTGACGACGTTCGCGCGTTTTTTTTTAATTTCTCCTTCTCTCCTCAATTTTCCAGCGCGGAGGGAACGGCGCTGATTTTCTATTAATGCTTAATAAACGAGACGTCCTGGGCATCCAGGAGTGAAATAATCCCGTGGCCCTGTCCCCGCGCGCCTTGCTTACAGTAATCCCGCAGACACGCGCCGAAGACAATAGCGGCCATCCCGGCTGCCCCCAGCCTGCACGTTCCCACGAGCTCCATCCATCCCGGTCCGTCTAATCTCCTTCTGGGACTACTCTACATCGTCTGGCGGTATTACGGCGACATTATTACGCAAACTTTATCATCAGGCATCGCCGGAGAGTGGAATATTATCCACGGTGCCGAGGGCACAGGTGTACCGTAGCAGACAGATCGTGCCAAATCCTGCCGAAGCCGATATATTCCTCCAGATCCACCTTCACGGCAGTGATAGTGGCGATACGGGCTCCACAGTCTTTGTGCTTGGAAACAGTGCGTGGGAGATTGGAGCGGGTCATCTCTTGTGAATCCGATGACAGGATCATCAGGATAAGCCTGGCTTGGAAAAAAGTTTATTGCATCGCGCAACGTATGCGTGGTGAATAAGGTTGCCAGCATGTTGGAAACGGGACCGTTTTCTTTTCAAAATGTTATTATGGCAATACTACTACTATTCTTGAATAGTTGAGGGAAACGTTTCAAATGTCATGATGATATTACTGGCATAATTTTAGATTAAACAAAAGCTAATTATTTCTTTCCGTCCATATGTTATACACATATGTTGTTTACTGTTATGTTTTGAAAATGAAACTGTCTGCTTTTCAAACGTCTACTTCCTGTGGTATTTGTGCTCTTAGACTGTGCAGTTTCGTCTGTTTGTGAGCCGCCAGTACACGTCAGCTGCAGGTTGTATAACATCATTGAAAATTCATAGTCGGGGACGGAGGGACTCGCAACGTTTATTTGATTCCAGGACCCAATTGGTCGGAATGATTACATCGAAAGTCGTGTCTCTGTTTCTCGCTCCGAAAATATTCATCACCTCACGACTGGAAATTCAGGATATTTGACTGTTCCTCAAAGGCAGGGTGATGATGACTATGGAAGGGTTTGAGATGTTTACGTCTAGCTGGTGACATGCTATGAGATCTGAGGACAGGACAAAGGGCAATGTCCCACTAAGCATTACGTTTACTGCTGCTTCCCCCTCCAGTCATCAACGCCCATGCCACTCAGGAAGTCAGCGTTCGGGGACCAACAACAGATAGATTAATCTTACTGTCCTAACAGGTACAGGCGGTATTGTAGGGAAACTGTCTGAGAAGAAAATGTTTTGGTTTTGTTCTTGTTTTGAATCCACGCTGTGTTGTTGTGTTTTTCTGCTCGCATTTGCATTGCACCTGTAATGCAGGTTTATTGCCCCTCACTGATCACGCATTAGATTCATTATTTAGTAATGCTGAAGGCACCCGTGTACTATTCGCCATAATATTCTCTGTCTGGCGTCTCTCTCACACACACGTCTGTCCTAATGATGCACTTGTAGCTGATGCAGCGGTCCTTCAGAAACAGCTACAATTAACACCATGCTGCTCGAAGTTTGTCGTCGCATACAAATTATCTATTTGTGAAATGGTTTCACGCAGTTTTCTCTTAGAGTCGTAGTTATATCTTCACAGGTGTTCCTTGCTTATCTTAATCCTTGAAACGCACAGAATCTAACTCCAGTTGTTTAAATTTCATATGGAAAATAAAGTAGCAAGTATAAAGCCAACTGACGTCAACTGAAATTGTGCATACCTAGTTATTTATCTTTGTACCAGAATGTTTATTCTCTGAGCATTTTTCAGAAACAACAACAGAAGCCCAAATATCCCATTTAATCCTGTCTTCCTAGAGCGACCACCATGAGTACCAGGATTTTGTTCTTTTCTGAAAGAAATAACAGAAAGTGTACATATCTGAACATTTTTCCAAGCAACAACAGTAGAAGTCCTCTCCCACAATATCCCACGTAATCCGGTCCTCCTAAAACGACCGCCACGGGTAGCAGGATTTCGTTCTTTGCTGAAAGAAGAGAAATAAATTCATGTATCCGCCGTGTCCCCGGGGGGACTGTGAGAGGCAGAGAGCTGAAATAATGGGCCGGACTAATTGGTCGCGAGTCAGAGGCGGGGAGCTCCCCGGGGCTGCCGGGACACGCGCTGCACACGGGCGCCCGTGCGCACGCGCAGGCGGATTACGTGCCTGACATGATGATGATGGCAGGAAAGTGGGTACCAGAAACTAGGCGCCTGTATTTTGGACCATGCTCGTCATTTTTAGCCTGCTGTCCAGCCTTGTTTGCTTTAATCCGCTCCCCAAGATCCGCTCCCTGCCGATCTTGGGTAGCGGACTAAAGCTAACAAGGCTGGACAGCAAGCTACGTCTTTTTGCAAGACTACTGAGTCCTGACTACAATTCACAAACTTAAAAAAAAATGTCTTCACTTATTTGTATATTAATCAATAGTTCGTGCTTATAACCCTGCATTTCGCCTGCAGTCTCTAAGTGTCACTGATGAAAGGAAGTGGATGCTACCTGAAACGTCTGACCGTTTCCAAAATCATATCCAGCTTCTTGAGTAACTGTTTTGTTGGCGAACAATTCTAAAAGTATGAAGATTCTACAGAAATGTGGAGAAATGTGGAGAAATGTGAGAAGCAGGCGCCGAGACTCTCGCGCCCATATTTTGTACCATGTCCGTATTTTGGCAATCCTACTGACTACAAACTGCATGTAAAACCTGAAATAATAAAACTTAAGATTTATTTGTCTGATTATCAACGTTATTTATTTGATCAACCGAGCACTCTAAACAATTGTAATGTTAGAAATATCAATAAAACTTTGATGGAATATAGAAAATCATATGCAATAGGATGTAAGCATTGTAACGTTAAAACTATTTGGGACCATTCCACCTTTTACAAGGTTACTGACTATAACTAGTATAAGCAACACTTCGATTTGTTACTCTGATTATAAATACCGTTTGATCAACCATTTATTTTACGTACAATTGACTGTAAGGAAAGTGGCCCGCTTGATCTCAAAAATTGTTTGTGTACGTCCTCAAATCGTCTCAGGGCTTTAACCATGTACAAACACACACATATGAACTACTGACTTGTGGATTACAGTAATACGTGAAGTTAGTTAAGTGAAAGGTGCGCAGCATGGTCATAAACCAGGATCGCAGAGACGAATTTGTGTGTTACCTTGTATGTCATAAATTAAGCAATCTCAGTATCTGTAGTAGCGGTACTCTACAGAGAATAGTGCGGCACTACCCCCTTAGCTTGCCGTCGTAGTCTGAAATATGTGATGATGGTGTCGTTCATATGATATGCATCTTTATTGGCTATTCCCGTCCAGATGGACTAAATGCACATGTGACCATCATAGCGAACTGTGTAGTTTATAAGATTCCCTTAATATACAAGCGCAGGACATGCCTTATTTAATCAATATTTCCCCGTGGTTTCGTAGAAACTAAAATTATTTCTCTACAAATGAAGTATCCCTACCAATCTGGTGAAATGCACATGTATAACATCATGTCACATCTACTATACAAATGACATTGTACAGTTTACATTTGACCTTTCAACTCTGTGTAGTCGAACACTGCGCAAGCCCGTGCCCATGGCGGTTGACCCGGAAATACAAACGGATCTTGTTTCTAATGCCGTTCTCAGCTGACGCGTATTGTGTGCATCTTTATTTCTTTTTGTAGAAAACATGTATGTTGTCCGTCCCTATTCTTAGTTCTTACTCGACAGTAGAAACAGGAAATAAGACTTCAAAATGTTATCGGTGCTGTTGCAAGAAAATCCCTTTCACAAGTCCGATCAAGAACGTCTGTGTCAATAGTAATGTAAATATTAAACGGCACCTATCGAATGCCTACCGGATCTTTTGGTTAAATATAGGACATATTGTTGTAATCTCGAGTGGCGAATGTGTGGGTGAATCCTTTAAACCTCAGATTACAGTCTTGTTACAAGCAAGCTTCCACACTCCCCCGCAAGTCCGCCGCCATATCATCCCTGTCCTTGGTGCTGAAACGAACATCAGCAGGCAGGCGTATTACTAGTAGCTTCTAAGAATCAGTTAGGTCAACTGTATGTACATTTTCTGTGTTGATTTCTTACAATGAATTTTAAGACACTGTTTCCTTGTGATGTTCCGCCATTTTTCTATGAACATTGGTAGTATGGTGAAACAATGGTACTATATGTATGCTTTGTATTGTGATAGTCGATAGGTTACACTTATATGTGTAAAATATATTGCTTCAAATGGGATTGTGGACAGAAAGAGAGCCGAATCAAGACCCTCCAATAGGAGGATGGGCTTACTTACTCCAAAGTATTGGGATGGCACCACCATGGGATGCAATAGACTAGAGACTCACTGGCAGCGTGCCTGTATCAATATAGTGGGGGTATTGTCTTCTTGCTTGAGACAACCTTGGCATTGAAGCTTTTCTCGGGGCAATACATCGGTGGCAACGTTATGTTTCACTAATAGTATAACAATATCCAATACCATAGGTGGGTGGGCATCCTCTCAGGAATGTCTCATTCAATCCTGAACCCCTACGTTTATCATTCTTGGACGTACATGTAGATGGAAGGTATTGTGTCTATGTCCGTCAGTTGCGATTTTTCTTTATTAAACAAGCCGCACTCCTCTTCCGCCATATGCCTGCCTATGCCCGAGAAATTCCGTTCTTTCAGGAGGAAAAATGTCGTCCCTCTGACGTTTGTTATCTATCAAACCAGTCGCGTCCCGCCCACTCCCGGGAGAAGCACTCTAATGTCCCCCTGAAGCCACGCACTCGAGCATCCCGGGAATAATGGATGATGTCTAACGGCGAAAGTAACAAGCAGATAAGACTGGGGGAAGTAAAAAAAAACACCAGGCGTGCTCGGAATGGCAAGTGGAGAGGCTCACTCGCGGTCATCACTTCTCCACAGGCAGCGTCGCCCGCAGGTCGGCTTGTATGCATGACCTTGTCCGCCTGGCCGTGGTGCTTTGCGGTTGAAGGACTGAAGACCCTTTCAAACCTAACAAATCACGTAAGGCGCTGCGCTGGAAGTGCGGTTTTCGGCGCCGCCACCTGTACGCGGGCTGCAAGGCAAACAGGTGTCAGTGAGCATTCCACTGGAAGGGAAAAGCTGCCTCGGTCAATGTATGAAATATTTTGTTTATAGAATCGGTAAACTAGCTGTTCCAGCAGCTCGTTGTCAGCGTTCGTTTTTGCAAGGCAATTAACGTGTGTGTTTAGAGAGTTATTTTCTTGTTTGTGGTGATTTTGAAGACAAGTGAAGTAGTTTGTGTTTCTGGTGATTTTGAAGACAAGTGAAAAGTGAAATGCACTTGAAACCAACAGATGCTCCCAAACGATACGAGCCTGGCACTTATGTTACGACGATAATGAATTCATGACGCAGGCCTGGAACATTTTTGGATAGATCAGGATTTCATCCGACATTCCATCTTTTTCCTATTAAACCACTGACGTAGGCGAACCGCCCCGCCATCCAAATATCGTTCTCTCAGAGAGCTGCATATTCAAGAGTGGTGTGGAATAAATAGTGTATACACGCCGGAGACTGAACAAAACTTAAGAACGCAGATCCCACATTTCATGATCACATTCGATGCCAATTTAAAGACGTCTGCTTCACGATGTGGTTCATATCGTTCTGCATTTCGAGTATAAACATCCCTGAACAAGACGATAGTTCCAGGTGATAGCTGCTCGAGGCTTTCAACTAAAATCCTTACAAAAGAGGTTGATATTTTCTTAATCTTTTACCGGGATATGACAGAGACATGGCAGGTTAGTATTCGCTCGGAGGGATTGAGGCGAGTATGTGAGTGAGTGAGTGAGTGAGTGAGTGAGTGAGTGAGTGAGTGAGTGAGTGAGTGAGTGAGTGAGTGAGTGAGTGAGTGAGTGAGGAGTGAGTGAGTGAGTGGATGGGTGGGGAGTGAGTGAGTGGATGGATGGATGGGGAGTGAGTGAGTAAGTGAGTGAGTGAGTGGATGAGTGAGTGAGTGAGTGAGTGGATGAGTGAGTGAGTGAGTGAGTGAGTGAGTGAGTGAGTGGATGGGGAGTGAGTTAGTGAGTGAGTGGGTAAGTGAGTGAATGACGACTGAGTGAAGGAGGGAGTAATCACCAAACTACTCCAGAGCGTTGGTGTGAAATATATCTATCCCTGCAGCATGCCTTGATTTGCCAGATCCCCCCGGTGAACGTTCCCCTGCTCGGTGACCTCCGATTGTGATCGCTGAAAGCTGCCGACCCCGTGTGCCGAGGCATCAGCCCGCCGTGTTAATTGGAACGTGGCGAGCGCACATCGCGCGGCAAGTCTTCACATCGATCCGGGCAGCCTGGAAATGAGTTTACCTTAATTTCGGGAAGAAAGTGCCAACGGCTGTCAAAGAATTCCCCACGCAGCCAACGCGATCAATACTTTTTTTTTCGTTGCAACCAACAGGCTTGCTCACTGACACAACAACGTAGCTTTAAATTTTGATCATGAACTAGAAGAGGTTATGCTAGAATGTTACCAAGTTGATTGTTGGAACACGGAAGTATATCTCATGTATATTGTATTAGTAGAAGATGAATTTTGGAAGAAAATCAGACATGACCGTGGGCTTGTGCAAAACACGTGATCGCCACCGTCGGAACCGCGCCACCTAGCGTTCGGCACGAAATGGTCAATCTGTATTGTTCAGGTGAGACAGAACGAGACAGAGAAACTCACCTCATCCGCTTTCTTTTTCCCTGTTTCTTTAGCTTTTCTCCTTCTTCTTCTTGCTCTTCGTTGTTCTTGTTCTTCTACTTTATCTTATTTTGCCCCTTTGAAGTCGATCCTAGTTCACGCAACAACATGTTTAGGAAGACATCGTTGTTATTTTTTTCCAAGACAGAATCACAATACATGTATGACCCAATCTAGGTGCGACGACAGGGATCATTAGGCTCCTTACGCCTGCCAATTGTTTTTCGTTTTACAATTCTTTCTCATGTACATACAATCGTAGTCACCCCTGCACTAACTTGAATATGGAACGATTAATGGAAAATCTTTACCCATACGTATGTGCAATAAGTTACAATGCTGAGACTTACTATCGCTTGAGTACATGTGCATTGGGTAGGTGTTTGCAGAGTTGAAGCAATGAGCTTATAGAATCTATTCAACTTCCTCGGCGAGGAAAGAAATTCTCCAGGAGTCTTCCGTGTAAAGCGCTGTTCACAGCGTGCTGATAAGAATGATCACCTGGAAATACCAGGCAACCCAGAAGGTCAGCGGTAAGAAACAGCCCTGTCCCTAGAGGGCGCGGCTGATTTATAAGGATTGGGCCCTTCCCGGGTCCGGTGAACCGTTAAACGAAACCTCTGAGCGTCAACGCGGCGACAGGATAGGCATCAGTCGGAGGTTATTCGGTCACCCATCCTCATTTACTGACATCCCGGAAGAGAGGAGCGCTGCACGGGCGGTACCAAGGTGTGCGGGGAGATAAGGTCTGCTCTCGCCCTGCGGGAAGGACAGAGAATGGCGGCGGTAATCCATTCTCAACGACTCCGTTCCCCTTTGGGGTTAAATCCGATATCTCTGAACTTTGAAATTTCCTTCTGCCTCCTTTAAGAAATGAATATCTAAGATTAAACCCTATCTATGGTGATGCGTTAAACCGTAAAGAAAACCACAGTTAGGCAAAGTTAGGGAATATGACGCAATTCAGTTTCAATACTAGAACCATAAAACGGAAGCTATACAGAACTATAAAGTGCATAAAATAATGAATGAATGAATGAATGAATGGATGAACGAACGAATGAATGAATGAATGAATGAATTCATTAATTAATGAAGACCTTTATTATACATTTTTGCCCCACTGGGCTAAGCACAGGTCACATTATAAATATAAATATACAAATACATAACGTATACATATACATGTAACTATTACATGTATATATAAACGTCTAATGTATTCTAGTCTTTTCAACTTCCTCTCGCTTCTTAGTGATTGTATATACATGTAATAATAATTAGGAAGACTGTGAGATACGTTAATTTGTATCTTAGTTTCTTCCTTTGTGTTAGTGCCAGCTGTTGGGTTTTGTTGTAGCTTCACTTATCACATGCTTTATCAGGCTTGAGTTAACTCATTGATTACGTTTATTTTGATCTCCTCTGTGTACATTGGCTGCTTGACCTGTTCCGTTTTTCGTTTATATTTAGAGGCTTTACTTTATATGATCAGGTTATCGTATTTTACAATATTCATTGTCACTTCCTGGTAGTGGGTGTTGATATAAGAATTTTCCTGCGTTTGAAACCACACGATACACAATCGTACTCGTAGAGTTCTGTCCGTCTATCTCTCTCCAGTACGGCGCGAATGTCTCAACGCCATTTGTCTTCCGTGTGGTTGAATACAAAAGGTGAGAGTCCATCTCAACAGTTCCACCCCCTTCTTACTCTCCAAGTTGAGGGTTTTGGCTTATTTTTGGTGTGATTTTAGGCTTTTTTTACCGGGCTTTCTTTTTTTGCACTGGTATCATTTTTTAAGCCAACCCTACCAATGCAAAAAGATAAAAGAAAGCCCGATAAAAAAGCCTAGAAACACGCCAAAACTATATATATAAGCCAAAACCCAAACCTCTGCTTAAAAGAGTACTAGTATGTACGTACCCCCTTCTGCTCTCTAGCCCCGGAGACAATGCCTGGCTATTGTAGCTCAGGCGCCGCCCTCACGTGAAGCGCTCCGGTCAGGTGAAAGGGGGAAGCCAGCGGGCCGGGGAATAAATGCTAGGTCCGAAACTTTTCATTGTGTTGGGTTATTTCCTTGGGAGAAGCTTTGATAGTCTCAAAGCAGAGGTGTGGTCTTTGGCTTATTTTTAGGCTTTTGGAGTTGCACGATAAAAAAGCCTATCACGCCAAAGCCCAAACCTCTGCTCAGTGGAAAGTAGGAGAAGCTGCTAAAGCTTTCGAAAAGTGGGAAAAAAATAAAAAGTGCAAGAATCAAAATGTTGATCGTGAGAAACGTGAAAATAAGGCAAAAGCAGGCAAACAAATTTTGAAATAAAACTTAGAACTAAGGGATACAAGCACCATGTCGTTCTAGATGATTTGGTATGCAGTACGAGAAAAGAAAGTGACTGCTAATGTGTATTTAGATATTTGTTTCAGATCTTATCATTGTGGAAGTGGTTACAAACAAAGACAAAATGTTCTTTTGTGTCACCTAAAGTGCTCAAGTCATGCCGATGAGAAAGTTCAGACATGACGTCATGAAATTGAACTTCCGTGACCCAGTTTCTGAATACTTCTCGTCGTGCGTGGCTTTCCTCTGGCCACACGCCGGGTTTTAAAGAACAGATCCCGGGTCTGTCGATAAACTGTTTCCTTCCCTTTTATTTCACTTCCTCAAGTTGTCAGAAACTTTTTTGTTTTCGCCCACGGAACAGGAACTACTGTAGGGGGAAATGTCGAAAGAAGAAGGATCAAGTTCCAACATCTGACCTCGCTTCAGACAATAACAAGGGCGTCGCCAAGTAAATCAAGCACTGTTGGGAAGGAATAAAAGTAAAATAAATCACAGAAGTGGATCCGTTTGTTTTATGTCTGGCGACGGGCAGGTTTTCAGACACATGAGAAGTTCTCTCGGGACACGGTCGTTCGACTGCAATAAGACAAAGTGCGATATTACATTACGGGTAAACACGAGAGTAAACACAAACACGTTTCAAGTTAAGCTTCCCTCTGATTACAAGTGGGGTCACAGTAAGTTCGAACTGTGTTTGTTTTTAGTCTGGAAGGGCATCAGTGCTAAGTGTATATTCTGTTCATTTTTCTCGAACTCAAAGGTGACTCACTGGCATAACAATGCGTTAAACAGACAAACAAAAATGACAACTTGTGAAGAAAAACATCATGTGATTTGTTGTCACATGGCTTGGTTAATTCCTTAGACCAATATTGTCTGTAGAGTGTTTCATGCGGACCTTTTTGCATTCATTAATTTTAACTTAAAGTTCTAGAGCATGTTTTCTTTCCAACGTCTAGACTGAGAGCATGTTTTCTTTCCAACGAACGCTGTTTATGCCACGTTTCCCTTATAAATCATTATCTTGTTTTTGCGCCCTCGTTAATTTGAGGTTGCCACGTCCCCCACCCCATCTCCCGTTTCTCGCCAAGCAAACTGTATAACAAAGTACACACAAACAAAGAGAAGACAAACAAAAGTTTCGCGGGCTTCTCAATGAAAAGTTGTACCGCGCAGGCGCAGTACGGGTCAATAGGGGTCAACCGGAGTCAATCAAAAAGTTTTTGTTCACATGATTCTTCCGGAACTGCGGCGTGCACAAGTTTCCAGAACTTCGCCAACAGTCAATGTTACGTCTTCTCAAGCCCGATCAGCACCACATGAAGGTATGGACGGCCCGTCGATGGTCCCAGAATCGTCTCTGTTTGTCGCCTTTCTGTCGTTTTCTCGCTATTTTTGTAGCAAGCTTGTTGCAAGTTTCTTTGTCTGTGGTTTCAAGAGGGGCGACCATTATGTCCCGAAGTATAGGCGGGAAACTCTAGCCCCACTTTCCCCACAAAGAACAAGTTACCCATCGGCGACTAAGTTACATCTAAAGTCCCCAAACTTGCGTGTAAACTGTTTTTGTATCCCCAAGTGTCCGTATTTGGCCGAGGAAGAGGGGGATGAGGAAGAATTCGCGAGAAATGTAGGGTATTCCGGACGACAGCTGGCGAGCTGGGCAGCCCCTCCATAATAGCTTGAGTACACGGTGTGGCCGGGGCCTGGCCTGGACTCATTCAACCGTCACCAAAAACTTCTCTCAAGTGTTTTCGAGCTCTCCCCAACACGGACTCTACCAAAAGAAGTACTCAATCGCCGTCAGAAAAGCACCGTAAGAGTTGGAAGTGTTCCTAGAAGTCTGGACGAACTTCTGTGAAAAGTTCACGAACTGTTTTGTGGGTGTATTTTTGTAACGAAGGGTGTTGGCTAAGGTTGGGTGGTCCGGTCCGAATGGGATCGACTCTTTGCATAATAAACCCTTTTGGGCACTTTCGTCCCAGGACGGTACAAAGGATTCTTTAGTAAGTTTTGAGTAACAGAGCCAGGAGCCTTCTGTTACCAGCGAGAAAAAAGTTTTGGGACGAGTTTTTCCAGTGGGGCACGGGTAGAAGAAAGTTCACACCTCGTTGTTACCTCATCCCTTCTCGCCGTAAATTAATGGCCGGGACGCCGATAACTCGCGAAGTGGGGATGAATCACTCGCCAAACTTGTCTACTGCGTAGCGTTTGGAGGGCGTGTTAGTGCCCTGTCGCACGAAAATCGTCCTCAAAGTTATCAGAACTTCACGGGTACAAAAGACGTTACCGTTTGCTAAACTTCCCACACCCCAGGTCACGCGAGTAGGCCCGACACACGCCGGAACTAGCTCCGCCCAAAGTTTTTGGTTCTCACCAGTTTTTGTGGAACAATCAACAGAAACTGCGTCTTTGTTCCTTTATTGTTTTCAGAGTACAATGATTAATTAGCGAAAAGGCTCTGCCCTCCCCCCTTTGGAAAGTTGGACAAGTCACTGTGCGTGTGTAATCGGTAGTGGGGCCGGATTTGGTGCCGCAAGCCAAACCTCTGGTGAGGTCATCCTGTGAAATCTTATACGTGGCACATGTTTACTTGTTGTTCTGCCTTGGATTCGTTCGTGTTTCTTCTTAACTCGGAAAATACCTCTGAATTGTGAAGTTCACAGCCACGTTTGACGAAAAATATTTGTTGTTGCCGCTGCTGATACTTGAGACGACGTACTGTACTTTGTGAGAAATTTTCCTAAAGTTTTATTATTGTTTTGTCTGGCTTCTCTGTCAGAACGCTTGGCCCAGTTTCTCGGACAGCGCCACAGTCAGACTCAAACTTCAAAGACTTTTCTTTGTTGAAGGATTCCTCTCAATCAATGGCTTACTTATTTGCTGTTGCTGAATATTTACTTTTCAGTTTCCATGGTTTCTTCATTTGTAACACTTACTGTCCTTTTCTTGATTAACTTCTAAACTTTCGAGTTACCTCTGCTAGCTCCCAACAGAAAGTTTTTAATTCTTTGTAAACCTTTTATCAGTTTCTTGAATTCATGTCGACACAGTTGTGAACTTCCCCTTGAGTCATTGAGATTAGTGACAAACAAAACACAATGCAGTTTTGTTTGTAGCAGCAAGTCTGAACAGAGTCTACCAAGTTCTGACATGTTCCTTGTCTCAACTTCTCAACTATTTCTGTGGGAGGAGCAGAGATCTCAATTTCAACTCCCAGATGCTTTTCAAGCAGTTGATTTACCATTCATTCCCATGATTCTTCATTTGTGCACAAATTGATGACTTGAGTCTTTGTCTTTCCCTTCTGCATTTCTAGCCGACCTTTCCCAAATAGGAGAGCAGGGGGTCACCCTAGCACTTCCCCTAAATGCTTGACATTCAGTCTCGTGTTTACTCTATTTTTAGTCATGAGGGCTGGCTCTATCCAGAGGCCTACCACACGTAGTCGGGCAAACTCCAGAAAACTTCAGTCTCCGCTGAAGGCAACAAGTCCGCAGCGACCAACAACGAAACTGACCAACGGAGGTACCAGTTGCGGAGAGTGGGAGATAAAGACAAAAGACGTTTGTTTGAATCTTTGTTTCTAGAGGCTATTAGAGTACTTTGGAAGTGTGCCTACAACTAGAGATTAGGTCACCCTGCAAGAATGCCAAACTTTTAAAACACTCTCTCTGCTCCCAAGTAACTTTGCCAGATAACTAACACAGTAGAGATCAACACAAATAACCCTTATTAAAATCACTAATACACGCTTTCACACCTAATGTTTTGTACTAATAAAGTTTTACTAAACTTTAAAAAGATACTTGTTAGTTGTTTCACAGACTTAATAAATGTTGCAGAAGACTTGGATTATTTGTCTACCACTTCAGTCTCCAATCTCATGCGAGTTGACCCACCCTGCATTACAAACATGGAGGTCGGTCACACTCGGTGACGCAGTTTGCAGAAGTCTGTCTTGTTTCTCCGAAGCACCCACACCCCACATTCTTGTTGGGTTTTGTTTGTAAAAACAATGGAAAGTTTTAATGTGATTCCTGAAGGCATGTCGGTGTTATCTGTGACATGTCAGAGTGAGGGAGGATATCTGCCTCACACACAGCTATGTAGGGCTGATAACAACTTTTTGGGGGGGACCAAATAAAGTGACAACAGTGTTTGTTTTATGTGGACTTGCCACATTCTTGCCACAACTGTCTGTACAACATGCACTGTACCCAGAAAGGGGACAACCTGGCAATGTTGGAGGCAACTTGCAAAAAGTAAAGTACTAACAACTTTCTAACCTCCTGATGTTGGTTGTTATGGTTTGTGTGCAACTGTTGCCTGCTGCATCTCATGAACATCCGTCAATATGTGTTGTTTACACTCTGAAATGGGTACGGGACAAAGAGGTAACAACAACCTTGTAAGAAAGGTCACACTTAAAAATGGCGAATGAGATCATCCAGTGATATTTATCTGTATCTTTGTTGAATACGTGATGCGTGTATTTTCACTGCGCTACAAGAGAAAACTTTGTTTCCATGTTTGGAGGGCGACAGTTAACTTTGGACTCGGGCCCGAAGTTGACTCAAGTTTCCCTGAATGTAAGGCATTCTTGCAAAGCATCATGGGAAGGGGGGACTTAGAGTACAATCAAAATATTGCCATCTGTTACATGTATTTTTTCAAAACAAAGGATCTCTGCACAACCTCCTCAGCTCTGCACACAAGGTAGAAATGTGTGTTCACACAGACAGCGTTTTGGACTGTCTGATAGGTTACAACAGGCACTGGGGAAAAATTTAAGGTATCTGAAGGGTCATGGTAGAGTTCCAACTTAAATGTCCCTGGGTGACCAAGCGACGTGGGTTCAAAAGTTTAACTTCCCCTATCCTTACAACACCTCAAATATTTGACAACTTTGACAGATAATTTACTATGATCTCAGAGTTGTGTTCATTTCTTGGTTTTAGTTATTGCCACAAAATGCTATAGTTTATTCAAACAGAAATTATGTCAAAACTTGGTTAAACTTTTATCAACGACGAGTGACAAAACATGAAAGTTTGTTTCTTTCCCTGTTTATCGGTGAGTTTCATGTTCTCTAGGACTTCTGTTTGAGTTCAGAATTGGCCGCCATGGTCACAAATTACTCGGCGAGGCGGAGCGCCTAGGCGACAAAGAATTGTCCCCTTCACGTGTTTGTCATGCATTAATAGTAAGTATGCAGAATAAAGGAAAAGTTTTGGTAATGGGGATCTGTTTGAACTGGGCGGAACGATTAGGAAGTGTGTGGACTTTGTTTGTGCTGGTAAGTTTTCCACCGCAACATATGTTTCCATTTTTAGAGGGGAAAGTGTTGCAAACTTTCTTGCTTGAACTCGGGAAGGGGCAGTACAGTTTGCAGTGGTGAGTTACAGCATGTGCTGTGCATTTAAGTATCAAGTAAAAGCTGAAAAATTGTAGGCAGTGTAGTATATTGAGCACTGGTTGAATGTTGTTGTTTTTGAAACTGTTTTTCTCACAATGTAAACTTTGAATCGGCTGAAATAATGTTCTTCGTTGTATTATAACATGTAATTTCACTATGCTGTAGAAGTTAAGAAATGGAGCAGTGGCTTGTAATTCACAACAAAGTTGTCCAAGTTTCTTTGTTTTTGGTCACTGCTTTCACCATAAATATTAGGCATTTTTAAAGCACTTACACTAAAAGCCCAACAACTATATGGACTAAGCTCAAACAAATGGCAGTTTCAAACAAATTGCTCACTCTCCCACAAGATAATTTGCGTAGTTTGACCTGGAATTTTTGAAGCTTCTGTCTCAGTTTGCCCCGGGAGCAAAAGTGTTTTCAAAGGACATTTTTGTTCTTGTCCTGTGGAGTATACTTTTGTAGCTGGACTGTCTCATTGTTGTGGCGACTGCAGCAAACAAAGGGTCGGCCATGTGATCAAGGATGGATAGTCTTGTGCCTGTATGTTGCCTGTCTTCCTTCATGCTTCACAAAGAGAATTCCTTGGAATGCTGGACATAAAATAGTATGCATGCAGTGATAAGTCAATAGTGTGTGAAGCAAATTTAGCTGACTTGTTTCCCACGAGTACAGTATAGGCTGTACCTATTGTCCCTTTTGTTTGTGAGCTAACAGTCTAAAGTTTGTTGGCCTTATCTGAATTTTGATAAAACAGAGATTTCTGATAAATCTAGCAAAGTAATGAAATCTCAAATGCATTAGTCAATGATACATTGTTCTTTTGTTTGTGATCAACTGTAAATTGTTTCAGACTTTATTGAAAGAAGTGAATATTGTTGTATACATATCTTGTATACACAGCAGGGCAGATAGCACTGTGTATCAAAGAAAAGTTTTATGAACTACTTAAAGATCCTAGTTAGTTGATGTTCATTGGGGAAGGTAACTACTGACTGCCACACAATTTCAAGCATGTTTGTTATGACACTTTTGTTTTGAATTATCTCTTCTTACAAAGATGTATATAATTCAGGAAATTGTAAAATTTGAAAGCGAATGAATACAAAGTGACAGTATATATGTTTAGTTCATACTGATTTCCAAGTTGCCAAAGAAATTTGGCAGTGAGTTTTAGAAAGGCCTTTGTGTCTACCTGTGCCATATGGTTCTGAAACCATGCTTGAACAAAGGAACAATTTTAGACACACCTGTTGTGGACTGTACCAAATCTTCAAAGGGAGGGACAATGTAGTTGTGGACTTTGGAGAGTCTTATTTTACTTGAAAATTTAATAACGAATTGTTATTTCACTTTGAAATGCTATATGATAGATTGCAGAACTTGGTGGCTTGTAAGCCTGTTCATTGTACAACTTGGTTCTTGTGAAAGAAGCCCAGTGTTTGTCACGACTTACAAACTTCCGCTGAAGTTTCACTGTATTTGCCAGGGGGTGGCCTGTTTAAATATTTATAAGACAATTTAGTTGATTGTTGAAAATGTTGACGTCACACTCATTGTGTACATTTTAGCCTCCATAGTAACTGGTGGTAATGTGGAGAAGTTGTGTATAGTACAACTTTATGAGTGACAGGTATAGTTTTATTGTGGTGACAGGTTGTCAAGTTTTGTATCAGTATATACTTGTATCTCATCCTCAAATTCTACCTATTGAAGCAACTTGTGTAATACTGTATGCTTTTTGGCAATTAGTCATATCATATGTTTTGGTCTTCAACCTTTATAAATTATTCAGCCATAAAGCTGCCTATGTCGGTGTGTCTGATACAAACAAAGGAATTAAAACATGCTTTAAAAAGAGCTGGTTGCTTAGGAACATTTTAAACAGCGGAACATATGTTGATGCTTACTATAACATATAAAGAAACAGAAATTGAATACTTCTGTTGATGTTGGAGTATAAAAGTTTTCTGTCTGAATTATGTGTTCCGTGTTACTTCCCACAAAGGTGTGGCGTAAGGAGAGGACATGTCATGCGCCATTGTGAGTCGTTTACAAAAGGTCCTGTATCCTCTTTTTGTGTGGGACTATTAATAATTTAGAAGTTGGGAGGTCAGAAAAGTTTTGAATGCAGTTTTGCCGTCGCGGGGTGCGGGTACCGTCGGCCGTTTTCTTTGTGTGAGACGACTCTAAAGGCAAGTTGATGTATTTCACTCAGGGATCGCTTCAGGAGTTTTGAAGGTAATCTTCTGATCTTTAAACAAGCGTTAACGAGATACTTGTTTGAAATAACTGTAGGGCATAGTGTTGCCCCGTGACCTTTAATGTGCATGTATACATAGCTTGGTTCTTTGTTCGTGTCATAACTATTTTTGTCATTGTTTGCCCAATTCCAAACTAGAAATGGTCCAAATGATTACAGATTTCCTGTTTTTTCATGACACCAACTTACTATAAACTGCCTGCTTGGGTGTTAAATGCTTTATGGACTCTAAATGAAGTTTGTTGTGTCGGCATTGTCCTGAGAATGGAATGATAACAACAGTGGGGGTAATGAGGTGTTAATGTTGTTGATGTATGCATTGAACAGGGGCCAGGGTGGCTGAAATACAAAAATGGCAATAAGGGTGAATTTTAGCAATACTGTAACCATTCAGATGTTTCACATAGTTGTAGAACATTCCAATGTTTTGCTTACAGATGTTTCCTAGTTTTGTGTGTAGTTCTGTTTGTTTTTCTGTCAAGTCCTTTTGTTCCCAGTCGAACAAAAACTTTGGTAGAACACCTCACATTCACAAAGGTGGTTGTACACAATAATTTCTTTTCATATTAATTTGGCATATTTCGCATTCCAACTATGTTTTTGTAAACTCCAGGACATGCAAAGAGTTTTGAATGAACTATGTTAAAAGAAAGGGTTATAACTTGAATTTATTTTAAGGTAAGTGTCTTTATCAGGTCTCTTAGTTACCTTATCTTTTGCCGGACCATTTTGGTCTATCTACTATCTCTGGATTACTGTCCTGTACTTACTCTTAAGCCTCTGCACAAGCAAAGTAACTGCTACGACCAGGCACAGTAACCATCATGGGCACTATTCTGGAAAAATGTGAAATTGGAATATAATTTTGAAACATAAACGTGGGAATATCATTTTGTGTTTAAGTCTCTTGGTATTTCTTGGAGGGACGATGGTTGTATAACTGAGTCTAAAAGAGTGATACCTGTGAATGTGATCAGGTTCAATAAGACCTAGGAAGCTTGATGATTGCTGTCATCACTGTACATTGGGTCTTTTTCTTCCATGGCAGAAAACTTTCACAAAGCACCGTCTTTAATAAGAAAACATGCTGTAGTACTGACTCGTTCAATGATTCATGAAAAAACAAGTTTTCCATTGTGGGTGGATATGTGGTAGTGTAGACAGCTGTGCAGTCTTGAAGCATGTTTTGAAAGACACAAATATGCACAAAAGTACATTTCTTTTGGACTATATTACAGTCAGACAAAGATCATGACTTGTTTCCATTCATGTTGTATCTATTTAAGCAAACTAAAATCCTAAAAGCTTGTAAAAAGTTCTACATATTCGGATATTTTACTGTAATTTACAGTATCACATGACTCGGCTGGAGAGAGAAAAGTTGTAAAATAGACCTTCATAGGTTTATCTCTTTCTCCTTGACCTTTGTCCTCTGGACATAATTACCTAGAAGGTTTTTGTTTGTAGAAGTGCCCTGTGGGTAGTGTAGCCATCTGTTGGGAGAAATGACCTTGACGCTTATGTGTGGAACTCTTTCTTCAATTTCCTGTTTTACTGGTTTCTAGAAAGATCAAAGAACCTTCAGGAAGGTGATCATGATGAAATTAGTGTTCTGTTCATGCTTGGTGTAATCTTTAATCTCCTTGGTGTAATTCACGACTTGCAAAGTTAGCCTCTACATGTCTGAAATGGGTTGTTGGAAAATTATAGAAATTTGCCTAATTTCTGTTATTCTCTAACAACCCATGAGTGCAAAGTGTCATTTGAAAAATTGAAAAAAAATTCATTAACAAAAAGCTCTGAAGTAGGAAGAAGAGCTGTTTTGTTACTGTGGCCAAGACAATGGAAGTTTTTTAATTCTACTAAGTACCCCCAAGGCCTTTGTTCCCAGCCTAAAACTTTCATCTGCATTTTGCGGAATTAATTTCAGCCGTCATTCTACTCATGCAAATCCCTTAATTGGAAAATATTCATGCCATTTAATCTGCTTTGTGGAAAGTTTCTGGAAGCCTTTGTTGCAGGTGACCCACTGAAAGAACCTGAAAATGTGATCATTTGTCCACTTTTCATTCACAAAAGGAGAGATGAACTTCTATATTGTATCAATTGGTTCACAAAGTTGTGAAAAGTTTGTCATTAGTACCTTTGCAGTGCCAGTCAAAACTCAACTCAATCTCAAACACTGAGGTGAAGGTAGTAGGGGTTTTGTAAAACTTGTTTGGCCAATCTTTTCTATAGAAGAATTTATATTCTAATTGTTTTTTTTTTCTTGACTTCAGAGGGTAGTTTGACTTGTGTGCTTTTAGCACAGTTGCTATGTGGTTGTTACTAGTTTGACAGGAGTCCCCTGTTGATGTGTAATGGTCTGTCCCTAATCAATCAGTTGGTGGCTACTGTGTGTGTTAATTCTACCCAGCCAAGGCGTGACCCCCTTATTTGGGCAAAAAAAGTTAGAATCACAGCTGAGGTCTTTCTCACATGTTTGCCATGGAAACAAGGATGTTTCTCTTGGCTGTGCCTTCTAATGTCTTTACTAAGCTCAGGGATAAACTATTTTGCATAGGACTGAATCAATGGCAGATTTGCCACACAAAGACTGTTTGTTTTCCAGAGAAAGTACACAGAGTTCAGAATTTTATTTCCCCTTTCTGTAAATGGTTCTCCACCTGTTCCTCTTGTCGTTATTGACAGATGCACGGCCAACTCCTTTTGGACCTAAAACAAAATAGAGCCGTCCAAATTTCTTGTCCAACAAATATCAAACTGCAGTATTTACCTTTTATTTCAGAAGTGATATATTCTGAACAAAGTTGTAATTTTGGATCTGTCTTGATTAATGTTTTAGTAGCTGTGATATGAATATAAAGAGAACTCTACCATGTCAGACCCTTTTCTAAAGTTAGATGGTACGACCCAACTTCCCCAACTTCTTTGGTGACCCTGTGAGTGTGACAGGCCACACATGTGGACACATGCTAGGTCTGTGGTTTACATTTGGTGTCTCACAAAACTTCTGCTGAAACTTTGGGCCTTCTAACTACTCTCAATGGTGAGTTTGAAATTCTCTGTGTAGCTGGTGTCTGTTATATCTCAAGCTTAGCTCTATCGTCGAGAGTTGTTAGCCTTGTCTTTTGACCCTGCAAACTCAAGTGGGGCAAAAACTTTCTGGAATTTGTTGACCTCGACTTTAATGCCCCTCCCTGGCATATTTTACTTGATTTGAAGGGGTAAACTCCCAACCAACCCAACCAAAGAACTGGTTTGACTTGTTGTGTTCAGCATTGCAGCCTGGTTGGAAACTTGTGTACTGTGTAAGTTACTATGTTTAAAACTTGGAAACAGTAGCGGTATGACATTTGATCTGGGTGTTGTGAAAGGCCATGAGAAGCAACATTTGCTAGTTAGAATTTTCCCACAAGCATATAACAACGGGTCAAAACTTCTTTCCCAGGTCCTACTTCCTTGCAAAAGTTTGGGTGTTGTGGCGTGTTGTGTTTGGCAGATATAGTTGAAGACTTCCTGTCTACTGGGAAAGTTTGTAACTTGCGCTGGAGTGTGCTCAAACTTTAGCTGTGACAAGAGTGGCATTCCAGGGATTCACAACCTATTTTGGGGGTGGCTGCAGGACCCAGAAACAAGACCGGTTTAGCAGTTGAATGATGATTTTTTTCCCCTTCAACTTGTGTATGAAGTCAACTTGAAAGCTCTTGAAAGTTGAGGTAATGTCTGTATTCTTTTTCAGAAAATGGTATAAAAGCTATGTTGCATGTGCTTTGACAAGTAATACTTGTGGGCTGTGGTGATCACCAAGTAAGGCTGCCAGCTGCAATAACCAAAGCTCATTGGTTAAATAGAAGTAGGTGACCTCTGTGGGATATGGGACATGTGGAACTTCCTGTGGGACAGGAGGTGGACTGATTCAAACTTTTTCCTCTCAGATCTCTATCCTCTCTAGTCTAAACCATCCAAGGGGAGAACATCTCGTGTACATGTCTGATCAACATGTGTTACATTATAACGTTGGTTTGTTTATCTGCAGTTTAAAACTTACAGAGGTATAAAATTGGAGAATGGAAATTATTATTATTTACTAAGCTGTAAGTTGTTTTGGTAGTGCATATACCAGGTTATAATGACGCAGATAGGGAGTGCCTACGAACTTTCATACAACAAAGGTTCCAATCCCAGATTATGAACACAAAGAACCAGGAGGTTGTTTGTTTAGCTAAGCTTCCTTTGACCACTGGTGTTAGAAATCAGCTTCAAACTCTCTCAGTAAAGTTGTTACACCTGTAAGTAACTAAGGAACACATTTAGTTGATACTTTGAAGAAATAACAAAGTTTTAAAAAGAATTATCGTTAAAATTCAGGATTCGAAATGTGATTGAACCGGTAAAGCATAGTTTATTTACCAAGCTTTCAATAGGATGCAATCCTTTGTATTTGTGTCATAAGCAGACCGGTTCCTGCTTACTAAATCTTCCTGCTTTTTTATCGCATTCTTTGTATTTGACCTTAGAAAAGAAAGGTTTCAAAACCACCAATTGTTGTGTAATTTGTCTCACATAAATCATAGTGGTAGTAATTAGATAGCCATGTTTTTTTAGGAGTATGTGGTTCAAGATTTACCAACCTCAATACAGTAGAAGTACTGTTTTAGGGTGTATATTTAGGTTATGGGGAAAGTCTTATAGGCCTAGTTTATTTGATACTACCAGATGCCAGTGACAGGTGACAAAACTGATCCCTGATTTTAAAAGGCTCAGGTGGCCAAAGCCTAAATTGGTCTGCCTTCTCCCATCTTAGCTGTAACTTGAGAATGTGAGTTGGCTACTGTTGATGTAATTTGGGGTCCCCATGGTATTGCTTTACTTTGACCAAAGCTTGTTGTTGTTATATCTGCAAAACACATGAAGTTGTCTGAACTTCTGTAAAGTTTGTACCGCCCTTTGTTGCCGCAGGGTACAAAAACATTTAATTTGGCCTTTTATGTTCCTCTGTGAAAAATCTATCGCGTCATCATTATGTGTACAAAAGATGTTGTTTTCTTGTTGTGTGGTGTGTTGTTAAAGTATGAAACCCCTGACATGTCCACATAGAGCAATGTCACAGTCCAGTGTTAGTTGGTACATATACTTACGAGGGCTGTACACCCCCAGCAGTTGAGTGGCAGGTGCTAATTTGCATGTGAGGGCAGCAGATGTCAATGACATGTGAAGTCTCATGTGGTTTCTTTTGACCTTTTGTGTTCTGTCGCTATTTAAAACGATTTGTCCCCTCAAGACATGTTGGTTATAGTGATCTCATGGACACTTTTCATCACCTTCCAGATACATATGCAGAAACAGGAACATACTGATATGCTGCTTAAGCCAATGTTAAGTGCTCATATGATAGGTATTGAACTATTGTTCTATTTATACTGGTAATGTTATTGACAGTTACCATGTGCGATTGTTGATGATGGAATACAGAGGCAGTTGTAGTGTGCTAGAGTTAACCGAGGAGGTTGTATGGAGAGGTTACTGTAAAGGCTGCTGAGGTATAAGCATAAAGAGAGCTACTCTAAATTTTGGAGCTTGTGTTATGTATAATAAATGGCACATCAAAGGACTAGAAAACAGGAAGCCTCGCATAAGGAAATACTTTCATTATCTTTTCCGAGTAAAAGTTTTGTTTGAGAGTAAGAATAATTTTTGGTTCACAAATCTTCAAAGTACTGAGGATCATTAGTCCTGCCCCTTGGTCATATTGTGTAAAACATTGATCTGCTGATTGAACACTGATGAAAGATACAGTACATAAAAGCAAAAATATCTGAGCTTTGCCCGACAAGTACTAGTAACTGCCGTGGGTCGAGTTTCCTAGTCCCAGAGTTATAACCCTCCTTACTTATATATTCTGGTCCCCGGCGAAAGTGGTATGGCCTATTTGAGTGGACAGCAGGTGCATGTATCTCATTATCCCTGATTAAAGCCCATTGGCCAGATCAACTCCAGCCACAGAACCTCTCAGTAGCTTCCTCTTGTTTCACATCTGTGGCAGGGAAGACTTTGAACAAAGAACAGGGGTTGAAAGCAATTAGATCTAGTGTTTTCCTAATTCACTCAGGACAGACATGAGTGTGGTCGTGGTTCCTGGATGTCTTCGAATGGTAGTAGTGTCTGTAGTTGTTAAATTGTAAAATATTGCTTGTAGTTTTGATCTATGATAACCCAGCTAAAAGTTTTTATGTACTTCGTACTAGTTTTAATTTCCTGCATTGATGATCCCTCATCAAGAAGTAGTACCTCTTAGTGTTAATTGCTATTAACAACTTAATGCTGTCAGTATTGCGGCACAATTTTCAGAGGGTTGGGATTGCTAATGGTAAAAGTAACGTGGTAGTTTTTGACAAGACCTCAGTTTATATCTATAGACAAACTTATGTTGATATTTGTTTTGTTGTTCCTCCTGTAGCAGTCAAATTAATGCTTTCAGTATTGCACAAATTGCAGAGTAGCTATAGGGATTGATGATGGTAAAAGTAACGTAATAGTTTTTGAGAAGACCTGAGTCTGTATCTATAGAAATAAACTTTTGCTGATGTTTGTGTTTTGTTGTTCCTCCTGCAGCAGTCAGAGCAGGCAGCATTAGCCTTGCACAAGGCCCCGGGCCTGAGGGTCTCCCCACGCATCCACAAACCTGTCAATGGAGCGGTGCCTGGGCTCACCAATGGGTGCACCAGGACTGACAAAGGTGAGGCGATCAATGCACACAGCAGTACTCTCCAAGCAGAGGTTTGGGTTTTGGGTTATATCTTGGCATGTTTTTAGGCATATTTTTAGGCTCAGGGTTTCTTTTTTGCACTGGCATTTTTTTTCACCTAACCTAATACAACATTGCAACAGTGGGAAAGCCTAAAAACATGCCATAACTAACCCAAACCTTTGTTTGTGTACTATAGAGTTTTACCTTCTCCCTGCTGCCTAAAACCATAACCAACACAAATTTGGTGCCAAATGGCTACCTCAGCAGGCTGAAGGTTAAACAAGGATTTGATAATAAATTCTAATTGTATCTTTGATGTACTGGTATTATAGCATGTCATTAACGCATATAGTTGTGGATATATTTGACTGGAACTTGATAGACATTTACCGAATTTGTAACTGATATATCATATTCACAATTGGCTGCCAGGCCTTAAATTCAATATATGCACTAGAGAGCAGCACATGCTGTGACCCTTAGGGTTGACCCTTTGATGCTTTGTTAATAATATACCAGTGACTGAAGTATTAAATGTGAAGCAGGAGAAGTTCAAATGCTGCGTGAGTGAGAAATTATAAATACGACCTTATTATTACATACTGGAGGAAGAATTGCCATCCAGGTAATAATGTTTGTTCTGTTGGGATTAAATTTACGTTGGTAAATGGCAACAGTGAAATCTTGTCTAACTCAGTTTGCCTGGACTACCTCTCCCTAACTGTTCATTGGAGTTACAGTTCTGCCTAACTGCTAAGTTAAAGGTAGCAGGTGGTTGAACAGAATGCAAATGAGCAGCGAATGGAAAGGGAATTACCTCAGGGGAGACAACCCAATAAAATTGCCTCGGCTGGCTTATGTAGAGGCACAAATGCACTAGACGCATGGCTGGAAAACCTCACGGCCTGTAGTTTTTCAACTTACAACATCGTCCTTTTCCCGGTGGCTGCCCAGCCCCCAAAACAGCACTGTGTCATATCGCTGTTGTGGGGAGCCTGACTGTGTAAGTTTTACTCGTTATCTAGTAGGTATGAGCTAAGATGTAACAATGATTTGTGTTTTGCAAATGATTTCATTTGCATTGTTTGCAATACATCAGGATAAGGATTATTTCTAGTTAGACGATTGTTTTGTTTTGCACGTTATGTCTGATGAATACTCTTTGTTCTAGCCTGTTTTGATGTCAGTAGACAATCCTAGGCATTTGTTTACATGTAAAATGTTAAAACTGTGGATGTCCAAGATCACGTATGAATGTTATTTTCTGATATTCAAACCTTATATGTATATACATACATACATATGCTATATTTTTACTACATTTATTATCTATCAAATATAGATTCCAGCAGTTAGGGTCTTAGGATTTGAGTCATTTTATGTCAAGGGTGTTCAAAATAAATTTATTCCTTGCAGCATATTTTATAGGTAGATGGTGATAATATGAAACATAATTTATCACCGGTAAATCTTTTGTGATAAATTCCATGAGTGTTCCCCTGATATTCATGTGGAAGGTACTAGTAAGAGATGCTGAGTTACAGATGTGACATTAGGCTTTCGCATTTCCAATCTCTTCTTCAGAGAAGAAGGGGCTCATTGCCAGTCCATAGTTGTATGTATCGTCTTGACTTGACGTGGTAGATAATACACTGGAAGTTGGGTAGCGTTGGAACCATGGTTTGATTTGTATAAGCCAGGGAGCATTTTGTAATGCATGTCTTTGTGTCCCAGGGCTAGCAAAAGTAATATGGATTGAAATATGGAGGCGGCGAGCCGAGGTCACGACCCAGCATACGGGAAGAAGCCGTGAGTGGCTCGATAATGGTCCATGGTAAAAGCTACCTGCACCCTTCAGGAAGGCCATACATGTGTCAAGCATTTGGCACTTGAAATGCATTACTTTCGTGACGCAAGTTGTGGAGGGCAGCATGATAATTCGGAACATACTGACAAGCTCACTCCTCTGCCATGTATCAGACTTGGCTGCGAGTGCAGGCCGGGGGGTGGTGGGCGGCGAATCTTTATAATGCAGCTTCTTGTTCCCCTGTTTGAGTTGTATTCTGGGAAGCTGCGCGGTGACGTTTACGTGGATTTAAATGTATTCGGGGCTATGACTCTCGAGACAGTTGTTTGTGTGGTTATGATCAAGTGCATCGTCTTTGTGGTTTTCCTAAGAGAGGCGTGTAGTAGGAGAATTAATGTCGGTGACGCATGTTGTTCCTACGCGGCGGCATCATATGTCTAATGGGTGATAGACGAAGGGGTGGTAAAGAGCAGGCAGAGGTCGGAAACACATGGGATTTACAGAGCCTCTGCAGACGTGATGCTCGGCCATGTAGCTACCTCTGTTGCCTGGCAACCGTGTGACAGGAGTGGGCAGAGGTTTACGAGATTAGGCTCACATGAAGAATCGCTCAGCTGGGATGGCAGGAAAGAAGCAAGGGTAGAATATGATTCACCGGGAAGGAATCTTGCTGTTACTTCTTGTCTTATCCTTGTTGGCTATACCTTTGATGTGTCTTCGATACATAACCCCCTTACCTGTCCTGATTGACATTAATAAGAAGGACCTATGAGGCCAGTAGAGAGCGTAAAATAAATTTGCATACTTCTGTGCAGGTAGAAATGCATCTATGCAGGCTAAAATGTTTGCCAGCTTGTGCAGGTAGAAATTTTCTTGTCTGGCACGGGTTGCTTAAAGATCGATTGGTACCAGTGCAGGTTTGGTCAAAATTGTATTCTGAGCCCTGCCAATATGTCATGCCTATCTCCTCATAACACCTGTACATCCTCATTGCCAGTATCTATACCCATCAGGGATAGGTTGTGCGCTGGGCAAAGGCTGAATAGATATTTGAGATAAGGAACACACAAGAAGAGGCAGATATTTATAGTCTCCTCTTTTATCAAAGCTCTACTGTGGGAACATTGGTCAACCTGCAGTAGATAGTATAAATGAAAATATATTCTTAGATTCCAAGTACTCCAAAGAATATGTGTAAACAAAGACTCTGAAACCTTCTAAGTATCCATGTAATCAATACAAATTTGGTGCCGAAAGCTAGGGCTACCTCAGGACAAGTCTAATGGATGTGCACCTCCAGACAAATGATTATCAGCCAGCTCGGGGAAAGTAAATGTACAATTTATAAAATATAAGTAAAAGGAAAAATTCAAATTTCTAAAAAAAATCACTACTGTGTGTTGGCATGTTTTCTTCACCAGACTTTTCCAAATATGGATGGCATTCTGCACTAGTGAGGCTCACACATATGCATGTCTGAAACATTTTTGGACATAGAAAGTAACCGATGAGGGCTTTGACGTCAGCGTATTAAAGTTAGAATTCCTGGGTTGAGAGCAGGAAGAACGTCACAGTACACATTACCACTGAGCAATTCCAGTTGTTGAACTGGGCCAAGCTTAATGCCACAAAAGCACTGTTAGGGATGTGTCTGTATGAGAGACAAAATCTAAAATTCTGGACATTGCAACGATATAAAATCTAATACTCTAAATGCATGTCGTTGATAGAATTGATCGTTGGTTCAGCAGATTTGTAGGTGTTTGTAGGTGTTGTCCACTGTAGCAGGTAGTTTGAATTTGTCAGTATTACATGTAAGGGTCTGCTGTCAGTACATAATGGATGGAGACCAGTGACAGTTGGCCTTTATAGATACGACCTGACCTATAACTGTCACCTCTCATTTTATAACTGTGGATTCTTCAGTCATGACTGTTAGTTATGTTCTTGAATTGTTGAGTTATGGTAGTATAACCTTCTCCTCAACCATCTCCTTTTGTCTAAAGCTTTGTTTCTGGACAGTTATGCAAGTTTATGTAATAGACTTTCTAGAAATCTAATTTGATGTTTCAGCAGGTCTACTATGAAAAGCAATATTAGCTACAGGCAATGAAGAAAAGTGGAACCTAGGAAGAGACTAACAAATTCATAACCTTCAAGGTTGTCATTTTAAGCCATAGTTGTTTAGAAAATTACTTTCGTAATAATGAATATAAGGTGCGCTGATTTTCCCAATGGACAAAAACCTGCTCTTCCCCTCGATGTTGCTCATTTTCAATAAAGATGAGTTAGATGGCCCTCAGGGCTACTTATTAGGTTTTTGACGTGAATATTTTAGCCTGTGGGTTTTGACGACAGGCATGTGTGTAGCAGTCCAAATAGCTATTATTCCATGCATGGGAGACTTCAATGAGATGACAAATGGTACTCTCTTGTGAATGAAGATGAAGGTAGCCATTTCTGCAGCCAGACAGAAGAAGCTTTTGGAGGTTTGTCGATATCGTGGCATGAATGCAGATGATACAAACTCTGTCATCAGCAAGGCTAAGGCAATTAGTCTCGAGGGGAGACGGCTTGACAGGCCGGCCCAAGGGATTCTGGGAATATTGGCCCCGGCACTGTGAAATTGATTGTCATGGGTATTGCGTAGCTGCGCACGGTACACGCTGATATATTCCATCACGGATGCGAGACGCCTCAAATTGCATGGTGCTCTCAGAGGGTTCAATTTATATCGCCTCGCAGATCTGCAAAGCTGGTTATTTTTCGCCCGGCGCTGTGTGAGTGTAATATTAAATACGACTCCCTGACGTTCCACCTAAATCTGGGAGCCGGCGATAAGATGGAAGAGTCGATCCTGGTCATTAATCCTCCTCTCTGCCTGCAGACACGGATGTAAATGAAGTATTGGAGGTGAGCGCCGGGAACAAGAAAGGTGTCTGGAGGAACGGGCGGAAGACAGAGGCGGCCGAGGTGGTCAAAAGTCGCGAAGAGGACCACACCAGCGACCAGGAGAACAGCAGTGCGAATAAGGTTAGTCCTGCTAACGCTGTGTTGTCGCTGTGAACGTTAACCGGCTTGCTTTACAACTAGGGTTACGTATGCTGTTGTATCATACTGTGTAAAGAAACAGTGCAGTTAATTGATAGTTCACATTTTATGTCATACACGTATATAGATTAATAGTCACAGTGGCAATCTGTTATTTGTAAATATGTCCACACATGAAATGACATGCGGCATTTCCAGTACACATGCCATGGTAAACATTCCATAAGGTCATAGTGTATTCTGAGTTGTCCATGACCATAGATGTTGACAGTTTTTTAAAGTACATGATATGCTTGTGATGATATTTGGTGCTTAATGAGTTGTGTTAAATACAGATCAGTATGAAAAGTCAGTCAGTAAAAGTGATATTAGATAGGATGTTCTTGTTTTACCACCTGCAATGATGACCTTTACAGTATATGACTCTACTGCAACTAACACAACATGACATTATTGAAAGCATAATTTACACATAGATGACCCTGTGCCAGTAGTATCATTTCCAAGCCTTTCCCAGATCTTCATCCCCTACAACTGTTGTCTAAACTCCCCCAGAGAGCTTCTCTAACGTACAGAATATGATCATGTTACAGATGGATGGCCCTGACAATGGGGACAAAAGGTTGAGAACAAGATCCAAACGAGGACAGGCAGGTGAGGAGAGCATGTCATGTACTCACCTGAAAGGAAACTATGTGGGCTTGTGCCCTGGGATTTTCAGTATGTTATTGTTAGTGTAGGTACACCATAATGATATTGAATGGTAATGACATGATAGCATATAAGTATACGTGTAAAGCATGTGTAAAGCCTTTATTGTGTTGTGTTGGATGTAGCAATACAATACCAGATGAAATGTTCTGCTATTTACATTTAGTAGACTTTTGTAAAATATCTAGTAATGACATCCTTCTTTATGCCAGAGTTCTGTACAAAGGAAAATGTGAATAATGTTTGGTGTAAGTCATGATTTCTTCTGTTTTGTTTTTTCCATAGAATCATCCATGCCAGACCAAAGGTGAGTGTTTGTGTAGACTTTGCCGTAGAACAAGTTTGCTGCTTGCAGTCTGAATTCTGTAGTTTCTTCCTATTGCTGCTCCAATCTTGTGGAATTTTCTCCTCTCTTCCATTCAATGTTTCCTTTCTTGACCCATAATCACCAGATAAGAGACCAACCTGAATTTGAAATCATAGCTGTGAATCTCTTGTAAAAATTGTAGTGTGTTATTGTGAGACTCGTTTTGGTAGGGAGGCCAGTTTCCATCTTACAATACAGAAAAATGTGATTACCAGTAACCTATTACTGTGATACTGATAGTCACTGGCTAGTTGCTTTCGACCAAAACCATGAACAACACTATGGCAAGACTAGAAGTTTTGGAAACCAAATTGGAACAAGAGCAGGCATATGACATACATGTATATGAGTGTGAATACAATCTGAACCAAAAAGGCATCATCATGCGAAAGGAAGCATTGTTTACTTAGTGGCTCTCCTTTTTCTCCCCTCTACTGCTTGCTCCTCTCAGGATGTGAACGTAGTATTTTGTGTGTGTCATAGCTATTGAATTTTCCTTCCCCTCGCACCACCGCCAGCTGCCCCACCCCTGGGTGTGATGGACTAGGCCACATCAGTGGCAAGTATGCTAAGCACAGAAGGTGGGTGGAGCATGGAGGGACTGTGTCGTAGTCTTGTGTGTTTGTTGTCTTCTCCGCCTGAGCTTTCTGCATGTTGCTGTAGTCAGTGTTCTGAAGCTACTGTACCCCCTTGTACTGTCTTGCAACTGCCAACTGGTTATGTTTGAAAGATAGCAAGTTTTGTCATTGAAAAAACAAACTGTTGAATGTAAAGATGAAGCATGTGGAAATGATGACCCCAAAAATGATTGGTTCTCAAGGAGTTCATAGCTGACGATGAATTATGTAAATTTGCCCATCATGTTGATCAACATGAACTTTCAAACATGTACTAAGTTTCTTTAGGTTAAGTCTCATGTGTTGGACACTGTTGGAGGAAGTTTCTGGTGCTGAATCTGGTCCTATAGCAAACCCCAATGTGGGCCCCATCCCTGCGACATGTAGCCAGACTTCTGCCAATTCTCTCACATCAAACTCTACTTTCCTCCTGATTCAAATCTTCAAGTGACTAAAGCCGATTGTTTATGACTGTACATGTATACTGCACAGTTCTTATCCTAATGTTTCTTAGTCAGACATTTTTTTGCAAGATAACTGAGCTGGTGGAGAATTGATAGGCATGATGCTTTGTTTCTATGTAGCACCTATGGATGTCCTCTTGCCGCCAAGAGGAGGAAACTTGCCAGGCAAGGTTCGGACAAGAGCAAGAAGTCTACCGACAAACAGTCCTCCTCCACCAGCGAGGACCTGATGGAGGCTGAGGAGTATCCCTCATCTGATGTAGAACTGACCAATCAGAATGACCCCAATGATGGGGATGACCAGTCTAACGTGATGGAGCCTGAGAGTGCGGAGGGTTCGGAAGCCGCGCCGGAGGAGGAGCATGTCGGGAACGACACTGCGCCGCCTCCTCCCTTAGAAAGCCCCGATGAGAACTTTAAGAGCTACGAGGAGCTGGTAGCAAGATCGTTGATAAGTCTCAAAAAGGCAGCTTCTGAGCAGATAGAACAACAACAACAACAACATCATCTACAGCAGTCTACAGAGGTGCAAGGTCAGTCTCCAGGGAATTCCAGTGATCAGCAACAGCATTCCTCCGTAGCAAGCTCCCCACAGAGCGAACATTCCAGTGTAGGGTTCAGTCAGGACTACTCTGAAGAGCGCAGTAGCCAGAACTCGGTGGACATTAGGGACGAAATCGATGAAAACAAGTACGACGAGGACGAGAGAGAAGCTATCAGTGGACTGGAGACGTTGCGTAGCCAGTGTGACAGTCTGGCGCGACAGCTCAGCACCGAGCTGGTTACCTTGGACTGTGGGAGCGGGAACTCCTCTCTGAACGGGTCTGGTGGGAGCTGGGTGCTCGACATCGACGGCCAGAGAGGTAAAAAGCAACGCGAGCCAGATGACGACAGTTCATCTAGTTCAGGTGGGTGCGTGACGCATCCAGGACTCCAAAAATTTCTGTTTTCCATATGCTGATTTTTTTCAAGGGATTCTTTACTTACAGTCGAAGAAAAAGATCCTTCTGGAAAAAAGTCTGTCCCAAAATTTGTTGATTGGAAAATAAGGAGTTTTTTGCAAATTTTCCAAGCTGTTGGTTCAGGACGTCCTTCCTTTCTCGATGTAACGGCGAGGGGAGTCCTGAATCCGTGGCATGCTGGAAAAATATCCTTGATGAGCTAGAAAACGTCGTTATCAGGAGGTCAGACGTTGGCTTACTTATATGCTTCTTCGACTTCTAACCACGACTTGGTTTGTTCTGTTGTATGTGCTTGCTTGTGTGAGTATGCGCTTATTTAGATTTCAGTTTGCCATCCATATGTTTAAATTTTTGTTTTTTTACTAACAGTTGTGCAATAGATTCAGTGCATGGTAGTTGAATCATTAAGTCTTTGCTATTGATGTCTTTTGTGTAAAGTGAATAATGTAGAGGTTGCATCATCATGGAGTTTACAAGATATATGAAACATTGACAACCTAGACATAACACTACTGCCTTTTGCTATAAATGTCCTAACTAACTTGTTTGCATCTCAAACTAGGCTGCCATTTGTATTAGATAAACGATGTTCTTGATGCTTTTTGTTCATGTGTCTTAAAACCATCCCAGTTGCTTTGAATTTAGAAAGACAAAAACAGAGCTACGAAGTAAAAGAAAGCGAACAGTTAAAGAAAATCATTCCATGACTTGTGATTGTGCTTGAAGGAATACAGCTTGATAAGCCCATGATAAGTATTTGTATGACCCTGTGAAGTTGTCCTAACTTGACCCTCCTGGTTGGTTACAGACAGTAGCAGCTCGTCTTCATCCTCTACATCCTCCTCCCCCGCCAACTCCCCCCCTCCCAGCCCCGAACCCTGCAAACACTCCGACATCAAGGACGACCACTACGCGGGGAAACCCTACTCCGTAGAAAACATCACAGGTGCCGAGATCCCCAGGACGACGTTGGAACAGCCCCTTCCCCTGGCGAGAGAAAACATCGCCGTCATCAAACCTAAAGTGGAGCTGGAGCGGATAGCCGAGGGTCTGACCACCATCAACCCTGTCGGCGTGTCGCCCTCGGCGAAGGAGAACGTTCCACAGGCGAGGCAGGACTTTGTGGTGCCAAAGGTTCCAAAGACTCCACAAGGGACCATACGGAAGGGTGAGTAGCTAGGGAGCGACAAATAACAACATGTAAAAGGCTTGGTGGCACGTTTTGTAGATGAGGTACATACATGGTAGACATGGCTGACTGAACACACATTTATCTGTGAAGAGAGTCCCTAGTGGACTTGAGAAAAATTGCAGGAGTAGAGCAGTGACAAGTGTGAGAAGCATTAACTTTAAGACAAACAGTTGATTGGAAAGCAATGTGATTGCACCATAATCTTAACAGCCCCTTAATACCTGTGTTGTAGAGAGAGAGGGTGACAGCAAGTGTCCGACACCAGGCTGCAATGGTACGGGACATGTGACAGGACTGTACTCCCACCATAGAAGGTGTGTATGCTGTTATTATATAGTAATTATGTGCTTAACCCTAAATCTTGTACTGTTTTACTCTGATTTCAGTGGCCTAGAGGTTATTTGTGGCAGTAAATCAAATTGATGTTCTTTGCATTCATACATATGTTACATTTCTGTGTTGTTATTTGTATGTCATACCATGTTTTTTTTTCTATTAACCAGTCTGTCAGGATGTCCTCACAAAGACAAGATACCCCCTGAGTGTAAGTTTCTTAAGATTTTGGTACATTGTATATTGTTAGATTGGCATGTAACCTGTTGTATAGATTTAGGAATAACTTTCCTGAAGACATTTCCTTTGTGTTACAGCAGAGAGCATTTAGACATCAAGTAAAAATTTACTCCCCTGGTATTACCATGCCTCACTGGTGGCTTTATAGTGTCACAGTTGACCCTAAATCATATTGAAGTGTCAGTTTGAATGAACATGTGCGTTGTGTACAAGTACTTGTGTCTTGAGAGATGTTCTTCAAGGAAGGGTTAGAAAAGTATAACAGGTTTCCCTGTAAATAAGAATATGTTCCATATACAATGTAGTAGAGAGTGATATGACTTGGTGCCCAGGTGCTTTGCCTGTCATCATTATAGTGTTCCTAACAAGATTGTGAAGTCCATCATCTTACATGTTTCCACAGTGGCCGAATCATTGTGCAGTACAAACAAAGAAACGTAAGTGTCCACCCCAACTTCTCTCTGCTCTCTCTAACCTCCCACTTACTCCAGTTGCCTTGTCTGTTCCACTCTTTCAGTGTTGGCTGCACATGAGAATGTGCTGAAGTGAGTATTAGCCAACCATCTTTGCTCTTGTACACTGCCTAATATTTATACTTCAAAGCTGTTGTTTCCTCTCAGACTTTGGATCCAGCATGTTCAGTTTTGTTAACTGTATTTGTGAGAATCTGTACCTTCAGATGCAGGTTTCTAGACTAAGTGATATAACTTCACAAGCATACGATTTACAGCCTGTCTCGCTTTTTATGAACATAGCACGAAAGTCTGAAATAAGTCTTTCCAGGAATATCTTTGTCCTTAAATTTGATCTTTGTAGTTAAATGTTGGAGACAATGTTGCACACAAAACTGATTACATGTAAGTATTACTTGTCACTGCATCAAACTTACTAACTAGATTGGTCCAGATGTTTTCCTTCATAAACCTTTGAAACAAGTAACCAAAAGAGGAATAAGGCATCTTTTCTGGTTAGGGACAGTTGTTGTTAGTGTTTGATTGCTGTTCTTCCCTCACAGATGTCCCACACCAGGCTGTACAGGAAGAGGACATGTCAACAGCAACCGGAATTCTCACAGAAGGTAAGGGGAAAATTTGTGTTTGTCAGTTAACCTATTTGTCTGTGTTAGTTAACTGATTTGTCCTGTGGAGCCCAACAATTGTTGGGTTGCACATACAGTACCATCCATATAGCACTCTGCATAGGCACAATTTGAGGGTATTTCTCATACAACACATCACACCGCAGGCAAAAAGCAGTGAGCCGGCCTTTACTAAGCACAGGTGAGCTATACCCGCGGACCTATCTCCAGCTAGTTTCCCTTTATCCACTGACTTCCTGTCTTACGCTGAGTCTTCTATTGCGCGCCAACACAAGCGAAAAAAATCTAAACTGTCTGCAAAAAGCTACCCCCGGCACAGTAATTGGGGCCTGGTTTGGTGGCCAGAAATGCTACCAGCCCCGAAGAGATAGCGGTGAGCTCACGGGGGTCTGGTTACCAGGCTAAGCTTATGCTGCTTTTTATGCATAATTAAAATATGCTGACTGGCCTGTTGTACGCATGTGCAATATTGAATATCCATGCTCTTTCAGTTGATTGTCTACATATTTCCTTCAAGGGCTTTTGAGGCTTCTTGTTACGTGTGTATACCATATGAACTGTGGGGTATTTTTTTGGTGTATTAGCACTTTTTCTTATCCCGATAATGTATTCGCCAGAGAAGCACAGGTACATGTCCAACATCTTTCCAGTCCTACCATTTGGTACAATTACTGTTTCTGCAGCTTTCAAAATCGATGTGCGCTTGAAGCTTGTGAGAGGAAGCCGATATATGTAATTGTTGTACATTGGGATAAAAGGGTGTCGCCACTTGCATGTCTTCAGTAAAAGTGTCGTGATGTGTTTTTGGTGTTCACTTTTTGTCTACGTAGGAACATTTATTTTCCAAACATGGGGTATGATTTGTTTGTTTGCATACCTGAAAATGTTGACTTAAAAAAAAATTTTTTTTGCCTTTTCCAGGAGAAAGCCATGACTGTTGTTTGATCATTGCTGACGTGGTCTTTATTCTGTCTCTAGTTTATCTGGCTGCCCCATTGCTGCAGCACAGAAGCTCAACAAGCAGCAGACTAAACTACAGCCACACGCAGAGGCCAAGACTCCGCCGGGGGTACCATCTGACAGGGTCCTGAGGTTGGTACCCTGGATTTCTTATCAATAACATGGGTATGAATACCCATCTGCGTTCTGCATTTTGCAAAGAGATTTACAATGTTGCAGAAGAAAAATCCTACAATCTGCAATTTTGCTTTATTACGTCGAGAAGGTTGTAGTATGGAGGCTTGTGTATTTGTAGAAAGTGTTTCCAAATTGCAGGACAAAATTTTGATTCACCTGTGATATTACAGAACATTGAAAAAAGTATTTCTACCACTGGTATGTAACCAATGAATAGATGAACCATTTTAAAGTCCAAATATATTTGTTCTGTAATGTAATTTGTGAGTACATTACATTCTGTTGTTTGGCAATGACAGTGATTGAAATAACATGTCGTTTGCCAGCCACTATGTTGGTGTTACAGTATAAAGTGTAATGGAAATTATACATGTTTTGTGTTTTATATAATATCATTACATGTACATGCCAGGTAGTCTTAGTCCTGAAAAGCTTTTGATTGAATTGTCCACTCATCTGCTCTGTCCAAAATATATAACCTGCTCTGTCAGCATATCAGTCTAATGCTGTTGAAGTGTACTCCATGTTACACTCCATTTGAATTGGTTCTGGCCTCTTTTTCTTTGCTTACACAATCTAATGTTTGGTTTCCCTAGAAAATCTTCCTCAAGTTTTTTGTTACCATTTTGTTTTTGTTGGCATCTTCAATAGCTGGACAGGGATGGACCATTGTAGACAGACAAAGTCAATCTGTGTATATGTACATCAGCATTGGCAAGTTTAAAAGATGACACTAGTTATAAAAAGAAACTGAATGGCAATCCAGAAGCATTAGAGTAGATACCAATTTTGGCAGGTGTTAAATTTTGTGATATTCTGTACGTGGGTATGGTCCATCCCGTCACACCTTGTTCTCTTCTTCTGTCCTCTTCTTGCCCAGACCAATGTGCTTTGTGAAGAAACTGGACGTGGCTCAATATGGCTACCCTCCGGTCGTTTCCCCTGCTATCCCCAGGACCAACCTCGCCAAGGAGTTGGAGAAGTACGCCAAGCTCACGCCCATGGAGTACACTCCGTACGACCCGGCCGCGTACCTCGGGAAGCGGGCCATCGCGCCCAAGCTCCCGTCGCACGAGAAGAAGCCGCCGCAGCCGCCACAGCAGCCTCCACCCCAGCCCATTTTCGCCAAGCCGCCGACGCCGATGTCCGTCTCCCCTGTCTCCGTCTCTGTCTCTACGCCGACGCAGAAAGTAGAGTACCGCATCGACCCGAACACGGCACGCATGGCGGCGACGGCCATCAACCTCTCCACGAAGCCCCAGCCTCCGCCTCAACAACAGACAATGCCGATGAGTCCCACAACGCCCACCAGCGAACAGAACTTGATCGTCGACCAGAACGGAACTCTCGACCTGAGCATGAAGTCCAATCAGAGTCAGAATCAGAGCCAAACGGTGGCCACGGCGGCCACGCCCCCTCCCCAGTCGTCCCAGGACGACAGGTTTATGTACCAGAGGCCCAGCGTGGTGGTCAGCACCAAGAACCTTATGTCATCGTCGTACTCTCAGGACAATTACAGCACAGAATCCCTAACCTACGGCTTGAGCACGCCGACGTACACAACCTCCATCACATCAGGCAGGACGGACTTCAATCAGGGATATGTGTACGTATGCCACTCTCTGTCTTCTGGTGTGAGGCCTGTTTGCAAAGTGTACCAAAGACTGTGAGATCTTAGCATGTTCACACCACTATTGAATCAGGTCTGTTTTTCTCTGAGATACATGTAAACTGCAGAATCAAAAGAACTAATAAAGCAGGTAGGAAATCCTCAGAGCAATTGTCTTTGGTGCACTTCGTAGGTGTGGAGAGGATTCTGTATATAATGAATTATTGTTTCCAAAAAGAACTTGCAAATGAACTATAATTATATCTTTTCTAGACTTTTCAATATACAAATTTGCAATTTACTATAATTGACTGACCATATTTTAATGCTGCTTGTTTGCCAATCTGCATATAATCAATAACTGGTTGTGATAACAGCTGCTTTTGGGGATGTGATACCTACATAACCTACTCTTAACCAGTAACATTGCTTGCAGGTCTGACTTCTACATACACACTCATGCTCCTGCCTTCTTACTTTGCATGTCAGCTAACAAACTCTTCCACTGCATGTCTCTTAACGCAGCCTCAGCCCCATTAAGAAGCCTGAGAAGACGTAAGTTTGGTTAATTTGCTCACCCGTAACTGCACAGTGACATGAGGCTGGCTTTAATAATGACAATACTGCATTGACATGCCTAGTTTGTGTCATGTCAGATGTGCACATTAGTTTTTGTCACTTTGAAGCTGTGGAATTGGAGTGCATATTTAGTGAGATAGATAGCCTCTTAAAGGATCCTGGCTACCCATCTTAAAGAGTAACGGCAGGGAATAAGATGACCAGTAGGACATTATGTTGATGAATGTGTTCATAACACAGTAAGGAAGAGGTCAGCCAGAGAGCTGTTTGTTACTTTCTACAGACAAGCAACAATATCAGAGGCAGGGGTAATGTTTTGTAACTGTCACAGATTTCTTTGGCCAGGCACCAAAGAGTTATCATCAGAAAAATCATTGTCCTAAAATTTGCAAACCTGTATTGGAAGTTTGCACGATTGACACAGTTGGATCCCCATTACTGTCGGAAACATTACGGCACAAGGGAAGATTACATTGTACATGCCAGTTTGCTTTAAAATCGATATCCTGCCTTTAAAACAGTGAATGATGTATTTTAGTACTGCAGTCTGACCCGTAGAAACCTCTCCTCAGTTCCAACCCTCTCTGTTCGAGCACTGTTCTGTCGGCCTGGATGGCCCTTGATGTAACTTTTGACTCCTCATCACCCTGCCCTATTTTTGCCCTCCTGTCTAACACTCACTAATTGATGTACTATTAATACTGGATTGAAGGGTTCTTTCCCTAATGGACTACCATTTGATATGGTCCATAAAACTATGTGTAGTGTTATATTGTAAGCGAAAGTAAATTTATTTTTGGGGGTGTTGAAATAGAAATGTTGCTTTCAAAGAAAGTATAAAATAAATCCACTTGACAACAAACAAATGTACATTCAGTGAAGGTTAGACATCCAGGCACTTTATACAAAATTCAATCACAGCCAATGAAAGCCTGTCTGAAACCTTATTGAGTTGCTAGATTTATCTTTTGTGAAATAAAAAAGGAATGTAGTTCTTGTCAGAAGAATTTTTGCAAACAAAAATCAGTAACTCACACAGTTGATGGTGGTTAAAAAGTAACATAAGAGTTCAAGCAGAGGTAAGATGGTGGTATATGACTGCCAGCCATCCGTCGACCGATGAGTAAACCTGTTAACATCGTTCTTACGAACAGGTGTCCCACCCCGGGCTGCGATGGGTCAGGTCACGTGTCGGGTAATTATGCCTCACATAGAAGCCTGTCGGGCTGCCCGCGTGCTGACAAGAGCCAGATCGTGGCCAACCAGCAGGAAATGAAGTGAGTTGTCAAGGTTGTAATGATTTTGCTCTCTTTGCCTCTTTTCCTTCCTGGTACCGACCGGAAGGCCGAGAAGCTGCTGGTGGCCCGACAAGAGTCACCAGCAGGAGAAGAAGTGAGTAGTGGGATTTTGAGATTTTTAGGCACACTTTTTTTGGCTTTTGCTAAGCAGTGCGGCTGTTTTTTGCTCTTTAACAATGGATAAGCAGTTGAATGTGCAGATGTAAGCTCCAGCCCTAACATCTTTGGACAGCTTTATTTTTTTTTATAACTGCTGCCAACATTGTTGAGTGCATTTTGTATTTCAGTGAGTGACTCACTTTTATTGCGTATATTGAAGGAGGGTGTGAATATTGAAAACAATCTGCCTTAAACTTGAAAGTCTTCAGTCGGCATTCTCAAGGGTTTAATTTAAACGGGGGAATTAACCCCACCTACAGGATCAAATGTGTGGTACATGTAAATTTTGCATTAAAGGGAAAGACTGCAACATATGTAAAAGAAAAAAATATTATAGTAAGTAAAACAAACAGTGATAAGTCACAAGCTTCCTTGGCGAGATTTACATTTAGACACAGGGATCGAAGTATGACTTAAATATTGCAATTTTGATACATGTTGTTTTTTTGGTCACAAAACTGAAAGTGTTTTCCCTGTTAAAGGTCTATTGTGCAGTTCAACATTGTTGCCTTTCCTCCATGTGCTTAGGTGTCCGACGCCTGGCTGTGATGGTTCAGGACATGCTACTGGGAACTACTCTTCCCACAGAAGGTACTCTTCAACATCATGTCTCAGTCTGCTTCTGTTTGCAGGGCCTGAAATGTGTTACTATCCTGTTTGATCTATACCTCATTAATGCACATACATGTACTTTAAGTCATTTTACCGCATCAAAGTTTTAGTCCAGTTTGCTGAATTAAAGGATTGCTACTGACAGATTATACCATTATGCCAAAAGAAGGTTGATTATTTAATATGGTGTTGGACCAATTGGCGGCAGATTACTTGTCTTTCAACTCTGTTAAAGGCATGAGGATTTTGCTTTGAATCAAATGAACCCCAGCCATATATATCTTCCTTCATCCATTTTGGTTGCAAAATGAACTGAAATATTTTGGTTCTTGGTGCTCCTTGTGACATGATGACGTTCTGTCTTGCTCCCCCTCCAGCTTGTCTGGCTGTCCTCGTGCGAAGAAGATGAAAAACTTGTTGAAGGAAAAGGAAAACGAGAATGGAGCTGAGCCCATAAGGTTGGTAGAAATAATTCCTTTCTGTTCTTACTGTTGAAATTCAGTTTTCATGGACACATCATTGTGAGTTGAATAGAGAAAGTCAAGTTTTTATATATAGGAGTCACATGTATTCACCCATGATATGGTCATGATGTGATGTGGCAGTAAATACATGTATGTTAGAAGTAGAGATGTCATTGTTTCAGTTTGGACTTGTGTGTGTTGTGGAGTTAGATTTCTTTGGTTATCCATCACCTTTATCTTTAATGTCTGTAGATGTATAGTAAAAATGTCTGTCTGTATTGTCTGCACAGTGCTTTCCTTCCATCAAAACTCCATCTTGCAGGGTGTCTGATGCTTACAGA
>NW_017804165.1:779450-797228 GCF_001625305.1 Branchiostoma belcheri | reverse complement strand
GCAGGGTGTCTGATGCTTACAGAACTTACAAAGCTGGCATACATGACTCATGTCAGTGTTTCCCCTCAGACTTTTCTGAGCCTGATTATCCCTTCAAAAATGGGCCCATGATTTTTTGTGGCCCTTATCCTGCAGTGACACATTTATGTACTTAAACCATAACAGTGAGCTACCACTAGGGGAAACACTGTCCTTGCATGTTGAGAAACTTTTGCACAGTGGCCATGGTGACTCATCAATCCATCAGCTTGGCAAGAAAAGATGATGCCTTTTAACGAGACTGTCTTGTGTGTCTGTGTGACCCACTCCCTGTCTTTTCTACTCCCTGCTGTCAAGGATCAAATCAGTGTACTATGGGTGAGACTCCTTACCCTGATCTCGCCTTGCCTTTTTTGCTCAGGCTACAGCATCTCACCCCAGCTCTTTTTATAGATCACTTTGTAACCAGCGGCAAGCTTTTGTCATGTTTTAACCACTCCTTGTAGATATTTCACCAATGAGACCGTCATCAGTCACCGATGTTGATGGTAGAGGGAAAATGTAGTAGAATGGATGACTGGCTTGATTGTTGAATGTTGAATTTTGTTTTAAACTCTTTTTAATTTTTTTTTTTTAGTTCATTCTTTCTTTTGGTTATCCTGCATTATTAATATTTTTATTGTTGATAACAGGTACAAAGAGAATTCTAAGTAAATGTCTTCCAGTAACCAAAATTGGTGCCCAAACCTTCAGTTGATGTTCTTGTCTATAAGCTCTATGCATTCAATAAGTAGATGTCTAGAATGATCACTGGGTTTTCCTACTTTTATGTGGTGAAATGTCTATTTTCTAACAGGTATCTGTAAATTCACAATTTTCCTTTATATCTCTTTTCTCTTTCTGTTTGTGTTAACTCCATTGGTCATCACAAATAACAAAACGGTATTGGTGCCTATACCTTTTGCATAACACCTTATAAAACCTGGTGCCCACTGTCTGGAACATAGATACTAATTAAGGCAGCTGGTGATGGAACCTATTCAGTATAATTGGGAGTAAACAGGATAGGAAGTGAAAAAAAACAATCTTGCTGTTGAAGTCCTAAGATCCACGAAGACTTCCTTCTTGGTTGTAGACTTGGCTGCCACATGACTAGCGTGAATGACAACACGAAGCAGTCTGTCGCAGCCATTTCACAAGTGGAAGGGCAAGGACATTTTCTTTTGTTTTACCCTGCTTAATTTTCTTAATTCTCGATCTTACAACCGATTTGTGTAAAATCGTTTCTGATTTCTGTGATTTCGCTTTATTCAAATTAATATGAATAGCCTACTATTGACATGAAGCTATATTACATAATTGCAATTAATTCAATAGATGACAAATTACCCACAATCTGCACCCACAATAGCTGCACCAAATCTCCATAATTTTGTTAATTATGGTAAGAAAATCATAGATATAAAAACTATAAGTGCATGGCGGACTAACATGACTCCCTATAGGTCAAGAAGACATTCCAATAGGCACAGTGCTGTGCTGGTTATGTATTAAGTACAGTAGTAAGAGTGTACAGCCTGCAAGCCAAGGCAGTGTGCTTTTTAAACTTCAAGCAATAATGATACTCCAATGTTTATTGGAAGTACTGCAGTACCCTTGAACACCAAATCAGTAAATAAAATGCTCAAGCTCTATGTCATAGCCCATGATATACAGCACTTCATTTGCTTGCAGAGCATGAACCAGTGCTATATATGTCTTGAGCATTGCAACCAATTTGTGAAACCCACAGATATCTTGAATTTGGGACTTGTGGGTCTGCTTATTAAGTTTGCCGGCTTGTTGATGAGCAAGCTCCCTGGAGTTAGATAGACAGATGGATGAGGCAGCATTCTGACGTCTTGTGTCCGTGTTTTGATTCCAGGTGCCCAGTACCGGGGTGTGATGGCTCAGGACACGTCTCTGGGAAGTACGTCACACACAGGAGGTATGTACATTTGTAGGAGTGTCCTGAAGCTAACGTTTTCAACTTTGAATGTGTCAAAGGATATTAGTAATATGTATGTATGTTTCACATCAACAGACCTACAAAGGTCTTATGCTACATGCCTTATGCTCCATGGTATTATTAGTAACTATGCCTTTTAAGAGTTGCTTTCTTAAGGCTTGAAAGTCAGGTTTGGTAAGTTTGACTGTTACATTCCTTTAAGTACAACATGGTTTCTACCTCTGGAGTTCTTAATATTAACAAGTGAAGTAAAAATTAGCATTGTTGGAAATATGTAAAATTTTAACTTTGTTTGGTCATAATGTTAAGAAAAAACAAAAAAATATTTGAAATGTCTTAATATGATACATATTTGTTGGTAAAGTTCTGCAAGACCATGACTTACACTGTTTCTGCCTTTACCACAGTGCTTCTGGATGCCCTTTAGCAGCCAAGAAGGGCTTCAACCTCAGCATGTTCCGTGATGAAAATGGTGAGTGCAAGGATGTCCCCGGGTATTGGAGATCACCTGTCCAATCTTCCAGTAAGTGGACACGTTAGCGGACTGTTTGTCAGGCTTTGCTGTAAAATAGCTGCCCTTATCTGATAGGCATTCACATCCTTCTGCACAAAAGTATACTGAGATGCATTCAATGCTTGATTTTTGTATCTAGTGTCTTTGGTAACATATGACTGTTGCCTCTTAATTCTGGACTTAAGCACGGGAATGAAGTGCACATTTATCCATTTCAGGGCTTTTAAATGCTTAAGTAAAATGAATGTGTGACAGAGTTAGGGAAGTCATTGTTCTTGTCAGTTTGCTGACTTTCATGGCAACATTTATTTGACATTCTTGCAAATAGTACAATTTAGATGAAAATTCTTATTATTCAAAGTGAATTTTGTCTGATTTTTTATGTCCTTTGATTTGCTGACATGGTGACTGACTGACCGTCTGTGTTGCTCCTGATATTTGCAGGCTCCTACGACCTCCCTTTGTCCAGCCAGTGGACCAGGCCGAGAATGGACGGGCTGGTCTGCCCCACCCCTGGGTGTGATGGTTCGGGCCATGCCAACGGCAGCTTTCTCACACACAGAAGGTAGGCTTGTGTTCACATTGTCTGATAGTATAACAGCATAAAAATGCATATATGGCTAGGCCAAGCTATAATTGAATACACCGTACAGACTTAAGAGAACTACCAGCTCAAGATAGACATGGAAAACTTGTGTATAATGAATAAAACATTCATTTGTTGTGCAGTATTTGTCTTAGTGATGGTTATTGTGATGAAAAGTTACTTTGTTGACTCACAACTGTTAGAAGTGTATAAGTCTGGATCATCCACTGCACAAAAACCTATGATGTAATAGTATCCTCACTGTACAGTATTTTTCACTGGTATAACATCATTTCTCTAATGACATGTTCTGCTCCCTCCTAGTTTGTCAGGCTGTCCCCGTGCCACAGCTGCGATGAAGAAGGCACGTCTGACCTCCGAGGAGATGAACACCATCAAGTACAAGGCCAGCAACGGTGAGGAAGGTTCTTATTGTTTCATTCAAGGTATTTCTCAATGTGCAATAGCCAAGTGGGTAGAGCGCTCGCCTTGCATTCGGTAGGTCGTGAGTTCAGTCCCCGTCCGAGTCATACCAAAGACTTAAAAAATGGTACATATATATACTGCTTTCTCTGCTTAGCAGTCAGCATTTGGGAAAGAGTGTGGGAGTTAAACACACACCACTGCCAGTGGACTATCCCCCTGCTGTAGTGATTGCACACTGTGTGGCCCAAGGGCTACTGACCTGGAGATACAAGCGCCACTCTATGCACCACATGGTGTGGGAAGGACTTTTCTCTCATATTGTACAGTTGTGTACACAGGGTCTAAAAAGAAGTAGCTGTGTACAGTAATATTTCTCTTACCAAGTATTGACCATGAGTAAAAAAAAATATTACTGCATCCCTAATGGTCCATGAAGTCAGTATGCTGATTTAGAAATTTAACCTGGGTCTGCACCTTTGTCAGGTATAGAGAATGATGAGGACATCAAGAAGCTGGAGCAGGAAATCACAGAGCTGCAGTCCTCCAACTCACACATGGAGGCACAGATGATCAAGTTAAGAACACAGGTACACAACTCTCTTTATTTATTTCAGGCATCACTCGCCCATATAAAGAAAAAGATACAGATTAAAATACACATAATAACAATAGCTAAAAATATGTCTGAGTACAGATGGACCCAGATATTGCGGAAGAATCTGTTGCAAAATATTACATCGGAATTGAAAACAGATTGGATAATGTTATTTGTGGAGTTGTACAAATGGGATATGATATGTTTGCGCCATGTAGCGTCAAATGTGTCTGTCCTATTGTAAACAAACATTCACTGGCATTGCAAACTGGTCTCCGGTCCTTACTTGTATATCACTTTTCGTTACTTTCATGGTTGCCAGGATTACACATTTGTTCAATTGATTGCATATTCCCACACACCTCTGTCAAAGACTTGGACATGCAAAACTTTCATTGCAGTGCAGCTTGTAATTCTGCTAGTTTTGTCTCAAAGACAAGATTGTCCTTGTGTGATGAGTGAATCACAAAATTGACAAAAAAATTGACTGATTTTTTATTTTGCAACAATTTTTTTGGGGTCTTCTATCTTTCTTGGCTTTGTCTAACATGTCTAACTCATTTGTGAATGCTTCAGTTATCTCAGAGTTTCGTGTGGTGTTTTGTTGTCTTATCTTGAGTCCAATGACTGTATATATCTATTATGAACGTCAATAATTTTCCCAACAACAGATAACATCAATGGAGAACAAGGTACAGCAGGGGGAGAAGGAGAACAAGGCGATAGAGGACAAAAACATCAGCCTGAAGGAACATCTGGAGTTTCTACGGTCCAACCTCATCCAACACTTACAGGAGATCAAGCTGCCTGGGACCAACGAGGGCCCAACTGAGGAGAACTTTGACTCTTACATCTCATCCCTACGGAACCTCTGCCTGGAGAACTACACTTCTGAAAACAAGGCACTCTTCCAGGCGGTTAAGGCTGCGTTAGAGGACTTTGATGTAAAGGTTTGATCAATGATGATACGACATTCTCCCCATGGCGGCAACACAAGTAGCATTTTAGATACAAGGCTCTGATTGGATGTATAATGTTATCAGTTGGGCCAGTGGGCTAGTCATGTGTTGTCAATAGGGAAGGCTGACCTGATTTCTTATGATGATCTAGTTATGATGACCATAGCATTTCAAATCCTAGGTTGTGACTGGACAATGATGGAATCAAATTGGTTTATGATCATGAGTGCAGATTTGGGCATGTTTTCAGCATAGAAAGAACCGTTTTAATGCAGAAGACTTTTAATATAATGTTACAATCCTTTTAGAAATCTCTTCAAAGACATTTAATAGGAAAATACAACATCAAACAGAAACAGAGTTATGTAAGAGGAGATGAAATTTGTTCCAAACAGATAATGTGTTATGCATCACTTCACCATTCACATGCTATTTCCAACATTGTAAATATAAGACATTAGCACAAAAGTGGTATTGTGATGTTACAGTAGTAGACTTTTATGATACAATGTGACATATCCAGTGTGCACTTGGATTATGTGGTATAAAGAAGGGAAAGCTATTTATTATAATATGAAGATTTAATTAATAAATGTTTTAATGCTTCTGGGGGCATACTTTATGTGACAATGACTTTGAACAGTTGAATGATAGCACACAACACAATTGCGGTACAGTACACAAAGTGACGAACTTGCAATCATTGCTTTGCCAAACAGAAAAGAAATATATGGGTGCCAGGTATAGCTTCATGGCTTGGTAGCAGTGTAATATAAACATGCTAGACTTTTCTTGACTCAACTGTTGGTAAGATGAAGTTGTGGAATAGTACATGTATCTGTACACATAGACGTCACCACACCTGTACATGGTTGCCTCCTGATTGAGCTGTAATTTGTGACCCCCTACCCTAAGTCTGCTGCAGTTCATTTAAAAACTCTGCATTCCTAAATAGAAGGACAAATATCACTGAAGGGGTGTTTATAAAGTTTTGTACACGAGTCTATGACAACATACTAAGTTTTGGCTGAGTCCTGAACAAACAACTTTCACAATTATGATTTATTGTTGTTGAAATCTGTTATCCCCAAAGGTCCCATCCATTGCCCGGGTCAGAAAACATGACTGGTACATCTCCAAACTAGAGGTGACCATATTAGCATGTGTGATACTGATATTTCTGATACATTACATTCTGTACAGACTAGAACAGTATTGAAACAGTCTACCAATCAGTTGTATAGATATTCCTACTTGTCAGTGATGATGTGGGTAGTGCAATGAAGGAAGGGAGCTTGTGACCCAGCAGAAAACCCCATCTGTTTACTCTCATACATTCCAAACTATACTCACTGTAGATAACACAATCACATACTAGGTGCAATCACATGATATATCTCATTTTGTAATGTGGAAGCTGAAGTAGGTCCAAAGATGGGAGTCAAGGGTAGAGCAGACATCACATTCTTGACTGTTTTTGAGGTACTGGTATATATGGGAAGAGTTAAGAGAGTTGATGATGAAAGGAAGAGTTTTTCCAACACATCCCACAGTAAGCATCAGTATGTGGCTCATCATGTTACCTGATAAAAGAATTTTTCTCTGAGCTAAAAGGAAGCTGTGCTAGGACATTTACTAGGTATAAAACTGTGTGTTGTTCGAGCAACCTCGATTTTTATGTAAACAGTAAAAAGGACTGCAGTTGAGGACTTCCCTAGTTGTGTCCTGGGAGGGATTTTTACTCACTACGTAAGTCATGTAATGAAATTTAGGTACAAGTAATTGGTATGGTTTTAGCTACTGATGTATAAACCGAGAGTGAGAACTAATTAGGTAGTATGAACAGCAGACTGTACATGTAGCTCACTCTTTCTGGCCAAATGGGCATTCTTCAAGACATTTAAATGTTTTCTAAACTCGGTTGAGCAACTTGAGATCAGCCACTGTAGGTAAGTTTTGGTAATGCAGAGAGCAGCTTCTGACTGGTGGCAATCTAAAGTAAGCATCACATTGTGCAGTTGATAAATTTTTGTGGACATTTTGCATGGTGGCAAGCTTAGCACTAGCTTTGAGTGTTAGTGGAAGTAGTAGTTGGTGTCTCAGGCAAGCCATATTTTAAATGCTGAGGTGTGCAAAGACACTTGCTAAACTTCAGTGATGTCAACCCTGGAGAGGGCAGAGAAATGAAGGATTCAAAGTGAATATTTCTGTGGATATATTATTCAAAACACTTGTCTATTCCTCTGATATTCCTAACATTTAAGAAGTACAATACTTTTGACCAGAGGAAAGTATATAATTTATTGAAGTGTTCAGGGGGTCTTTATTTTTGTGCTATTTATTCTGCTGCATATGAAAGCAGACTCCTCTAGAATGAACTCATGGATTTAATTACACATTCTTAAGAATGTTATGAAAATTGAAAGAATCATTTCACATGCAATTGACCATTCTATTGAGTAGTATATTTGTAAGTATAGAATGTTGAATGTAGTATATTTTGGAAGTTATGTGATGTAGACTTTATGATGCTATTAACATTTTGTCACTATATTTATATTATTTATTGTCGTTTTTCAATGGAGGTTTTCAGTTGTATTTGTATCTCTCTTAATATTTTGTATGACACGAGCTGACAAAACCAGAGCTTAGAGCATAGCGGTAGAAGATAGTCAATGTAATGCTAAAAGTGATGACAGTCACTTTGTGAAATATTTAAGATTTTTATTGCAATGATCAGTGCATATTTGTGCTTGTCCTTGTGCATGTGCAACTTCAACTGTTTTGTATCCCAGGGCATTGAAGGATTGTCCTGCCATTTGCATGTGTTGTACTTGTGACTTAGCCAAAGAAATTTGGGCCATTTTAAGTGAAAGAATTAAATGTCTGATACACAAAAGGTGAAATGGTTTTGTACTCATTTTTTTCCACCAAGGATCTGGAGTGGGTAATGTAATGGGTCATTGTACGTTTAATTAGTTTATCCAGCCACTTCTACATCTGGGGCATCACAGGTGATTGTATCAGTTGAAATATAAGGAGGATGCACACATGCAGTCTGAACACATGCAGTCTGTGACAAGGAAACCAGACATAGCTGGGCAGAGTATACCTGTGCTAACTAGCATGTCTGCAGAACCTACTGTGCCTGCGCGAAACCCTACCTTTTCCTGGTTTTCGTTGGATGTATGGTCGATGTTGCATCAGAATTTTGTCATTGCAGACGATATCTTTTCCGACATAACTTTTGGAAACTACAGAATGGATACGTGCAAACACGACCTAATATGATACGTTCTGCCAAAGTGCTATGCACAATACATTGCAGGATTCGCGCAGGTGCAGTACACATGTACGTTCTGCCGACTCGCTGTGCTAACTGATCAATGAGTCTACACTTGAACCTTGTGCAGTCCATCCTCAAGACTTCTGTGGATAAACCAGATGAGCTAAAAAGATGTTGGTGGTTGAAGGTGGAGATAAGAACTTTCTGACCACCGAGCTTCTCTGAGATCAGCTAGAGATGAATTTCATCTTGACTGCGGACAATAATGATCAGACCAGAAGTTTACAACAATCTTGGTTTATATTTTGCTCTACTACTTGCTTTGTTTGCAAAGTTTTACAGGTACAGAACTGCTATAAATACATGCTGCAAACAATGACCAGCATTCTTACAATATATGTTTGGCTATGTACATATACAGCAATCTTTCTTTCGTATATCTAGGACTTCTCTGAATTACCATAAACATTGGAAGTACACCTTCATAGTTCCATGTTTCTGTCATGCGTTGATCTTGATCACGACATTTCTACAGCTATTTGGACTTAACTTACAAAGTCTTACAATCTCTCCATTGGATAAAAATTCCTTGTTGTTTACACATCGCAATAAACATCTACAGCGATATATTTCCTGTAGATTTCTCCCCAACATTTGGCATATATCTAGACAACTAAATGCAACAGTTCAGACTCCATTAGTACATGCACATACTGTGCCATTGTGCACTGGGATAGACCCATTCAGGCAGAGACAACTTCTCAATCAATTCAGGTTGTTAATGTACAATCAAGCTTCAACATCATCATTATAGTCAAAGTTTAAGCCTCTGAATGTTGCTCTCACGTGAAGCCTTACACATGAAGCCATATACAAGTTACACAAACTCATGACATTCTTCCATCTAAAACAAACTTTGCACTTTCTCCACAAAACCACCATTTAAGCTGAATCTTGATGACATGTACAGATGATGATATTACCATGTGCATGGGCCAACCCCAAACAGAAGGGGTGGTGGTACAGCCATTATGGGTGACATGCTGGAAACACCATAGATCCATACCAGTGGTGATTCTCTGATGAGGGATTCGATGATTTTATGACTTGACAAAGTAAGCAAGTAGCTAGACAATAAATGTTATAATGTTAATCTAAAACCAACCCAAAACATGTCATTTTAGAAAACAAATAAACAAAACAATAAGTAACAGTACCTACTGTTGTTGCAGATATGTCTATCAATAGTGAAATGTGTACTTTGCAACCTGTCACTCTTTTAAGCTAAAAAAAACTTAAACATAAGTTTCAAATAAATGAGAACACAGAAACATCACTGCAGCAATTCCATATCAAACATACAATCATTCATCCGGGCTTAACACTAGGATAGGTATTGCATCATCAAACAAGTGCAGGAATAGTGTGGAATGTAAACAGCCTTGGAAAGCTCTATATGTGGAGACATCAGTACACAGCATTAGCTAGCAGCAGGCATGATTGTGACCTTCTTGATGACAGATTTAAAGAGATACAGTGATTTGGCAAATGCACAAGTTGCTAAAATTACTAGCAGTAATAAGTGTCCAGTGTTACTCATCTTGTCTGGTCATTGACAGTGTATACACCACCGACAATGTTTTCTCTTGAATAATAATGAACTACATTTTTGTGCATAATTATATATGTACATCGCAGCAGTGTGGAATAGCATTAACCTCTGCCCTTGACAGGAACCTGTAGTGTTCATGCTGCAAATCATACCTTGCATGTAGCTGTGATCTACATGTAGTCTGTGTTAAGGCACCTCTCAGGATCGGAGATACAACAAAGAAATGAGAACATCATTCCAGTAATGGTGCACAATTGTACAACCTACAAGCCTCACCAAATACCACCTGGACTGGTTAGCAATTCAAACTGGTGAATCCTACAGTTGTAAGTGGGAATTTAAATGTGGATATCTGTGACGTTGTAGGAGCTTTTTGGAGTATGACTGTTCACTCACAGCCTTAACTGATGATATACAGTCACGTACATGGACAAGTAATTTATAGTCACGGATTATATGTGTTTTGTGTCCTTCTGATATCACCTGTTTGCTGCTATTTTCCACCCCTGAGGTTTCTAGTTGTGTTTTTTTACCATACAAGATACATGTACCTATTTTTAACCCTTTCATGATGTGATGCTTTCAGCCCCAAACTTTTGAAGCTTTAAAAGCATGCTCTTTTCTACATACAATCTGACAAACAGTAACTGCTTCAAGGTACACTACTCTTAACATTATGCAACTTACCAGAAGCTAAGCTTTAGTATTTACAGCTAACATGACCTTAAAAAATACAACAGAGCAGCTTAACAAAATACTTGGCTTGGTGATGATCCCGTATGGCTAATTTCTGTAAAAATCCAGTCTACTGAGTGGATATAAGTATGAAAGTTAAAAGTTGTTTGGCAGAGAATAGAATGTAGTGATAACATTTTACCCCAGATCTACTTGATAGTTTGTTACTCAGAGAAGTAATGAAACAAAGTCAAGATGCGTGAATACTAGTACACAATACTAGGCGTTCCTTGCCTAACATCAGTATATAACTATACTTACGCCTAAGTTGAGTGCTTACGTTTACTTGGTTCTATAGTACATCAGGTACTGTTTTAGTGCAGGAGGAAGGGGTAACTGTTCGATCTTCTCCCGGAGTGGATTCCTCCTGGGCTTCTCCATCTCCTCCTCCATCTCCTTCTCGCTCTCCTCGCTGTCCTCCTTCCTGACGTGGTTGGGAGGACCGTCCGCCTCGTGCCGCGAGTCGTGGTCCCTCACGTGGTTGCGCCGGTGGTACCTGTTCCGGCGCTTGCGTTTCCGCTTGGGGCGGCTCGAGGAGGACACGCCCTCCTTCAGCTTCTCGGCCTTGACGTTCGCGCGGAGGATCCGGCGGATGGAGATGCGACAGAGGTCTTGGAGTGTGCGACAGGAGCAGTCAGCTGTGGAACAAGAGTTATCTGTTGAGGTCTGGACAACAATGTGAATTAACAGCTGATTTGATTGATCTGATTTATTGAAATTGTAACAATAGAATACAAGTGGACACAGTCAGCCGTTGCTAGTGTTGTGTCCCACACATAGAAACAAATATACATGTAGGACAGGACAATACTCATTTTCACTTGAGTTAAGTGAGGAAAGTCATGTAAAGTGCCTTTCCAAAGGGCAAAGATCGGTGGCAGGTCAGGACTTGAACCCAGGACCTCTTGGTTCCAAGTCGAGCACTACTGTTACGCCACACGACCCCACCAGACTGACTTGTTCCAACCTGAACAACGGGTGAGTATTGATGACTGTAGATTTTCACATCAGGTCCTATAACACAATGACTTGGAGACTGTAATCCACAGGCAACTCATGTCGCCTCAAAAAGAAGGACTAACTTACGTAACTCCACTTGGGGTGCGTCTGACTTCTGTGGCAGAACCAGTGGTGCAAAGGATACTGGGAGAATGTTCTTGGTCTCCCAGCTGTTCTGTCCTGTGCGTGTGATTTGCTGTAACTGCAGGTCAAAGATAATCATTAGCCTTAAAGTTTTTTTTCCTGGATAGCCTGAAGATACTGGTCATACTGTCTACCATGTTTGGAGTAGAGAAAGGTGTTTTTTCCTATAAATTTACTGCTGTGCTATAGCTGACGAGAAGCATACATCACACTTTTAGTGAATACACTCAACATATAGTGTGTTCAACATACTATTAAGTGAAACTTACTTGGTCCTCAAAAGGCATGACGAGGATTCCCCCTATCTTCAGCAGGTTCTTCATGTAGTTCTCATGTTCTGGTGGACAGGCAGCTCCACAGTACACACGGTCATATGTTTTACACCCTGTAACAACATGACAGCAGCATGCAGTCAATCACGTGGACTTGAACCATGCTAGCTAGTTTCAGACTTTAAATTGAAAGTCAGGGCCGAATTAAAGCACAGGAAGCAGAATTTCAAACATACAAAACATTTCAAGTTCAGAGTGTTGTGTATTCTGCCAAACTCAGCCCAACACAACTCTGATGAAACCTTTCAACTTATCTCTACTTCAATTGAAATTCATATTCTCATCTAAAAACATGTCTGCATTTGCTATATCCATATATTATGTATGGACATAACAAAGGACAATATTCTAACCTGAAAAATGTACTTGCAGTATGCAGTATGAAAAGCACTGTCACCTGACATTTGCTCACCACATAGACTGTCTACTTCTAAAAAGAAGCCATCTGTTCTTAACTCCAGCCTCTAGTCCATAAGCTTGTAAATATATAGTTGATGACTATGTTTTTGTGATGTATAATATCTTAGTTCATTGAATGTCTGAACCCTGGAAGACTTTGCATTTTAGGCTAAAGGGTCTCAAAAAAGGGAAAACAGTAATCATCAACAGTTAGTAGAATATTCACCTAGTCTATTCTCGCAAGATTAGGCCACTCCGTGATCAAGACGTACAGTGGTACGTGATTGCTACCTTTAAAAAGTCAGATTGATGAATATTCTACTAACTGTCAATCTTACGACAAACCTTTTCAACGAATTATCATCAACTACTAGTACTTACCAGAGGGAAGTAGAAGGCAGTTGCCAATTACAAATCTGGGCTCACAGAACTCGTAGTCATCGAACACCTCAGCGTTCTTCATGAACCAGGACAGCTTCTGCTTGGCATACTCCACCACATCCTGGTGGATCTCAATCCCGTGGTTAATACCAAATGGACCTGAGGGGGACGAATGCTTTTCTTACTTGAATGATGACCTTTAGTGCACATCATTAGATAAATTCAACTTCTCCTCGCTTTCGGTTATAGTAGAGATAAAGGAACAGAATATGTTTTTCGATGGTTTGTCTAGTTGCTTTAGGTTTTTGTACAAATGAAAGTGACTAGCTATTTGCCACAAACAGCATTTCGTTAAAAAATTCGTTTACACAATTGAAGTTATTTTGCTCAGACATCATAAGATTGCTTTTTCAAAAAATAATCTTATTTCTTCAAAAAGCCTGATGATCTCTCTAGAACCTGGCTATGCAACTGTAATGTTTTTCATAACTTTAATCCATATGCACTTGAAACTTTGGAAGCATTGACAACACCTGTTATTGTGGTCACAAGACTCCAGTAAGTGTATAGTAATCATGCAAATTGACCCATCATGTCCATGCTGTTACATGTCAATCATTCTCAAAAAGGCACAGGGTCATCTTAACTTCAAGTTACTAATCCAACAATAGAAATGAGCTTCTATGTTTCTGAGTTATTTCTTATTCATTTCAATCTGGTTCTGGTTGAATCAGCACAGCACTAAGCCAACACCAGTTTGGCTCTTGTCCAAGATTCTCATGTCAATTCTTTTTCACCTTTGCCATTGTCTGACTAACTAATGTACAACACAATGCTCTACTTCTATCCTAAGCCAGCAAGTTACATGTATACAGTATGACTACTCAAAATGAATTGCAACACGATGCATATTTGTACACCCTGGTCATTAGACATATGAAACTCATAGATGGTGTTCTTATCATTTGCAAATATTAATTGTCTTTAATTTTCTGTTATCAGATATTTCATGTATGAAAATGTCAATAATAGTACAGTCACATATTTTGAGAACTCAGTTATGAAAATGACATTAATTATCTCCCTGCTGACTTCTATTCCTAACAAATTTTATCAACTTTTTGCATATCAGATGAGCTGAATTCAGAAACTGTTGACATGAAAATTGAGGGCAGTTATATTTTCAATCAATATTTAGTTTAAGAATATTGCAACATTGATAAAATCTCTCTGGCTCAAATTTTTTCCTGCTGTTCTCAGTTGGACCTAACAATTCTACTCTCCCATCTGATGAAAAATCATGTACCATATTGCGCATCACAAAAATCGTATTGTGCTCTAAAATTGTTATCGCACGCAGAAAATGTTCCTTGTCACCTACACATGTACATCCATGTGCCAGTGTGACACATGACGTACACACTGTCCCATGACAACACTGAGTGGTGGTAACAGATCAGCTGTCCCACTGGCAATGTGTTCAGCACATCTGTAAACGGCTTCTCATTGTCAGTGGGAGTATAGTGAAGGTCACCACTGTCCCAGCGCAATTTGGTCCTGCCGTCACAATCCATACAGAAACAGATGTTGCATTAGTCTGTGCTTTGGCACAATCACTTCCCGAGCACTCGAGTGGTCTGAATGAATCACTGTGCTAATAAAATGTGAATGTTGACGTCAGTGGCGGGATTCCTGATGGGAATGTACGCGGGGCACGTCTACACATTTGAAGTACCAAGGGAAAACTTGTACGCAGGGTGATTTATACATGTACGTAAAAACAGAGACCTGCCAAAATCACTTACTCTGATGACTTGCTATTGACACCTCAGGGCTTTAAGACTTTATAATTAGCAAATTTTTTCATATACTTCTATTTTTGCGTTTCATATTTTCCTGACATCTTCCTGTAAACTTCTGGTACAGGGTACTTACCCAGTATCAAGCCCACCATGGTACTGAGGTAGCCAGTTCCACACCCCAGGTTCAGAAAAGAGAGGTTGGGCTTTAACTTCAGTGACTCCATCACCTCTGAGTATATACATGGTGCGGACAAGTGTATGTTCCCATGTTTCCACGCTAAGTCCTTGTACGCATTATCTCTGTGTTCTTCTAAGTAGTAGTCCCCGCGGTCGATTGCCCGAAAGACCTCTTCAACCTTCTTGGTTTTTATGTAGTCTGCCTCCTTCAGGTTATCCACCAGCTCCTCATTGTCCTCTCCTGCGCTCACTGCCCCTCCCATTCTGGCCTCTGATTGGTTGGGGGATGTGCAGGATAGAAGATGTTGTCAAGGTTTGCCTGTTCCTGATTGGCTAAAACGTCAACCAATCAGTAGTCAGCAGGATATAGGAGCTCTAGAATATGAGAGCATCAATTCACAAGTCACTCTGAACCTCAAGATCAGCAGTGACTACTGAAGATTTTGATTGGTAACAATCTACCAATAGCTAATGATACTGGTTGGCTAAAGCCAATCAGGACACAGGTTGTAAATGGTGCTGGCAGCAACGAGCCCCTACTGTCCGGGTATGGTAAAGACACCCATGTCAGCTGACGGATGTACAGTCACGTAGCATCCAGAACTCCCTGGAAGAGAAAAAAACACAAAAGTCTTAGGTAGAAAAAAAAACATGCCTATGGTAAAGACTAATGTAGATTTCCTGTAACAACAGGGACAAGCACTGAGTCGTGATGAAAACATACCTGACCCAAATAAGGTGTTGTAAAATTCAATATGCACAGAATTTACGATGTTGAACATATTTGCTCAATCTCCCATACGTTGCAACAGAATAAACACTAGCAGGTTAAACTTAGTACATGTAGTAGTAATAGACTGCTTTATCAATAGAATCACTTTTGAGTTTTTGCACCGTAGTTCCTTTCAATTTACTTGTATTGTAACAAAAATATCGACCTCAGGTTCCTGGGTGCCTTTGGACAACAAAGGTGTGTTTTGATTTCCTTTTTACGACAAGCTGTCTATAATTCCTGCTTGGTTGTGTTCTGTTGACAGTTTGCTAATCCTACAAAATGTTTTGAAAAGTTCATGAAGGTACTAGCAAGGACATTATACACAGATTTATCTTGTATAATGTCTCTGGTACTAGTAATAGGCTAGCAAATGCCTTCTCTAATAATTCTGATAAACATTATTGCAAGTACAACTGTTCTGTAAACATGCAAATGCAGCGATTCTAAGTGCCAAGAGCTCTGTACAAAACTTGTATTTGTCACTGAAAAAATGAATGCCCACATTTTCTCAGTTTTCATTGTGAAAACCCAAGGTGACCTGCAGGATCTTAATTACCCCCATCTAACCTTTGTCAATTTATCACTGTACTGAAGTGATAAATGCATAGTGTTGGAGTGAAAACCATTGAGCCAATCAGACTCTCAAACTGCAATAAAAAAAATCTATATTGCAGAAGGGCTGTCAACAACTTTTTGTAGGCTTAAGCAGCAATATGACATTGAATTATATATTGCAGGAAACAGAAAAAGGGATTTTAAACCTGATAATTCTTCTTCTCTAAGACACTAGCATGGATCAACAATGAACCAAGCAGTCAAAGTCCTATTTGACCCTAATTAACCCTTTCAAAACACACAGACCATGACATCAAAACAGGGACCAACAAAAAAAATCAATATATTACCTACAAGTTGGACATAACGTATACTTTATGTACCTGGTAGGAGATTAATAACATCCTGAAAATCATCCCCCTTTTTTAAACTTGGACTTTTACTTTGAATCCATGTAACTTTTATACACAAAGAATGTGTTACCCAACACTGCATATTGGTGTCAATTGGATTCAATTGAGTCTTTTGACACCTTTGACCTTCAACTGTCAAAATCTTCACAAGTCAACACCTTGTTGTGATTGTCAATTCACAGCTGATTCAGTCTAAATTAGTAATGGATTGGTAAATAGTTGACAACATAGTTATGTGAAATGCAGGTAATTGTTTGATTTTACTAAATTAAAATAGCATTTAACTTGAATGTTGTTTGATTGTCAATAAGGCATTGTCGCATTGAGCAATTGAACACTGTAATTTGCTGAAGACTGATTTTACGTAACACTTAATGACAACTTTTGATATTATAGTAATCTATACATTATGCAATGTACCAACTCATGTTGTTTTCAGTGACAAAAAATTAGCATGGTCTTCTGTTCATCATTTCCAAACTAAAATGCTGTTATCAAACACTAAAAGATTTCATAACGATATCGAAATATACAAAATGATAGAAGTAACTGTAATGCGAGACAGCAGATGATTATCTATACAGGATGCCACTGCTGGAAAATTACTCATCAAAACTTATTAATTTCAAGTTCAGCCATAACGTTATATGTAAAATTTGACAAGAGTGTTTTTCATATCTTCATCAAGCACTGCACAAGGCATCAGCCATTACTGTGTACTTAGAGTCCAGCTGAGGGCCATCTCTCAAAACTAAAGTGTTGTTACCACATGCCCTTCAGCGCATATTGAGCTGCAGTTCACTGATACAAACTAGAGATGAAGAGTGGATCACATGCTCTGTGGGGTGACTATAGCAGGATGTTTTGACAGCGCATCATCATCTTTAAATAAATGAAATGTTTTTGAAACAAAATAACAAGGGATGCAAAAAAATTATATGTTATGATATATGCTGTGAGACAAGCACTGTGTGCATTAATTGCATTTTGTAAAACATGTAAATCTAAAAAGTGTTGGGCCTAAATGGGCTATTCCAAAAAATAAAGGAGAATGGGGGGCGGAAGAGGTTGGACTGGACAGGGGGGGTGGGTCAAATACCT
>NW_017804165.1:762014-779430 GCF_001625305.1 Branchiostoma belcheri | reverse complement strand
GCCCGCTTTGACGAAAACTACAAATCAGGTCTCGAAATTCTCAGGGTGCACCAAAAATTGGAGCTGTACACCCAATCTTTTTCTGAGTGCAGCCAAATATTCTAGTAGCCCGATGTTGAAGAAGAAACCGATAGTGATTCTTCAAAGTCAGAAGAAACTGCCAAGAAGCAAGGCTTTTTGTGTGAGGCTTTTTTAATTAACGCCAGTAATCCTGTTTTATATAAGTGCACCCAACATCTTTTATACACCCAATTGTTTGTATCGGTGCATCTATTCCCAATAATGAATTTTGAGCCCTGGACAAATGAAATGAAACTGTAAATTGTACAACAAATTTCTTGCAAACTGAAAAGTTTGGGCATACTGTATATCATATATGTCCATGATTTAACAAAGTTCCTTGCATTGTCATGTTGTGTACAGCAGAAAGGAACAGTCTCCCCATGGATAATTCTCACCTTTCAGTCTGGCTTAATTTTTTATTGATAATAGATGCTCAAGATACTCATCAGTACCTTGTATGCAAGGAAAGACTGGCCAGAGTCTGAGTGAGTGAATGCATATAGTTCATGTATGCCAAATATACTTGACTAAAATTTCTCAGATAAGACACATTTGTTGTTGCTTTGTTGTTATTTAGTAGCCTCCACCAGGCTTTTCTGTGGGAATACGAATTGTGGCATATATATATTTTGGTACAAAGGATAATGGCCTGGGGAGTCAGTCTGCAGAAGGTTGTTTCTTTCTGGATACAATCCAGTAACCCTTAGAAGTCAAACCCAAAGGTGGCCAAACTAACCTGGCAAATATTCTCGTAAATAGTTTGGTACTAGTGGTAGAGACTAATTATTTTGGTCTATCATCATTTTAATCTTTTAGTTTACAGACCATCTAAAATTGAACTGCTTCATTGGATAATTATTTTGCATTTGTTAAAAAAACTTTGATTTTCTTAGTACTTTTCCGTATTTTTAGGTTCTTTTCATATCCAAGGGTTCTAGTCGACTTGTACTAGACTTTTGGTGTACCAGGATTTCAGTTTTCACACAACCAGCTGCAGTAACTCATTGAAATGCTAATTACTGGCTCCATGTCCTAATGAGTTCCTATTGTTTGCTCAGACATTGTTGTGTTATCAGATTATGCTAAATTATCTCAGGCCAAAGTCACTTCACTGTCTTCAGTCCAAAATAAAATTCTAGGGTAAAAGTTTAGGACAGTCAGGTTTACACGAAGTCATTTGATTTGCCGAAAAGAATTATAAGTCATGATTTAATTTTAAGAGTACAGTAAACATGTTCTTTACAGCACTGAAGGACTGAAGGTGTGGCCTAAGGCTAGTTGGAATTATTTTCAAAACCAATACTCTGATGCAGTTGAAGCAAAACAAGGAGGTTAGAAATAGATTTTTCAAGTTAACCAGCTCCTTAGTTTAAAACAAAACCTCCTTTGATTTCCTCAAGTCAAAACCCTGAATGCCAAAAGGACCTGGAATACTCAGTTTTAACACAACACACTGAATCGGCACTGCTTGAACAAACTCCCTACAGGTTCCCATTGTTTTCCCCACCAAACCAGCTAGATTCTTAACTCTGTTGAATTTCTTCATGCACTCAGAGCATCATAGAAACATCACACACTCCCTTCTTTCATAAAAAGACAATGGTATAAAACTGTATATAGATTGTCATACAACAAGATAATGTCATGAATTTCTACCAAGTCATATTTTTTTCATCCGTGACAGAACTCAGGCAGGGTGAAAATACCCACTCTCACACTTTTGCCAGACAAGTCATGTTTTCTGAGACTGATGGCCATGGAGACGTCAGGTTGCCTGGCACGCAAGCTTATTATTTTGTCAAGCTTATCTTTTTATAACCCTGATGAAGGTAAGACATCCAGGTGAACAATATTAAAAGACAAATCAAACTCTACTACTGGATAAATTATCACGGAGATTACTTCAAGACATTTCTAGGAGGCCTAATCTATACTATAGGCGCAGCTACAACCCCACTAACTGGAAGGGAGGATTTCCCATAGAACTCTCCAGTACATGCAGTTCCTATGGTGTTGTATTAGTATTACCATAATCTACCTTATCCTCATTTACATAACAATAACAGTGACACTTATGTGTCTTTCACTCTTTGTTTAACTGTTTTTTCTAGTTCCTTCAAGTGTGATTTAGTGCCACTGAAGAAGAGTGAGAGATGTTTCAACTTGAAATGTCCCAAAGTACTAGTAATCTCTGGAAAATCATGGCCATCCTGTAATGTTTTGCTCAGTCCTAAAAAATTGCACTGTGCATTTCCCGCATTTTCCTCACAGGGCCTCACAGGGAAAATGCACAGTGCAGTTTTTTTGTGCTTTTCTTCATACAATCATAGGATGCTCAAATCCATGGTGGAAGCTTAGTTCAGTTGCCTCATTATGTTGAATGCTGAAGATATTAAACTCCAAACAAGCTAAAGTTGATTTCAATAGTCAACTCATGCACTAACGCTCAAAAACACAAAAACGTAGTTGCCTAAAATGAAAAAGGCAGGTACTAGTATATTACTATTATTAGGACAAATCTGGAATGGACAGGGGGGCTGGGTCAAACAAATCTGGAACGGACAGGGGGTTGGGTCAAACAAACCTGGAACGGACAGGGGGGGTTGGGTAAAACGAAACCTGGAACGGACAGGGGGGTTGGGTCAAACAAATCTGGAACGGACAGGGGGGATGGGTCGAAATAATGAAATTGGACTGGACAGGGGGGTGGGTAAAAAAATTCTGGACTGGACAGGGGGTTGGGCCAAAAGCTGATTTTAGACCTCTTCCACCCCCCCTCCACAGTTATTTTTTGGAACAGCCCAATGTTAGAAAAATAGATAGAGAAGGAGGGGGCAGCAACAGTCTGCACTGCTAACCTGAGATTAGTGGACAGTCCCTTGTGAAAATTCACACTTCTCACGTAAGTGTGGTATTCATGGACTTTCTTTGTCCAGGTTGGTTTGTAAAATGTTCAGGAGAATTTCTTGGCTCTGGTTTAAAATGGTGAGAACTACTCTCTTGTTTTCCCTTGCAAGAGGAGCGCGGAACCGTACGAAAAAAAGGTATGACGCAAGAGCCGGGCTATGGGGAAGGGGGAGGGGGGCTGTTTATGTACCTGACTGACCTCGTTCAACTAAAAGGACAGGATAAATCTACAAACGTCAACCTTGTTCCAGAAGAGGGCGCAACCGTTCATGGGACAGACTTCCAGATGGCTCATAAACAACCAACCATTTGTGCTTTTCCCCGATTCTACCGCCGCCATTTTCTACTGAGGGTGTAAACACAAGACCAGCTGACCAGATACAGAAACATCTTGCACGGAACTCGACCCGTCAAAACATCACACGCAAATTTACGGAAATATTCCACAAACCACCACGTAACAGCACGCCTGCTTGTCTGAAAAAAATGCCGTTAGTAACGTGACTGCCATCTGCAAAGTTTTGGGCCAATTTAGCGAGAAATCGAGCTGAAAATGCTTACCTTACCACGGGGATATGTGCTCGCAAGTCTGCCGGACTGAATCAAAATATAAACACTGCACTCTGGGTAATTAGCATACCATGACGTCATGGGACGACGCAGCGCCTCCTGGGACAGAATTTATCTTCATGGATTTTTCATGAGTTTCTTTCATCTTTGGGATTAGACATGACACGCAATTTGATGAATTTAATCAACCATACGCGAAAAAGAGCTTTTAGTCTTTTAGCAATATTTGGAAATGACCCAAAAGTGCACACATGAACGAAACAATGGAAGTACAATATGTTTAACCTTACTTGTATTTCTCAGGAATGGAATAGTAATCGTTTTCTAAATTGAGTTGACGGGATTGTTGACGCAAAGCGTTGTTTTTCATTTCATTCTCTTGTATAGAATGCCTTCCCGGTCGAAAGCTAACAGTGGTTTTCTCAGTGGAAAAATGCAATGACGCAGTTGGTTTATTGAGTGCCCTCCCTCCGCACCGACGGCAAAGCTGAGTGCTCTGTTGAAGTTGCAGTTCCAGACATATCTGCGAGGGGTGCTCCTTGCTGACATGCTTCGGCGAACATGGCCATGAACTGCGGTGCAAACGGCATTGCTGATGACTTTACCAGCTTGTGGCACAGTTTCTCTTTACTGATGTTGACATCTGCTCTAGTATCGGACCAGTTGTGTGGGATCTTGACTGGCAAGGCAGACAGGGCATATCGGATCCAATTTACCATGCCACAAGTCAAGTGGCAAAAACAACTAAAGTGACTTCTCATGCAGGAGTAAAATGTTGTCAGATAATGGGCGATAACAGGTGATTTTTTTTTACACTTCCTATTTTATTTACACCTTACTTTCTTATAATCGCTCTAAATATGGAACAACAACTAGAGTTCACGATTCCGACATTAATGATGCCAGTGAGGAAAGGCGTAACATATCAACCAAGAAGCTCCTAATATAACGTCCTTGTATCAGCTAAAGGAACCGTTAACAAAATGTTGAAAATTGTGTGCTGGGAGACGATGCAGTCGACATAAATCACATATGATCGCTCACTTCGTGACGAATCCTTAATTTGACCATCTCGCCAGGAATCCAGGACTAACATGTAACACATGTGGGGAGAGCCTCCTGACTGAACCATGGCGAGCTGCACGGGAGCGGGCTAGGCGTAATGAGGCATGGAATCTTCTACAAACAAGGATAGGGTGCACGTGCTTTTTAATTTCTTTAACGTGCCTTGCCTGTGGGAAGGAACGGTGCCCACCAACCAGTTTGTTTGCCTATGTTGTTTTCTCGTGGAGACGCGATCTGAAGTGGTGATAACATTTGAACACGATGAACGGGATTTTGATTCAAACGATTAAAGTTCGATTGAGGACATATTTATACCATAATATCCATGGTTCGATGCATCACCACACTGGGTAATCTGTCGACAAAAACAAGGGACCATGAAAGATCCTGTGCATGGGTCAATCAATACACAGTTTAGATACCGATCTTGAAATAACTTTGACTAGACGTCTGTAAACTGTGTTTCTCTACAGTCGGTATACCTATCTTCATCATATGCACGAAAACAAACAAAAACGCTCTAGATATTCGGCCACAGCGTGTATTTCTGCTTTTGTTCAGATTTCCCTAGATGGCAACATCATGATATTAGATTGTTAAGTGTGGTTCATACACCGTCTATATATACGTATAACTATAAGCATCGTTACATAGTATGAGCACACCTAGCCTGGGTGCCATCCGAATTTGTAACGGCTCCCCCGAAAATTTTTCGGGGGAGCCGTTACAAATTCGGATGGCACCCAGGCTAGAGCACACCAATCTTCGAATGACGTTTCTGCATAATGTTGTTGCCAGTGGCAGGGCTCTGCAAACGACTATTTCTTTTACCCCAAAAGCCATTTGTCGCATATTTTACAATCTCTTCACCTCCTGTATCTTAACTGACAATACTTTTCGTAAATTAGAATCAACACAGAACCCGAACATCTGTGTATAATTGCTAAAGTTTAAATCTGATCTGGATAATATATGAATTGAACAATGCGATTATAATCATGAATAGACATGCTTTCTGCATGATCTTTTCTTTCAATTTTGTTTCATAAAAAGCTTCTAAAGATACTAAACGAAAAATGAAATCGCACATATTGGAAGAAAAATCGGTATGACATAAAGATACATGTAACCATCGCTTTCTTGCCATCGATTATCTGAAATGACAGTCCTATCTACAACACGTTGTGCAAGCATGGCGCCCTCGAAAAGCCGTTTGTCGCCCACCAATTAAGTCCAAAGATATCGGCCATCGGCCCTGAGATGTGTGCCGAATCTCAAGTAAAAGCTCCATAAATCTTTTCCGTACTGATATGATATGCTTTATCGAATTGCATTGCATTGGTCTATTTTTAACGCAATGACATTTGCCGTCATTAGACATACAGATGTAGGGTAGGGTATACATGTTTAGACGGCACATTTGATGGAAAGACATTCGTGATTTCGGAATATAACTTTCAAAATGGCGATTCAGACACAGAGGTGTAACAGCAGAGCGTCAATCAGTGTGTGTGTGTGTGTGTTAGTGTGTCTGTGTGTGTGTAAGAGAGAGAGAAACACAGAGAGAGACAGAGAAAGAAAGAAAGAAAGAGAGAGACAGCCTGAAAGAGAGAGAGAGAGAGACGAGGGAGATTTTTTTATTTGAGATACGTCGATTGGCCGATTGGCTTATTGATTGACAAGCAGTGAAGAATGACAAAAGGACAAAGATGTAGCGCCACGGTGTTCTATACAACTGTGGGCGCATTTTCTATAGAAGTAATGATAATCTGCTTAATGCCTGCGTACTGTATTGTATGCTTCTGGATATCATGTTGTTACCACAGTATGCACCATGTTTGTAGTATAGTGGCTACAGGCAGTCAGCAACCAGAAGAAACGTCTGTCCCCGTAGTAGATATAAGGAGGTTAAACTATCTAGGTTAAACTATGTATGAAAACGCACTGCAGCAACAGTGACTGAATCCTACTTCAATCCAGCCGGACAAGAAGGAAGCCCCACAAATCAAACCGGACTGACCCGGATGCTTCCTGACTTGCCGCATTTTCCCCAGCCGTCTCATTGTTTGCTAACTTTGATGGCAAAGATTAGGTTGAGTTGTGTTGTGCTGTGTTCGTCGCTACTACCTATTCTGTGCCGCATATCCACAACGTAAACTATACTGTGCTGCTTGTTTTACCATCAAAGAGAATCATAATTTGAACCGTGCACAATAAATAGCGGGGCGATTTTATATACGGCGTCTTGTATTTACTACCGTAACATATCACACTTCCATAGCGCTAGTGCTGTTGCAAATTTTGATTAGCCTGAAAACCGACAAACATACACGAAGGCGCATATTGTGCTTACGATGTTAAGATTTAAAGGAAGGAGCCGAATATATAAATTAAATGATGAATAACATTTCAAACGATGCCGCGAGCCTTTTCAGGATTTTTTTTCATCCAATATTTTAACGATTCTATGATTATAATCGTTGGTCTCTTCAAAGATTTCCGTCTTGGAAACTATAGTTGAGTTTTTGCATCGATACTTTATTTTCCGTACATTGGAGAAGTATGGAAAAGATCAATACATTTATGTTTCATTTGATGTTGGTATTTGTGCCAAGGACTGACGCCAGAGCATCGTATCAAATTCCATGCGGGAGGGAGAAATGTTGATGGAAGAGCCCTTTGAGCATGCGTTCTACGGGCCTTCATCCGAATGTGGCTCTAATGGCGCTTGGGAAAAACTGGTGAGAAAATCTTACTTTTTCCTTATTTCCGGAGCAGGAACTAAAATTTGCCCATTCAGAAAGCATATAGAACGAAAGACAAGTATTTGTTCTTTACTTTTATTCAGTTGTCAGACAGCTTTACCCGAAAAATAGTCGAAAATTTAGACCTTTTACCGATGGTAATGTTGTTTCTCCAGCGTTGACGAACATTTTCTTTCGCTTCGACTTTTGAGTGACGTGCATGGAACAAAGTGCAATTTTCTTACATTAAGTAACACTTGACCTTCAAAATTTGCTTTCAACATATGGAAAAGTTGTTGGGCTAAGAGTCTAAGGTGTTGTAATCTGTCTGTTTGTCCGCTAATTTATGTTTTTCTCGCTTTCTCCGATCGCTGGTGTGTTTTCCGTGTTGAGAGGAAATGGAGGTTTGAATGCCCATCCCCCAAACTTGCACGAGGACACTTCGTAAGCAAGAAAGTCGCGATCTACGTTCGTTTTACCCCAATCAGACATCTAAATATGTGACCAAATGCTTGCGAATACTCATAGGAGTGCGATTTTTGTGGTTTGGGCCGGTTTGACCGTTGGAATTCTCGAGTTTTACCGGAAGTTTTGCGCCACGCAGTGCTGTTTTTGCCCGCAGTGTTCGTGTCGCCATTTTTGGGGGTGCAGATTGTGTTTCACCTCGATGCCACGTTTTTGCAGCGCGAAAAAACAGCTTCTAAACATCCCCATTCCGTCAAGACATGGTGGAAAATGAAGAAGAAACGAATAAGTGAAGTTGGATTGTGTTTTTAGCCATACTGCATGTCCTGATTCGTAAAGGTAGAAGAAGAAAGAATGAATGGAGGGTAGATCAGGTCAACTTTGGTCACCACATTTTGGTCCCTAGACAATACTAACATCACTTATGTTTACACAAGGTTTTCTTTTTCTGTGGGTTATTAAAGTGTTTATAAGGGAAAAACAATGAAGCAAATTTGGAATTCTATGGGGTTTCTAAAGAAATGAACATTTTTCTATTCAGATATTCTTGAAACAAGTCAACCTGCAAAAAGTAGTTTGTGTAGTCAGAGACCCCCAGAGGCTGGTTAGGACATAATTTGGGCCAGTCATTTGCATAAAGGTGAAGGGTCTTCAGGGAGAAACCATTCACCTGATGAACATAGGTGGGGGTGGGCCTGTTCATATGGTGCACATCTCTTTCTTATTTCTGGCCTAGGCCTCAATTTGAAATGACTTAAGTTTTGAAAAAGTATTATGAAAAATTTTGAGTCGAATCAAGTTGCTTCGAGCAGCAGTGTGACACCAAATTTATAATGCACACAACAGACACAAGTGCAGTGGGTGATTGACATTTCAAGGGCTTTTTATCTGCGAGAAAGGTCATCGGAAATGGAATGTATGATATTGTTGATGGGCAATGGGCAGGTCTAACACTTTTTTCTTTTGAAAATTTGTTTTAAACTTCGTTGTTAGATAGTTAATTTGCTCTCTCCGCTAGGAAAAGAGTTAGAAAGGGTTGGATTTTATCTTTTCCTTTCCGAACATGGATTGATTTGATGTAAACATGTCTCAGAAAAATGGGAACTTCAAAGGGGAACAAGACAAATGAACTTATTACAAAGTGCAGTACTATTTTGCCACCCCACCCAACACCCAAGAGGAAAGTACAAGCAACATCATTGGTTTTTCTCAGTCTGTTTTGGAAACAACAAAACGTCAGGGTATTTGCATATAAAAAAATTGTAGTGTTTTAAACAGCAGTAATGTTCCAGACTAAACGCTGTGACTAAGATTATATGATATTATAAATATAATGAGTACTAGTATACCCCTTCCAGTAGATTCACAAAACACTTTTGTTACACTACTAGCAGATCAGTACTTATTAACTCCTGAGAAAAAGGCCCTTTTTGCTCACACAGGAGAAAATCCACCACCATTAGCATGTTCCATAATCCCAGATGGTTGATTTGTCCTTAAATTTGTAGTGAAATGTTAAATTGTTGGTGAACTTCTAAGGTAATTAACCCTTGTTTCTGGTATCAGTTTTCATACAGCCAGTGAGAAAACAGTACACACTTGTTTCCATGTAGCCTTCTCTATCATGTGTTAACAGGAAAACTGAGTCCAACTCTAAGTCCTTCTTTTGGTCCTATGTTAGTAAACAATATTTTCCACTCATGTTTCAGTTGCAAGTTATTTTGTTGTTGTTTTTTTTCAGTGTTTTTTTCCAGCCTTAACTATGATTCGTGTCAAAGAGAATCTTCTTAAGAAAGGAAAATGAAAGAATTTGTGACTTAACTTATAAAGAAACATTGAATCATAGAAAGGGCCACAAGATAAAAGCAGCAAAATAACCCCGAACTGAAAGCTGCTTGGAGAAAAAGTAAACAGGAAGTCTTCCTCTCAACTTTGATGGAAAAAACAGCAATGTAGCAAGAGGAAAGGTACATGTACATGATATATTTTTTACAGCAAACGACATTGTTATAGAAGTTATGTTTTATTAGTCTTTTTCCACGGTCCATATCAACTTTCCATGTCTGGTGACAGGTAAATCATCATTTTTTGTGGTACTTTTATATTCGCGTTTTTCACGGTCACTTGTGTACCATGAACTTTTCATTATTGTGAACAAATAATTTGCCGACTTTCTTTTTGCTGCACATGCCGCCACCGCGAACATAGTTTCACGAACATGTCCATTTTTCTCAGACCACTAACATACTACTGCGAATATAAAGTGATTTACAGTAACTACATGTTCACAAAACCTAGAAAAGGGTGTCCTATTGTTTAAACTCATTGTTAAATAGGTGTGATCGTGAGGGGAATGTTATAAATTATGACCAACAGGTGCAAAACACTTCACACAATGCAATGGCTTTGTGCTCTTGAACCATATTGTGACCATGGTGCCATTATTATTAGAGCTTTAGGGTGTGTCACATTTTGAAGGACTCTTTGTCAGTTATGAAATATACACAAATACTTTCAACATAACGAAACATTGTATTATTTAGGGCTGTCCATGTACATTTACTTCAGGTATTCTAATATATAGCATATGGAAAACTTTTTTTATCTGCACTGAGAGAACATCAAGCACTGATGTGGTATTGTGGCACAAAAGATTGGGCTAGACAAAGGGTGAATGGGCGTTTTGTTCATTCAAGGTTCCAGACCAGTAATGAAAAAAGGGATTGAAATGACCAAATGCTGTACGGTTTCATGTAGTCTAGATAATAAGGATTGCTGCTGCTGTTTTAATCCACCATTCTGCTTATCTATTTTATAGTTTTTTTAAAAAATTGTTCCTCTGCAGTTTTTGAGAGAATGACTGACAAATATTTTCTCTAAAACCTGGGCATAATGCAACCAGTCCAGACCAATATCACTTTTATATAGAAATCTTACTTTTGATGGTAGAAAAAGAAAGAAAGCAAGAAAGAAATAAAAGGTCAAATGTTTTTGTGTATTTCTATATCACAACTTTCAAGACGATAGATATATCTTATGTTCCAGGTTGTTTTACTGTTGTTGTTTTTTTGCTGTTTAATTGTCTGCTTACAACACGCTGTGACGACTTGGGTGTGGTGTTACATGTAATTCAGGCTAATGTATTTGTGTCTACAATTAATAGTGCCATTTTTATCTTCCATGGTTTTCTTAAAAGTAGATTAACGTATCACACTATGATTTAGGATCAGTTCTTGAAGTAAATGTATTGTATACAGAATGCCTGAGGAGATCTATCTTTGTCAAGAGACCTGGGAAGATGGATTTAAGTGAAGAGGTTCAATAAAGGGTTTTCATCCTAACTTACCTTCCCATAACACCCCTACATACATGTACTGCTGTGTGGAACAAATCTTAAGTGATCATTGTTTCACATCACCACATGAACAAGTTTAACATATTAAAGAGACTGGTGTGATAATTTTACGATATGTGATACGACAATGTTCCCCCATAGTCATCAATCTTTTGTTGCCTGAAAATGATTATTACAAACCATTTACTTTGAATAAACATAGTGAAAATAAGATGAAAATGCTGCCAGGCAAGTTTGTTGATGTCTTGATGGGGAATGTATGAAATATAGACCACTAAAAGTTAAACTGTAAGTCTAGAAAAATGATGTGGCTTATTTTTTCACTTTCGGGACACAGCCAGAGATTCTGGATCTAGAATCTACACTCCAAGCCAATCGACCCATGAGATATACTGCCTTTCAATAGGTGGCCATTAAGTAAGTCATTGCAATGCCCTTAGTAGCACCAAACCGTGAAATCATGCATGAGATGAATGTTTGCACCCATCCACCTTACCTGCTTGATTTGGATTGGGCAAGAAAATTATGTTTGATTGAATTGTTAAGCTTCTCAGACTGCTAACATTTTGTCCAGTATGGTAGCATGCTTCACTAGGCAGTGCCCTGCCAATTATACACACAATATTGTGCACACACTGTGACGTCAGTCACTGAAACAGGGAAGGTCAACATACCAGAGCCGTCGTGTCATTGTTTTACGAACAACACTTTTGTGTACATCTAGCACTAGATTATAGCTTTCATTAAAGAACAGTTGATACTAGCTTACATTGCATTTTTTCATGTAATTAATTTGTTTCAGTGCTTTTGTATACCAACTAATTAAGAGAAAACTAAACCTGAAGCACTGCATAAATATGAAATTTGTGGAAGGAAATGGTTCACAAAGGAACTATTGTAAGTTGTAAGTAACAGAACTTAGATTAGTGTAGATTTAATTCTTGCATACCATGACCAGCTTGTGTTGTTGTAATTAGTAAACCTACCAGCACCACATGTTATAGCAGCCAGAGTTTTCAAATACAACATGTGCATTCACATTGAAAATATCAACTACAAACCCTCCACCTGTTTGTGAAGTGTTTCTGTCACAGTTATGTGTCATTTACATTTTGTATTTTCCCAAACACTCAAAAGGCTTTTAGGGAATGTAGAGTTTCCATAAATTTGCTTAAGCTTTTAAAAAGGTTTTCCAAGGAACCTTAGACACTATAAGCCATTGTTGTACACAGAGTGCTAGTGATAATGTACTGTACTGTAATCATGAGCAAAAGAATAAAACATATCTAACATAGAAAATTTCTATCATATATCTGTTATGAATAAACCAATTCATTTACAATGTACCATTGAAAGGTATCAGGCTACCTAAAAAAAGTCAGAGTTTGTTTCAACCTATTATTCAAACTTTTGAAACACAAAAACTCTTACACAACTACATGTATTTGATTTAGGTGAGAAGTCATTTGACTTTGCTGCATTATGCCTTACAATATAAGTCACGAAGCACCTGGTTAACTGTGTTTAAGTACTTAATATATCTACTTCTAAATCCTGCCTAATCATTCTCATCTGACTTGGTCTTTTATTTGTGAGGCGCTGATGCCTCAGGCTAGACTTGACCCTGGAATAACACAGTCTGTGTCGGCTAACCTTTGACACACCTAGTAATCACATAAGGCCAAGGTACACTTAACAGCATCATTTCACATTCAAAAATGCATTTTTTTAAAAATCATCAATGTTGAGATAAGTGTCAAGAAGTGAATATGGAATTTTATCAAAACAGTATAATTTGTGTGATATGTGACAATTCAAATTAGGTGTAGAGAAGTTGAAAACCATTTTAAGAGGCGTGTCACCATTAAGACATCATTCTGTGACGTCAGTTCCTTCATTGCATACTGTAGTTAGCACAGGCTGTAGGACTGTTTTGGGAAAGGCAGTATAAAAAGATTCAGGTGAGAATTCTTAACATTTCAGATGATAGATGCTTGATAAACAGATTATGTCTAGAACTTTATGTGCTACTGTCTTTTTAAAGAACACGGCATTGTGATTGTAAAATTTGTTGGCTTTTCAACTTGAAATTTTGCTTTAGATAGAAGCATTGGATAGAAGCTTTAAATTAGATAGAAGCTTTAGCTTATGAAACAAGGATGGTCAGGAATACTAACTCCATGGGTGATTTCATCCTCGTAACAGTCACATATGAATTATATGAGAAATTGATCATGTACACCCACAATTTTGTTATTCATTCACACTTTATGATATGCATGATTTGTGTTGAAACATGTACATGTATTCCGTTTTCCTGCTGGGAACATAGTAAATTGTTTTTAAAAGGACTGAAAATATTCTATATTAACATTAATCTTCATGTGATTGACATTCACGCCCACTTTTAAAAATCATCATTTTGCACTTTCACCATTTATAAATAGTGAAAAAACAAGCCCCATGAGTGACCTTATTGGTGGCAGAAAAAGAATAAAGGTTTGAAAGCTATCCATAGAAAAGATTTGAACCCCTTTTCTCAATATTTAACTCTATTTGCGCCCACGAATGCTATGACTACTAAACACCAGGTGAAAAACATTTTCTATGAGATAATTGCCACATAATTGCCCTCTCTGGGGAATCAGTCGAACCCAACTGTGTTTCAGGTGTCATTTATTTTGCAAGGTCACGTGACCTCCACCAACAAGACGATAAAAACTGAATATATATAATAATAATAAATGTGAGAATAAGACCTTATGCAAATTATTAGCAATTGTGTTCGAATGCTGAGCTCTTATTCTTTATCAAAGTGAAGAATACGGAATACAAGTTGAGACAGTTTTTGCTCACATTTCTCTGTTACCAGTTCTATAAGCCCAGATGTGAAATGACAGTTGTCAAAATAGTCACTGAGAAATTATTTAGGTTTTAAAGTAAATAGATTCTTTCCATGCCAGGTTCCCTGAAAAACATTATGTGTAGATGGTATTTGATTGTCTATAAAGTCAAAGGGCAAAGCACATAAGCATATTGTAAATGCATTTGTTTTATTTTGCAGTAGAAGGTAAAAGGATGTTCTCACAGTGTTTGAAATTTGTGGTTGAAACAATTCAATATCGTAGAAGGAATACAAAACACGGTGTTATGACTTCGCAGTAGGAGGTCACCACAAAAATTTACATAAACCACCACAAATATTTTGTGATCTACAGTATACAGTCCTACAAAAGACTAATTTTCTAGGTTTATCTTCCAACTATGCAGATACAAAAATGTACCATGAGCTCTAGCATTTTTAGTTTTCAAATGCTAAAATTATAAAAAAAAAACATAAATAAAAGGCCCAGAATTATTTGGTTGCATTTTTTAGGACAATAATGACTTCAAAAGAATGGAAGGTACTAAAATTAAAGGAATGTATCTGCCCACATAACATAGTTCCTGTTCAAGTTGACCTTCTTGTACATTTGTGAGTCAGTGGCAAGTGAAGTCAGTCTTTTGCACTGTTACATAAATAATTTATAGTGCCAGATGGCCAGAGATATCCATATTACTTTGATCATCGAACTTCTGACCTTCAAGATCTATACATAGTACAAAGTACAATTATTATTCAGGCCTGGTTCTTATTTTATTGTAACTAACGTGTAAGGCTATGCTGTGTGAAACCAGACTGTTTCCTTTAGATTAAGCTATTCTCCACAAGAAAAACATGCCTGAAATCTCAACAAGAAATCAAACTCCAGCAATGCTAATGGAATGTTCGCTCCAGGGTTTCTATCAGATCTGTTTTCAGTAATGCATCAATTCTGAAGCATTTCCTTAAGTGTTGAGGAAAACAGAACTGATGTAATTCTTGCAGTAGACATATAAAAGGCAGTAGTTTTCATACATGACAAGCAAGAAGTGTAGAATTTCTTTAGCAACCTTGGCTTGAGTCTTTCAATGTGTTAATCGACTTTCACTAAATTCTATTCATAGTTCACAAAGCTTTGAAATATTATTTTCATACTACTGATATTTTTATGACACAGCCAGTGATATTGACTAGATAGCTATGTGGAAAACACAGACAAGTTTTGTTCTGAAGAAATTAAAATAAAACATTTTAGTGCCTTGGATTTGGAAATTAAAATCCCTGATGAATTTTTTTCTCTTAAACCTATCATTTTTGGCTTGTCCTGCTAGAACATATGATTTATTTTATTCCTCCCTTCTGTTGCCTGCAGGTGATTCAATCTAAAGGTGTTTTGTCTGTGATATACCATCGCTATGGCAACCAACACACCCCCTCCCACCAGCCAGGCGGAGCTGCAGCCCTCTGCACCCAAGAAAGTCAAGCTGGAGCCTGTCAACCTCAAACCTGCGAACTTAACTGTGGTTAGACCAGGTACGTATTTCTGTTCTCTGCTATATTCGTTTCATTGAGTTAAATAAATGAGCTAAATAAATTTAACTTAGTGATAGAAGTAGTAGCTTCAAGAATAAGGGCCGATTCCTCTGTTGAAGGTTTATCGATCTATGGCTGTAAGAGAAAACTATCCATGTATGCTGATGATTTAACTGGCCTTGTTAAAGATGAAAACTCTGCTAAAAACTTACTAGACATTTTAGAAAATTTTAAACTATGTAGTGGCTTGGAGGTCAGCAAGAAAAAAACAAAAGCTATGTGGATGGGATCCAACAGACATAGGATTGATGAGCCTTTGGATGTGCTCTGGCCACGGGGGCCTATATATGCACTAGGTACATATTTTTCATATAACCAGGAAGACTGCGATAAGTTGAACTTTGATCATCACCTGAAAGTAATGGAGAAACTGTTAAATGTATGGAGGACAAGAGACCTAACTACAATTGGGAGAATTGTTCTGGTTAAAACACTTGGTATCTCTAAACTTATTTATAATTGTACGGTTTTGCCGGTTCCCGTTGGCTTTCCAGAGAAAGTAAATGGGTATATTTTTAAATTTATTTGGGATGAAAAAAAGCCAAAGGTGAAAATGAAGACGGTGATAGGGAAGAAAGACCAAGGTGGTCTAACCATGGTGGATTTTTCTATTAAATGTAAAGCCCTTAAGGCGACATGGATTAAGAAACTTGAGAAAAGTGAAAGTTGTGCATATATGTTTAGTAAGTGGGGTGGGGAACTATTATTTAAATGTAACTTTGATACATCATGTTTAGAACTGTCTAATTTACCGATGTTCTACTGTCAAGTATTGCAGGCGTGGCAGTCGATTGTGCAATCAGTTCCCAAATCTAAAGACGACATAAGTAAACAAATTATTTGGAACAATAGATATATATTAGTAGGCGGGAAATCTGTATTGCACAGCCGGTGGTGCCAAGCTGGTATTTTGAAAATATGTGATGTTATGTCAAGTGATGGTAACTTCCTGACATTAGGTGAGCTGGCTCAGAAATATGAAATAACTTTTACACCTTTGGATATGCTTAGATATTCTAGCCTGAAATCAGCTATTCCTAATATTTGGAAAGATACAGTAAAGAAGGATCAGCTTGATAACTCGGTGGAAGAAACCATCGCTTCACATACTTTTTCTTGTAAGCAGTTGTATGACATGTATTTAAAACAAACATTTGAACCCCCAACGGGCCAAGACGAATTGTTAAAAACTTTTGAACATGAAAACAACTTAAAAAATGTGTATTTACTACCTTTCATATGTACTAAGAATGTTAAATTGCAGTATTTTCAGTATAAGATAATACACAGATTTTTGCCGACAAATTGTTATTTAAAGAAAATTAGAGTTAAAGACTCGGACAAATGTCCTTTTTGCGATAGTAAACAAGATCTAAGTCACTTATTTGTGGATTGTTGTTATGTTACTAAATTTTGGGATGACTTTCGCCTATGGTGGCTCGACACTTTTTCTGAACATATCGCACTAACAAAAATTGTTATATTGTATGGTATAATTGAAAAGATGGAAAAAAATAGATACCTGAACCACTGTTTACTCTCTGCAAAATATGACATCTATAAGAGTACAGCATTGAATAAGAAACCTTATTTCAGTAATGTATTATTTTCATGATTTTCGAGACAAACATTCTTCGTAAAATGTCAAATATGTACAAATATGTATTCTGTGTATTAGTATATTTGTATTAAGAGGGGCTTGCCACACTGTTTTCCTTTTTCTTTGTACATCTCTTAGATAAACGAATAAAAAAAAATTAAAAAAAAAANAAAAAAAAAATAATAACGTTT